>NC_140308.1:16720069-17057569 GCF_964211825.1 Aythya ferina | reverse complement strand
AACTTTTCAGCAGCTCCCTTTCCCCAGCCAGGCAGTTTTCCACACCCCCAATGTACATTAACATTTTAAAATATATCTGTCCCCAACGTACAGGCACACCTTTAATTCCTCCCTCCTTTAACTGACTTACAAATAGCAAGTTTTAAGTAACAATTTGTTCAGAGAAAATTAGTTGCAAGATAAGGCAGGTATTTGTGTTTGCATATAACTCCATTTCTAAACTTTGCCGTATCAGTAGTGGCAATGCAATTACCCTATATGCCAAAGCTAAATTCTCTCAAAGATTTTCTAACTCGATGTCAAAAAAAAAAAAAAATTTAAAAAAATCTCCAGCGATCTTGAAACTAAGAACAAATCCATCCTAATGAGCACAATTAAAAAAAAATGTCTTCCTTATGGATGAATCAAAACGAACACTAGATGGGGTTCCAGTTGCAACAGTTTCTTCAAAAAGTTCAGTGCAGTTTCACTGTTCCAGTGACACGTAAAAGAAAGGCTCCTTAAGGCTATATCTAAACTTTGGCTACATAAACATTGGCAAAGGGACAAGAAACTAAATCCCTGTTGTTTGGAGGGTAAAACGGAGCTATGGGAACTACCTGTCAATCTCCTCTTCGGGGGTCTGGCATCTGAGGGGTGACAGGGGAATAGGGTTAGCAAAAGAAGCAAAGCTGATAAGGTGAAGCTAAAATAAACTACCAACTTCCTGCTAAGCAACCAGTAAGACTCAATTCGGGGGTCACTGGCAAGATATTGAAGTACATATTGTGATCTGAACCCTGTCACCTTTGGATGGAAGGAGGCTAGCAAAGGTTAAAACAGCTGAACACTTAAGTTTTTTTCTAGCACCAGCCATACAGACACGAAGCAACAATTTCGCTTGAGCATTTCAACTTTCCTTTTTTCCAGGCTGTGAAGCACATAGGTGCGATGCACCTTAAAGCATAGAAAATGCACACAGCGAAGCTTCCTCTGTGGGTGTTTGGCCAGAGAAGCTCCTTTTGCTTTTTGCAAACAGTTTCAAGGAACACAATTGCATTTTCTGAGAGGCACCTCAGGTCACTTCAATAGGGATTCATGTTTCCACAATTGAAGCATGAATATGGTTAAAAGCGAGTTATGCAATAAGAACTGGTACAGCTAAATATACAGGAGGGCTTGTCCTCAGAGAGCCAGATGGTACTTAGCATCAAAAAGATAAATAAGGTACAAACTCAAACATAAATATTTTGCAGTGAGACAAAGATGCGGGTTATGTAGGGGAAACACGCACAAAACGGGTCTGAACTAACCCTGGGTTTAGACGACTCCCACCATATGGGTTTCAGTAATTATTTCTGAATTGCATCTGCATAAGTGATATTTCACAAGGCCCTCTACACTTTGGGCTCACCTTTGGAAAAAACACAAGTGTCTGTTCTGAATTGATACACTGCAGTTATCTCACAAAAAGGCCTAATTACATAACAAACTAAAAGCAGCCTAACCAAGCAATTATTTCTCTTAAGCACCCTGCCCTTCAGATCCTACTAAAGAAAGCGATCATAATTTCTCTCGTTTCATGGGCCCAGTAACAATTACGTGGATGATCATAAAGCTGTAGCAGGAATTTACCCAAATCCATTACTGACATGAAAAGGCACTGGTTCTGACAAGCCTTTATATGGACGGACAGCAAATATTTTCCCTTTCCCAAGTCTGGCTGGCTTATTTCTGTGAGATAACTTTTGCTTCGGTAAATTGTGCTCCGAGAATCCTCTTCTACAATTGGGAACACAATTCCAAACAGCTCCAAGAAAACTGAAATATCACCAAAGTAGCTGAGTTATTAACAAAAGGAAATAATCCCCCAGTCTCCTGCCCACTTCCTACCAGTAATTAGTTACTTGTTGAATACAATTTATGCTGCAAGTTAATTTCTGCTATTAATCTGATACCTGTTCTGGTTAATCCAACATGAACTTTATTAAATGTGCACGTTTACGGGGTGAATGTAGAAGGTAAATTTACTTATCCACTGATTGCACCAAAAATACATTTTAAGTGGAAATCCCCCTGGTGAGGGTGAACTGAGTGAGCTTTGAACTTTAAAAAAAGGGAGCAGTAAAAAAATAAATACGTGCTGTTGCAGCCTGATGAACTTTTTTCCATCGATCTTTAGATATGGAACTATAACAGAAAGTTTAACAAACCAGAATTCAAATCAGATGCAAGAAGTTTTCCCGGGCCACTCTATTCTTTCGCTCAAAATACTGCCCAGCTCTACCTTTACAGGAAGCGCTTTGGAGGGCTCGCAATGTCAAATTTGCCTGAACCCTGAGCAAAATGCAGAAGAATTAGCAAACCTGAAGTCAGGGTGTGAAAGGAAAAGAAAGGAGCGCTCAGAATCCCGAGTTTTTGTCGTGCAAGACATACGATGCAAACTTGTCCTCACTGCAGCTCACCCACCCTGTCTCGCTGCAGCGCCAAACTGGGACCCTGGCGAGGCGGAGGGCAGCCCTGTGCCGGGATTATTGCAAATCCTGGATCCTGAAACACGCTTACAAAACACACCCTCTGGGCAACTTACTCAAAACTTAGCGTCTCAGCATGTAAAACAGCCATAACCCAAGCCCATTACTACGGAAGGGCGGGAGGAAGCTCCTACAGATTTTGTAATAAAGCCCTCTGCTTCTCCTAGGCTATCGGATGGTATTTTTTTGAAAATAAACTTTGTTATTTACTTATTTAACTTCCGATAGGCAGGCAAACTAAACAAAAGCTTCACTTCCGAGCTATCATTTCAGGCAAAATCCAACTTACTGCAAGTACATCATTTAGCAACAGGCAGGAAAGCTGCTCAGCTAACATTCCTTTCTCACACTCCCAGGGTCTTTCACTTGAAAATGATGTGCAAAAGCAGATCAAAAAATTGAAACCAGAAGAAACAGCAACTTTTAAAATAGATGCTTGGAGGTGTTTTGCTCTGTTCTGTCCGGTAAAAACAAAAAAAAAGACCCCGAGCGCCAGAAGATGCAATTAAACAAAGTGAAGATGAGAAAAATCCCTCTCTGCTTTCCCAGCAAGATAATTTCCATCTCAGTTTTCCCTTCTCCGCTCACTTTAAGAAGTTCCAAATTCTTTCCTAGGAGGCCGATGAAAGACAAATTAAAACCCCAGCGTTTTCCCCAACTCTTGCTCGAAACTTCAGGAGGAAGTAGAAATAACAGCGCAAGAAAAATAAATACGTTTACTGCGACGAGAAAGGGGATTAAGCTCAGCAAATGGCAAAACTCGAGCGCACTCGGAGCGCCCCAAACTCAGCTAAAAACCCGCGGCCGCCTCCCGGGAGCCGAGGGACTTTGGAGAACCGTTTCGGCAGAGCTACGCGAGGCGAAGCGGCCGTGCCGGGGTTCCCGGGAGCGGTGCAGCGGGCATGGCCACGGCCCCCCAAACTTTCCGACGGGGTTCGGGGTGCGGGGCCGGGGCCCCCTCCCCGCGTTCCGCCCGCAGCGGGCACCGCGCTGCGCTCCGCCGCTCGCAGGGCTGCGGGGCCGGGCCGGGCCGGGCAGGAGGCGGCAGCAGCACCGCCGGGAGCCTGCCGCCGGCCCCGGGGAAAGCCCAAGGTGCTCCCGAGCGGCGGGGCCGCCAGGCAAAGGGGGACACTGGCGCGCCCCGGCTCTCCCTTACCTGCCCGCCCAAGGCGCCTCCGGCCCGCGGCTCCCCCCCGGTGCTCGCCCTCCTCATGGCCACCGGGGGGGGGGGGGGGGGGGGGCGTCGTGGCCCCCCCCCAGTCCCCGTGGCCCCCCGCCGCCCACTTGTCGCCCCGCGTCCCGGCCGCCGGCAGGCGCAGGTAGGGTCAGGGGTAGGGGAACGGCCCCGCCGCGCTGCGCCCAAACTGCTCCGAAATCTCCCTTTTCTCGGGAGGGGGGAGGGAAGAAAAGGGGGGCTGGGAGGGAGGAAAGGGGAGAAAATGAAAAAAAATAATAATAATTCACACGCTCCCTCTCCAAATCTTGGCGGACACAAAGCCGGCGTTTATTCCTCGCTCACCGACTTGGAGGGGGGAGGCGGAGAAAAAAAAAAAAAAAAAAAAAGAAAGAAAAAGAAAAAAAAGAAAAAGACTAAACTAAAATAAAAATAGGGTGAGCAAACAAACCCCCGAGCTGCCCCGGGCTTCCGCGCTGGTGGCGGCGGAGCTCCTCGGCGGCTGCCGGGCCGGGGCGATGCCCCCGCCGCAACTTTTCGGCCCCCGGGAAATGTTCGGGGCGGCGGGGACAGGGGGGTCCGGGAGGAAGGAAAGGGGGGCACGAAAGTGGGTGCCCGAGGGGGTTTTCCGCCCCTTTCGGGGGAACCGTGCGGGTGGCCGGAGAGGGGGGAAGCGGGCCGGGGGGCTGCGGGGCTCAGGCGCCCCGCTGCAGCCCCCCGTTGTTCCCCTGCCCCGCGGGGCGCGGGGGGCGCGGAGCCATCTCCTGTGGGCTCGGGATGCCAGACCGCCCCGCGGGGGGAGGGCGGAGGGAAAACATCAAAAAAAAAAAAAAAAAAAAGAAAGAAAAAAACAAAACGTAAAGAGTTTGGGGTTTCGTTAGGAAACACGCGAAAGAAAATGCCGAGTTAAAAAATAAAATTAGAGAAAAGCCAACAAGTTGGAGCAAAACCCCAAAAGGGACCCCCCCACACACGTAACTCCGGGAGATCCAGCTGCCCCGCTCCGCCGCGGCCCCGGCTCCCCGCGAGGTAAGTTGATCTATTTTGTGCGGGTTTGTGTTAAAATGTGTGCGAGGGAGAGGAGAAGAACTCACCATTTCGCTGGGATAACAAGGCCAGATCGGGGTCGGATTGGAAATGCTGAGGCTTCGCCTGCTTCCTCCGCGACATGCTGGCTCAAACATCAGCTGGGGCAGAATAAAAAATTACTAAAAAAAAATCTTCTCAAAATTACGGAAATCGAGCCTCCCCCCCCCAGCCTCCCCAATCCTCCGCGCACCGCGCATGTGTCCTGCTATAATTATGATTATCAATAATGCATTGCGATTAATCATAGAGGGGCTCTTTGAAAGGCGATTGGCACATGGCCAGCTCTATTCAAACCAGCTCGCCTTAATCAATTAGGCGCTGATTTGCTGGAGACCCTTGTCTCTCCGCCGCTCCCACCCAATGAGTCGATCCATGTGGCAGGAGAAGGGGCTGGATTTCCCCAAAGCTGTTTGGATACAGTTTAACCCTCTTAGCAACCAGCCGGGGCTGCACCGCGCCATCCCGGTTACTATAGGAATGCGGCTCCCCTCGCCCCTGCCTCCAGCCCCGACGGGCTCCCCGCTTTGCCTCGCTTCACTTTTTTTTTTTTTTTTTCCTCTTTTTCTTTTTTTTTTAGGGGGCACTGGGGGGAGGCGGCCGCAGCGCGAGCCGTGCCGGCAGGGCAGGGGAAGCAGCGAGGGAGCGGGCAGGGGGCGGGACGCGCGGCTGGGGGCAGCGGCGGGGCGGCCCCGCACCCCCGGCGGCGGCCGGCGAGCGCCCGCTCGGGGACAGCCCCGCTCCCGCTGCCGCTCCGGAGCTCGATCCCGCTCCCGCTGCCCGGCCCCGCGCCTGCCGCTCCGCCGCCGTCCCGCCGCCGCAAAAAAAGTTTCGGGTGTTTTTTTTTTTTTTTCCTCTTTTTTTTTTTTTTTCTTTCTTCTGTCCCCCGCATTTGCAAATAAAGATCCGTTTTCGCCCTCCTCCCCCCCCCCCCTTCCCTTTCCATATATCACGGGCCCGACGGGTGCTGAAAATAGGAAGGGTTTGGGTTTTACCTCACACATTCCCAGGACAATTAGGGCGCCGCTGGGAGCGGCGGGCGGACCAGGCGGCCGCTCCGCCCCCGGCCTCCGCGCCGCGCCGGTTGGTCGCGCCCGGAGTCAATCCGGCCCGGAGTCAATCGGGCCCGGAGTCAATCCGGCTCGGAGTCAAACCGCCCGACGGCGCCCGGGGAAGGCCGGGCCGGGGGGCGCACCCCGCTCCCCCTCCGCGGCTCCGCTCCCCCTCCACCAGCCCAACGCGGCACGGGTGTGGGACCGCCCCCCCCCCCCCTCCACAGCGACCCCACTCCTGACTTTTATTTCTTGCTCGGTGTCCTGCCTCTCCCCTCTCTCTCCCCCTACCCCCCCCCCCCATTGCCACCCCACACCCCACGGGGGGCCGGGAGCCCCGGGGGCGCGCAGCCGGGGGGGCAGAGCCCGGCCGGTCCCTCCGCGCCCCCGGGGCGCTGCCCGCGGCTCTGCGCGTCCCGCACCCGGCTTCGCCTCCCGGGTACAACTTGCCGGGGGGGGCTCTTGCCAACAAACGTCCCGATCTCCAAAGAAAAAGCCCAGCTGCCAAGCGGCCGCTGCAGCCGCGTTCGCCCCGCGCCCCTCCGCGCATCCCCCCCCCCCACGAGCAGCGGGACCCCGGGCTCCTTCTTCTCCCCCCAGCCTGAGCCACTCGGCGCTCCCGCCCTGTCCCCCCCGTGGGTTATTTGCTCTGCTGTAGGAGCTACTCCTTTTCCCCGTATTAATATTAACAAACTCTCCGCAAAAGCGAGAGGCTGCTCAGCTACAACTCATTTCAATTTCAAATGAGCCGGCAAAACCTAGAGAGCGAGCGGGAGGAGAAGGCAGAGAGGGAGAAACGTTGCCATTCGAGGAACCGGCTCGCTCGCGTTTTCTTCTCATTATTAAACGAAAGAGACTGCAAAACGTTTAGCGAGAAGGGTGAAAAAAAGAAAAAAAAAAGCCGCAAAAGCAAACAAACAAACCCATACGAACCGAAAAAGCCTCCCAGGTGCCACTCCGGTATTTAGGCAGCGCTGCGGAGCGGCCACCACCGCTTCTTTTCATTTCGGCACGGGGCGAGCCCCCTCCCTCCCCGCAGCACTCGGTACAGTAGGTTTTGAGCCAAAGACAAACGAAGCTATCAGCGGGGATGATGTTGAAGAATGAAGATAATAATGTTGCTATAGGTGGTACTTCACATGACATTATTTTTCACTGAATATTTAAAGAGATGTTTCGGCAGAGATGGATACACTCGGCGCAGGCTGTCACCCTCCTTACCCTGAGACGGTGGGAAAGAAACAGAGCCTGCACGTCCAGCCCCGCACTCGTTACTTCCAGCTAGCCCCACGCAGATGCCCACGAAACACCCACGCGGATCTATGGACACGGCCGTGTCTGTATTTCCAACTGTATCAATCACTCCGCTAGCATCCCTCGGTTTCTGATCTAGCTTCTCTCCCCAAATTATTCGCGTTTACAATTTCATTATACGTTTGTCGATTAAACTTCAGACAAATTTCCCCAGATGAGCAGTACCTTTGCTTCGTGGCAGGAAAAAGGCGGCCGTGGATTGGTAATTAAAAAGCAACAACGAGAAGAAAAATAGTGGATTAAAGAAAAATAAATGAATCTAGAGAAAATAAGTTTTATAACTTTTTTTTTTTCGTTTCTCTGCTCCCTCGCTAATGTATAAAGCAGCACTTGGTATTTAATCTAGGACCGCTTGATTATTTATTGTTTGTTTTCCTCTCCTTCGCTGGGGGCCGGGAGGGGTGGGGAAAGGGTGGAGGCAGAGCAGCATTTCCAGGGCTAGGGAAAAATCGGTCTTTATTGTTGTTGATAGCAATACATCAATTAAATGTCATTGTCTCCAACAGAAGTTGTGAGAGTTCACGAGCGTAAATACTCTGATCTTGGGTTTTCCCTCTCCCAGCTCCCAGTGACAGTGACAGATATTTTTCCCTCCCCGCCACACCTTGGAGATTTTTTTTTTTTTTTATTTACCTCGGATTATTCTTTTTAATGGAGGTGGGAGGCTTTCTAATGTGCTTCAATGCAAATCAGCCCGGCTGGAAGACACCCGTGGTGGGGATCGATCTCCAGTTCATTGAGATGAGCACTGAAAGGAGATGGTAAACAGGGGATAATTTGCAGTTCATTCTGCAGAGACGCTTTCAATGAGATGCAGCCCACCAGACTGGATTATTGTTATTAAGCTTCGCGAGCAGCCCCAACACCCTGAAACACTCAGGGGTTAAAAGCTACGCGATCCCCACGTCGTCCTAATACAGCGTTAATAACAAGCCGGGGGGGAAAGCCAATTGATTTCATATTTTCTGCAAATTTGCACCTCTGGAGCTGCTCGGAGCGCTCCGCCGCCGGCGGCACCGGGGCAGCGCAACCTGCGGCTCCGCGCCCGCCGCCGCCGAGGGAGCGCTCTCGGCTCCCGTCCCATTTCCCCGCTGCAGAAATACCTGCTTCGCAGGGAACGGGGCCACTCGCTCTTTTGCTTTGCTTTCTCCCCCTCTTCGTCTTCTCTGCTCTCTTTTTTAAACCGAAAAAAAAAAAAAAGAAAAAAAAAAAAGAGACTGCGGAAGGGCTCCCAACGTCGCTGCAGTTGACCTCTAAAGTGAGCCGCTTTGCAGCTAACACAGGTTCCGTGGCTTTCCGAAATGTGTGTAATTAGGGGCTTCCAGATGCTGCAGTCAGCTGGGAACTTGGCTTTGTGCTCCGCTGTATAATAAACTTTGGAGACAGTCCTGGGGCGCAGCTCCCCGGGGGCAGCTGGCCCCAGCGCCCTGGACTTGTTTTAGTGGCAATAGCCCGCACCGCGCTGCTCGGCACCCACACCACCGCTCCCGGGGCTCTCTGGGGCCAGGGATGCCTACTTTGTGGAAGTCCTGCCAGCTCTCCCCCTTCCTCGCCTTCTTCTCCTCTTATTTTTTAATTTTATTTTTATTTTCCTAATGAGAATTCCCCAGAAAAAAAAAAAAAAAGGAGTGGGGGGGAGTGGGAGAAGCAGCATTGAATCCTTCTCCATTATTACTGACAACTAATAATTGATCATTGCTCACAAACACAAGCTTTTAGCCGCATAATTGAATCGTAAGCAATACGGGTTGAGCCTTTCCCGCTCTCCCCCAAATCTCAGAGAACCACAGTGATGGAGAATTCCCCCGCCCCCGAGATAAAAATGAACGTGAGTAATGCCATCACCGGGCAAAGTGGGATTAGTTAATTCAATTCTTTCTTTACACATTTGCTGCCTTTTGTTTGACCTGATGGCCAGCAAATTTTTACACCTAGCTGTCCCTTTCGAGTTTATTGATGAAGGTGCTTCTGAAATGATTATCAAGAGATTTACAGCCATCACTACCCACCTACGGGAAAAGTAGTAAAATCAATCCCTCAATCAATCAGACCCCTCTGTGCATATCTTTTTAATCTGCTCTTTTAGCTGTTTTATTACAACACGAGCATTAAATATGTTTGTTTCAAATTTAACACGAATGCCTCCGAAGGACTCTGTCAATTTAGACATAAATCACGAAGTAAACAAGTGGGATGGAAAATCCTTTTTCTCGGGCAGGATGGTTAAAAAACGAGGGACAAAAAAATACCTGGTTCGCTTCACTCCTTTACCAGCAATATCCCGCATCAGTGCATAGGCAACTGGTCTGTACGTATAGCCCACGAGGCGGAAAAAACACACAGAAAGATAAATATGCAGCACTGCAAAAGTCTTCCACGCAGTTTTATGTGACTACACAGAGAACCTAGAGAGTGCTAATAGTTAAAAATACTCTCACATCCTAAAGCCTATCATTATTTCTTCTCTTTGATAGTTTTTTTTTTTTTTTTTTTTTTTTTGGCAGCAGAATGTCTTGTTCCCCTTGTTAAAAATATAGGCTTATTTTCTCTAATTAAGTACCATACACTTGAAAAAATTCTTTGGTTTCAATATTGTTATTGATCTCAAGGTATCACACTATCGTTTATATACCTTTTCTTAGACTAATGAAAAAACTGCATATTTCAGGTAGGCTGCTTAGGTCAGAAATCTTCCCCACTGATTTGTTACACAGTGGTCATCATCTATGGACAGAACAAATCTATTGGTTCTATAGAGAATAAAAAATTTCATTTGATGCCACAGGGGAACCTTTTTTTTTTTTTTTTCTGCAAGCTACATCCCTTTACACCCCATTTTTTTTCCAAATATTCTAGTGTAACACAGCCTCATATGTAGCCATAATGTAGCTTCACTAGAAAAACAGAAGTATAGAAGTAACACAAATCTCTCAGCCTTAGATACAACTAAAACAAACAAACAAACAAAAACATTCTGGGCTGTAAAGACATTCCAAAAGAATATTGTGAGGTCTCTCAGTACAGAAATCATTTTTGCTAGAACAGGAGGGAAAAAAAAAAAAAAAAAGACATGGAAATATGTACATGTCAAAAGAAAAGTCATGAAAAATACATCTGATATTAGATGATAAGACAACTAGCTATCCAGTCAAGATTTCCTCCAAACATTTTGCTTTAAGAAAAGTTCATTTATACCATAGGAAAACAGTCACATTTGCTCTGCACCTGGGTACATTCACAAGAGTGTTAGTGTGAATTTTTTTAAAGTCATCATAGCTATCATTTCTTTAATCAAAGCACTATCTAAAATAGTATAAAATATGGAGGTGGGAGCCATTTAAAAGCAAATGAAGGAGTAGGACTGAGGGACGTATCTTCCAGGTTATTTAAGGAAAAAAATGTGCTCTTCAAAAAAGCGTTCCCTTAGGATTTGCTTACCTTTGAAGCAAAATTATGCAAAAATTCTTCAGCCTGTCAAAATATAAATACAAGGCCAACATTTCATATGGCAATTGTCTAGTAATATACAGATGATTTTCTACAAGGTAATCATCTAACAAAGTAAGACCTGTTGTTGTCGTCACAAACAGATTTCTGCTGTCAAATCAGATTTACAGAGTGTGCATTTTTATTTACATTTTAAAGTTTAATTTTAATTTGGAGAGTATGCAGCGATTATGGGATAAATATGCCTCAAACCTCAGGGGAACTGTTGCCTGTACAGTCCCAAATTTCTTGACTGATGAAATGAGCCTGACAACCCAGCGCATTTTCATGACGCTATTTTTGATTCAAATACAGTGCAAGTATTTGTAAGTACACAGATTTTGTTTGCATAATATCGAGGTGCTCTGATTAATGCATGGTGTTTACAACGTGAAAACTGTCATACTCTTTGCATCAATGCAAGAAGCTGGCTTGGCAGCTGCTGGCTGCAATAAAGTAAATGCCTTGTGAATAATGTGCTGCTTTCCATGCCTGAGCTAGGCAGTGTCCTCACCATCCATCTTTTGCACCCAGTCTGGGCCAAGTCTGTTAACAGAATTGGTCTGCAATGGCAACGTGTAAAACTCACCCTCTGAGCATAAATATGCTTGCTCACAGACTTGCACACGCGTTATCTGCAGCTTATGGGGAGCCCATTTCCTCACCGAGCAATCTGATCCCCCAGCCACATTGTTGCAGTTTTCTTTTCTTGCTATTAGCGATCATTTGATGTTCAGGTGGAAACAACAGCTGTTGCCTACCTCAAAAGGTAAGTCCAGGAGTTTCTTATTAGTTAAAACAAATCTGTAGCTGGAAAGAGGGGGAAGAGTCAACCACTGAGCTGTCAGCCAACTCTTACTGAACCATCAGCAGATACAACGTCAGTGATCCAGTGAGAGCCGTGATAACTACTGCTCCATAAAGCCAACATCCTACAGATACCACCCAGAAGAGGAAACTCACGCTTTCTTTCCCTAAGAAGCTCCAGTCACGAGAATCAAAAGAGCAATCTTCAAAAAGAGACGTCAAAAAGATCCTTCCTCACAAATCCAGAAACCAGATTTGGGTTCAGAAAAAAAAAGTTTCCACCCTTTCCATACCTTATATGGTAAGCTTGGGCTGTCAGCATGGCCGCACAAACCGTTCCTTGAACGTCACCCTGAGTTATGTATTTGGCGTTACGGTCCTGCACAGAGCATCCGATTCCATCTCCAGAGGGCTTCCACGTGTATTCACATGTTGTATGCAGCCGTCTGAAGTGTAGCTGGCTCACCCTAGGATGGCACGCAATCACGAAGCTAATCTGAGCTCGCTCCTAGCCATTGGCACCCTAGAAGCACAGCTCAAATAAGAGTTTAAAGTTTCAGTAAATTTTAAATTATCACCAAAACAACTGGTGCAAAGACGTACACGCGAAGACAACCAGTCTGTACTGGTTCAGCAATTCAACTGTCATAATGCCATGTCCATAATGCAACAGGCATAGCACAACGGGGAGAATCATACTTGAATATGAGGCAATGTAGTACATTGAGGAAAGTCAAACACCTGTACTTATTCTACATCCATTTGTAAAGCTGCAGGATACACCTCATACTCATTTCTGAGTTCATGAAAAGCCATTTTTCTTGTCCTCAGAAGTCTGCAATGCAAGTGCTCTGTTCTAAATACACTATTGGTGAAATACATCCTTGTGCAGGAAGCAGAGGGCATCGTGGGCAGTGTTTCAGTCTAGATCTTGATGATCTTGAAGGCTTTTTTCAACCTAGATGATTCTATGAGCACTTTTCCAGCAGGGGCTAACTGGAATGATCGAATATACCGTTTCCCACCACTGTCTACCGCTGCCCCATGCCTGGAAGATGCTGTCCCCCAGCTGTCACCAGGCAATCAGCGGGTGAGCACTCCCAGTCTGTGCTGCTCTAGCATTAGCAAAAATGTTTGCATGACATACTTCGCCAGCAAGGGATGGAAATCTGCATGGGGCAACAGTGCGTGGTATGGTAACTTCTTAAGCTGTTCCAGCTGTTTGCAAATAAAATATGCGCCTAAGCCCCCAGTCTATACAAACCGATTTCTGAGAGGAGCTGTATTTGTATGAGTGTGCCAGATCAGGCCCATTACTAACTTCAGATGAGTGTAAACAACTGTTCCATAGAAAAAAGGTCTAGGGATGTCACCAGTGACAATTATTAGCATAGCATGTAAATAACATACCTCTTAGTAAGATGTCTCTTGTTAATATGTTCAGTCGACAGCCGCATACCTTTGTGCTCTCATACATTTTGGGGCTTGAAGTCACTTGTTCCATCTCTAAAGTTTACTTAACCTGGCTTCTTTTGCAGCTGAAGCAACTTCCATTTTTATGCTGCATGAAAGCATAAGCAAAGCTATCATATTTAAGAATAACAGTTTCAGGAAAACATAGAGCCAAATGCACTATAAATGTACTGAATTAAGTGGAATTAAACAAAGGATAAATATGGTTCGTTCCCTCCTCCCCTTTCAGTACTGTCCTCTGTGACACTGTACATGTAATCTCACAATGCAATAACATGCTGCACTCGCTCTGTTCAAGCTGTATCATTCACTCTCTGTTTCACTCCTAGAATTTTCTAATAGCAAAATTCGATTTCACCCAGCGCTGCTCCCTAAGGGCTGCCAGACCTGCAGCTCCTTTGCCCCTCTTGTAATGGATCACTCTAAGGTAGGACAAGACCTGACCACGTTCAGTGAGGGGAGTCACGCTGAGCAGCAGCAATTAGGTAAAGTCAGTGCAAAGGTAGAAAGTGAGATGGATGTGAGTCTAATGGGTGAGAGATAGGCAAATCGACATTCAGGGCCAGCACTGTCACCACCAGCCACGCCGAGCATTCAGCTGCCTAGGGCTGCAAAATGTTTTGTAACACTTGCCTGTGCTTGTGACGGTGCCTTGTGAGGGGCCTACATTTAATGTTTTGCCTGGAGCAACAAAATCCTGTGACTGGTGCTGGTTGCCATATTCTGGGAAGCCTGCAGGAATTTGTTTGCTGGTACTCACGTGACTGGGAAAGAACTTACCGCTTCTCTAAGCAAAACAAGTCTGATGTTTTAGAACACTGCCTTAAACCACCTGTTTAAATGCATAATTCACAGGTAATCTTGACTCTTCACCCAGATTACTCAAAGGCAACAGAAATACTAAATAACCAAAGACAAAAACTATTACTGTTATTTTGCATCCATCTTCTGGGATGGCACACAATTATTTTTACAATAATTGTAACCAGTAACATACCACAGAAAGTTCTCTTTGGACTGACTCTCCTTTCAGGAGTAAACTGTAGAATTTGTTTTGCATTTCTTATTATTCTGCTTCCTTATTGCCATTCTCATAAAATCAGTCAAAGTGATAACTGGGATGTTTAGAAACAGCCAGAATTTAATCTGGAAGAATTATACACAAGTATATCAGTACTGGAAGTGTATCTGCTTAAAGGAGCTATGCATCACCACAGAGAATGCACTGTCCTGTGCTTGAAGCATTGGCACACATCGCCAAGATAATACTAATTTCAGTGACAGCATTATGGGATACTGCTTGGAAAAGTGTGCTGTAAGATAAAAAATAAATATATGCTACAAAATTTAGAATTAATCACAATACTTGTTGTTTGCTTTGTATTCAGTAAATACTAGTCATAAGCTCTCATCTAACCCTTGATTTTGGTAGGCCTCAGCCTGAGAGAAAATCCAGGTGTAGGCCCATACACTGTAGCTCGGGCACATGACCAAATTGATTGGGCTATTGGCAGCACAGACCTGTCAAGTGTTTTAAAATACAATCACGTGTATGTCACTTTCTGACTGGTGTATGAAGAACCCCTTTTACGCAGGACTTGCACTTTTTTCTACGGTGGAAGAGAGATTGGTTCCCTTCCTTAAAGGATTCCTTATTCTGAACTGCAGCAAATGTACCAGAGGAGTCGTTTACCACACAGGAAAGGCCAGAGGTGAGCTACTGATGTCTGAAGCCCCCCTGGGGCTCTTACTATGTTGAAGACACCCCTCTGGCTGCCAGCCCAGATCCCACAAAGGGCCTTGGGCAGTGTGGAACCATGGAGCCAGGGCCAAGGCCAAGGCTGCCTGGCAGGAGCTCAGCGCTCCAGAGGCGCTGCGTGTGGGTGGATCCCATCGCTTCAGGGCATCTGGGAGGGGTCTGTGTAAAAACCATCATCTGAAAAGAATACAAGGGAAATTTGGTGAAGTTTCCCTCAAAGCATTTTTATTTTGTTTTTCAAACCACGTGGATGTTACTGGGCAGGGAGTTGGTCTGGCCCAATAAAAACAGCTGCACTTTTCAATACATAGCATGCACAGTTATTGGATGTCTCAGCTGCAATATACATGTATTCCTAGGTTCCTTGAAAACAACAGGGCAATGCACTTCTCTGTTGGATTGTATTATTTGTATACTTACTGATTTATTATACCTTTCCAAATCAACATAATTTGGACTTTGTGGAAAGAATGATGGTGTTTGACTGACACATGATGGTGAACTAACTACGTTAGGACTCCTGGTTCTTTTATTTTTCTTTTACTAAGAAAAAGGCAAAAATCTTAGATTTTTTCTGTTCAAAATTGCAGTACTGCAGGCTAAACTTTCCCTCTCAATCTAAAAACTTTTCTTCTCAATCTAAATTCATTTTAAATTGTTATGCTTTACAAACTTCCAAATGGGATTCTAATTGTTGACAGACATTTTACATTACATGTGTCTATCACTTTGATTTAATATGCATTTTCAATGAAATTTAAAAAAGGCCTCTAAGGTGGCAATTTAACAGCAAGACATGCTGTGAATTTTAGATATAAAAAATATCTCATTTGCAAGGTTTTTTTTTGTACATGTGAAAATGGCCCTCAAGGAAAAAAAATGAAGTAAAAAAGTTTTTTTTTTTTTTTATTAAAGAAAAAGAAAAAAACAGAATGTCTGTATGGCTGAATTATCAGAAGCTAAATATCTCCAAGAATATTACCTACTGTTTTAGTCAATCACAGCCATCAGAGGCAAACCAGGTTTTACATTTATGCAGCATTTCAGTAGCGCACTTCAAAAAGTATTAACCATGAAAGAAATAAAATGTATCTGGAAATCCTACGTCTGGTTTATTACATCTCATGACCTGATTTAATTTTCTTCTACAGAAAACGTGCATTGAAATGTCTCTAAGTAATAGGTACTTCTTGTCAAGTTTGATAAGAGACATTTGAAAGGAATTCCAAATGTATTCTGAAAGATAAGAGCAAAGCTAGCTTTCCTGTGTCCCTAAAAGAGTGGAAACCAGACCTAGGAGAGCATACAAGCTACAGAGGAGACCTGTTCTATATCAAGTTTACTTTTGAAATCATCAGAATTGTAGTTAGCATATAGGCTATGTAGTTAGCATATAGGCTACAGACACTAACAGCACAGAGGGAACAGCTTTGCAACTTTTACTTAAAATTTGTTAAACAAAATATTAGCTACTTTTAAATAGTTGCATTTTCTTCATAACTTTAATACAAACATCTTGGCTTTGGCTTGTTTTATATAAATAGCTTTAGATCATCTTGTTTTAGTGGTCCTGCAGGGTGTCCCAAAACCTACACTTGATGGCAAGAATAAACATTCATTAAACTTCAAAGGCTGCCAAAAACTCTAGTTATTTTGATTTAGGGGAATCATTTAAATTAATCCCCATGTTTGTGTAGAAAATATGTAATGTAATCCATTTCTCTGTTTCCAGCTTCAAGTCACTTACTATTGGGAAAAAAAGTGCTTTACTAATGTTTCCTGTCTTGAAAAACCGAGGGGAAAAAACAAAAATAAAAATTAAAAAAAAAGAAAAAAAGAGAGAGAAGTCTTCATATCCTTTTAAAGAATTCTGGCATAGTGACATTGAGAAATAAATATTATAATACACAACTGTATGCTTATATCTGCATAACTGCTATTAAAACTAACACACACAGCAGAGTTCTCCGGTGGGAGCAGTATTTTTTTTAATATATATATATACACACACACACACACAGATACACATGTGTATCTACAGAAAACTCACGCTCAGTCTTCTAATGCATTTTCCTTTATGCTGAACCCCTCTCAAAACTGGGCAGAAATTTTGCCCTGTAGAATGGATGTAGGATGGATGAAGAGCTCTTTTTTTTTTTTTTTTCTTCTTTAATTTTTACTTTAAAATTAATCTGCTCCTCATCTGAAAGAATTATGCAGAGCATACTCTGACAGAGACACTGAGTTAAAAATAAAAGGAGTGAGAGCTCCTTTTACTCAGCTATTGTAAATCACTCTAATGCCACTGAAGCCAATAGGACTACGTCAATTTAGACTAGCTGAGGTTGTGGCCTAATATTTGTGCTGAAGTGTTGAGGCTATAGCAATATCCCTGAGCTCTATAAATATTTGTTGAAAGCTGCCTGTTGGGGTGCAGGGCATGGATTGCTCATCAGCAAACAGTTTGGACCCTTGTCTTTTCACCTTTCTTAAGGAAACTCTTCCAGTTTTGGAGGGTGGGAATTTTGCCTGAGTAAAGAGTACAGATACGATCCTTCTTACTTTGTACAGTGATTATACTGTGTACAGTAAAACAGTAATTTTCATCTGGACTTTTGAACTTGTACCAATCTGACTGTCCTACACTGATTCATGCAACGCACTGTACATGAATGACCAGTAATGTTTACAAAATGAATTAGTTTGACTCCAACTCTCTAGCCAGAAAGTAATCAAAGTGAAGAGCCAAGCTATTTCTGAAATTCCAGCTTCCCTCGCTAGAAACTGCACGCTCTGTCTCACTAATCAGCGTATTAGCGTAAAATGTACGTGTTCTATACTGGAGGACAATTAATAACAGCAGTGACTCTGAGCAGTGTACACATATTAACTGTTCCACCCCCATACTGCTCGCGTGTGGTGGGCAAGTCCAACTGCAGCATACAGTGCAGAGACAAATAAAAGTGAAAATGTCTATCAGTAAGTGATTAATACACAAATTGTGCTTCCCCCCCTATATAATGTTCCCAGTAACATTTAGTTTCACTTCTTTCAAAGCCAATATACGTATTCATAGACATATATTCAGGAATCTTCTTATGCAAATATTTTTAGTAGGGTTATTCATGACTGGTGTCCTTTCCCATAAAATCTTGGAAGCCCTGGTTTATTTTCTCATCAACTACCTTAATTTAAGAATTCAGCAACATCAGAACTATCTTCAGAATAATCTCATCCTATAAAACCCATCAGCCTTTGTTAGATTTAACATAAAAATTATTATGAAAGAAAGAAACGTTATTTAATCATTTTCTTTGGGATAGTCTGAAACTCAAAAGGGTTCACTGAACTTTCCCTTAGAAAACCAGCCTCCTAATCTGAAAAGCACCACTTCATATAAAGTTGGAGATGTCTCAGAGCCAAATTGTTTGCTCCTGTAAATGGTTAGAGCTCCACAGAGGGAGGATATGAAATAAGGCTCTGTTGATTTTCCAGCAGAGCATCTGAACCACTTCCCCCACCCCAGTCAGTTAAAGCAAAATTAAAAGAAAAATAAACCTGGATTAGTATGTGAGCTCTTCGTTTGATGTAAATTAGCACAACTGTACTGGATATCTGACTTAAGCAGAGTTATAATGGACTTACCACCAAGAAGAGCTGGGCCGGGGTATTTTAATGGCCATTTCATGTGGGTGGGTCAGAACCTGATTTTTCATCCTTATTCAGGCTGAAAACAAGGAATGCACTACAGAGCTATAGATCAGTTGAGAAATTGATTTTTTTTTTTTTTTAATTTTCCAGGGAGGGAGGCTAAAGAGACTCAGTTCTTCCAAAATTAGCAACCACTGGTGCGGTGCATAGCTCAGGTCAAATGAAAAGTGACCACAGTGCTGCCCAGCACCTCCCCATCTATATCATAGCTGCACCCAGCCCCGTTGGCTTTTATTTCTAGACTAAACTTGCAAATCCAGTGGAGTGGTAAAAATGAATAACTTCTGAACAAAATAGCTTGGCAGGATATTTTTAACACTATCTAAAATTGGATGCTAATAAACAGTTAAATTCATCTTTAGCTTCTCTTAAGTAGTTTAAACATAAGTCACTATTTTTGTCTTTTGTTGTCTCAGGCTTTCTACGGGAGCACAGAGAATTTCGTCAATGATCTTTCTACACTCTATAGCATTAAGCCTTTGCACTATTATCCATCTGTATGCCTATCTGCTGTGTATCTATCAGCTGTATGAAAATAACTATTAGTCACTTCACCCCAGAGCAAGTATCAATAGGGAGAATGACAGTGGCTAGTTTGCACACTTGAAATGGTTTATTTGTTGCAATCCTGCACACAAGATGTTTATCAGTAAGCACCAGACAGCCATGCAGAAGAAGGAGCCTTAATTCTGTCTGAGACAGCCTCTTATTGCTATTGATAGTTAGCATCAGTGTCCAGTCTGAGAAATGGAAGTGCTGCAGGCAACTTCAGTCAAGACACCCTATTGATCTACTGCTTCCTTTGCCTCCCTGAAGCTAGAGAAGAAAAATAAAAAGGGGAGGAAAAGCTTGTTGTATAAGGGGTAATGCAGCAGTCTATGACTTACCATCATTCAAAAGGGGTGTGTATGTGCATGGATATTCCTGATATTCAGTACCTCAGACAACTGTAAATCACACACACAGCCATGATAAATATAAATGTCAATGTGTTGGAAATGTCCTTTATATAAGAGGTGTCACTAGAACTACATTTTTAGCATGAAACATTTTTGCTGCTTTTTATTTTTCATTGACTTATTGTGCTTCTGTTATATCCTGTCTAACACAATCAATCTAAAGCATAATATCTGAGAGACCTATTCATAAATAATACATATTTGGGTCATTTTCATTTGTATTCTACAATGAAGATTTACAAGCCAGAAACAAAACAAGAAACAATGTGTGTAATGCTCTTACTCAGTGGATAAGAATATATTACTGTGATCAATTAATCTGCTTTTCTCTGCATTAGGTGGACATCTTTATGGTACATCCATAAGGGTTTATAACTTAGGAGAGACAGAACCAGCTCTAAGGCTCTAACATAAAATGTCTGTACTCAGAAAAGAGAAAGTTTTCCAAAGTTTTTTTTTCCAATGGGAAATGTGTTAATTTTGGCAAACTCAAACACAGCAATACACCATCTATCTGTGCTGCTTTGCCCTATATACTTCTTGTGCTAAATGACACGAAAATTTGGCTACATTATACCATAAGTAACTGTCAAAATAATAATTCTGGGGATTTATCTAGTGCTATTCAACCAAAGATATTCACATTCTACTACAAACCATGTAATTCATTCTACAGTAGGGCAAACTGACACACAGAAGGGTCCCAGAGTAAAAAAAAAAAAAAAAAAAAAAAAAAAAAGGGAATAAATAAATAAATAAATATATCTGTTTGAATATAAATCACAACAGCAAATCATAATAAGAAAGGTGAAAGAATGACTCAAATAAATATTATGGTATACCAATATTTCATATAAGAAACTACAGTCACTTGTATAGTCACTGGTACAGCTGGTATTCTGATGATGGGCCACATAAGAGCCACAGTAATGGACCAAATATTTGTAAATTACCCCTGAAAAGAAAGAAAAAAAGTTAGCACTTGGTGAATAATAATATAATTAAAAAAAAATCCCTCATCAGTCAACAACATTATTTTAGGAAGGAAAGACGGGATATGCAACAACGTTGTGGGTAACATAAAGTGGTAAGGAAAAGTGTGGGTGAATGGTGGGAGTGAGGACAAGGCAGGCTACTGGGGCAGTTCTCCTCTGCCCCAAGCCTTGAGAAATGCAGACTGTGCTGTGCTCAGTGCTTTGGACCATGGTCCTTACTCAAAGTGGGTTATTGTATTCGTTTTTCAACTCTGGAAATTTGCTACAAGCACATCTCAGATAAAAAGGTGAAATGAGTTTTGCAACTATGGCAAGAAAGCAATTTTACATTTCATAGGCCTTTTAAAACTCCTTTCAATAGAAAATAAAAATAACAGTAAGGCGAAAAAAAAAGGCTACAATTCAATTCCCCTTTTTATAGTTTGACATTGCAGATGTTTCTGGGTCAGAGGTGAACATGTCTTCAGGTGTAAAAAGATGCAATAACCCAAGTCAAAAATGGCCCAATCCCCAGAACTGTAACTGTGTGCCAGAATCTCCCCACCTTAGAAGCTTGCTGGCAGCAATGTACTCCAGGTGTCTTACACTGTACAGACCTGGTAGTCATTTTAATATTTTCCATGCTCATGTAAATAGACTTGATGCGTGTGTTCATCAAATGTGGGAAAATCCCGCAGAATTTTGTACCATCTGTTTATAGGTAAAAGGCCTGCTTTGCTGACAATTTAGTGCAAACTCAGAAAATAGAATGAAAGCAAGCAAACAGTGTTTTTTTGTCCTGTTTTGTTTTCATAAATCTGAGGCTTAAGGTGTTCTGTTTTGTTTTTATAAATCTGAGGCTTAAGGTCATACCAAAAACCTATTGAAGTTCAAAGGTTCATTCTGTTTGGACAGCATTGTCCTTTTCAGAGATATGAATATTATCTGAGCACCATGGACCTCTTTAAATCTGCACCACATGGATATAGTGCAGCCTTTTGAAACCCTGAGCATACAAGATTCAGTAACTTCAGCAGGAGATGGGGAGGGTGCAAGGACCACATCTTGGGCAGTTGGATGTGTGCATTGGTTCCCTGGACCAGAAGCTTCTGTGAAACCCTAGCTGACCGCATTTCAACACTTCTGGTTGGCCTCAAGCGAGAAACTCAGTCTGAAGCAAAACCTGAAATGCTCATTGAGAAAAAGCATGATCTTATTTTATTTAATACCCAACATTGATTTTTTTTTTGTTAGAATTATAGCAGTTTAATTCATTTAATATGGTAGATGCCAATCAAAGCATCCATCTTAATTGTTTTTGTCTGGTTTAAATAAGATTGTTATACAAAAGGCAGTTATGTCTGACATCCTGGAAGCAGCTATGATATTAAAAGGAAGGCTGCGGTCGCAATGATTTTCAGCATCAGTTGATAGACATCAACCAGTCATTAGAAGGGGAATTTGAGACCTTTCTTGTCCTTAAATTCTATGTGGAACATGTGCGTACACTTTTCTACAGAGAACTGATAACCAAATCCCAGAAATTTATATCTGAATATGAATTGAACATCATCAGAAAATGATGTCAAAGACTATTTCAAAAACGTATTTTCATTATATTACATTAGAGTGTGAGATCTTGTCTTGGGTGAGGGAAGAGTTAACACAGCTGGCAGAGGAGAAAAACATCAGAAGAAAACAAACTGACAAAGCTAATCAAATCCAGACATATGTAATCTAAAATCTCAAAGGGGATTCAAGGTAAGCTAAAAGGACACTATAGGATCAAATGCTGTTAAAGCATCCAATACAACCTGAGGAGAAGAGAGAACAAAATCTCTGTAGAGACATGCACCAGATGCTCAGCAGGATAGGTCAGTGTATCTCCATTGAGAAAGACTCTACTGCTTTACACTGGCTTAACCCTGCCCCTAATGGCCTAAAAAGATGTTTTAACCTTGCCACCAGCATTGTACTGGGTTATAAAAGTTGAGAAAAAGAGTTTGAGAGCGCCTATGGTCAGTTAATTGGGAAAACAACCAGTTCCCCACAGTATAATCTACCCCATTTGCCAAAAGAGACAAGTTTTATATGTTTCAGTCAGAAAAGTGCAACTCCTCCAGTGGTGTGGAGAGACATTTACTTTGAAAACGAGGAATCTTATTTCCAAGGTCAATCTGAGGTTTGCTGGGTTCAAACTAAAATATTTTGTGGGGCCAAAGAAATATTTACTGGGTTCTAGGGAGCAGGGAGTGGATGTGTAGTTTGAACATATTTCAAGTCAGCCTGGGAGGTCATTTTGTTTTTATATATTTGTGTCTCCTCAAACAACCTTTTCTTTTCCTGAGAAATTGGAAGTGAAGACAATGATGGCATTTTTTTGCCTGCATATTTCAGGCCATTTCCTGCACTGAATCAGGGAACCTTCATTATTGGCACCTTTTCCAGAATGTATTTCTTTCCAGTGCATCATATGAAACGACAGTCAAATTTTGCCCAAGGGCTGACATTCTTTCTGTGCTAAACTAGAAGGAGTTTCTGTATTAAGCAGTGGTTTGCTTTATATGACCTTTGATAGTGGAAGTGTTGAAAGAATGACATTATATGTTGTAGGACAGTCCTAGGTGGAGCTTGGTAGGCAGTTGTAATGTAAATGGCAACATATTACAAATGAGCTCCATAATGAGTAGGCGATTGGAAGACATGGTACTGCATGCTGGAGATTAACATCCGAATAGAGAAACTATCACCTAGCCCAGCAAATGCAGTAAAAGGTTAAAAGAAATATTCAATATTATCAATCATATTAAAAAAAGGAGAGAACTTCTTACAGCTGCCAAAGAAGGTTGGGGGAATTAATGTGTTTGTGTCAAAAAGACTGAGAACAAGTGAAATAGGACTACAGTGATTGCCAGAATCTTACTTGCCTGGAGAGATAACACTGGACATCCAGTTTAACTAGGCAGGTGCCAAGAATCCTCTTGCGGATGCTATGGAGCTGTTTTCAAATACAAGAATGTACAACGACCCCCATTCTCCAGTCCTCTCTGCAGTTTCTGAGATGCTCATTAAAGCAGGGAAACCTCCAGTGAGGTGTGATGACCTGAAAACAGAGAGGAGCTAAAGAATCAATGTTTTAAGTAAAACAGCAATTATAAAAGATCTACAGCTCCTTCCATGTAATCAGGTAAATTACCAGGAGCCGCATAAAGCACCTAAATTAGAGAAAGAGTGGAGAAAGAGAGTGAAGGGAAAAGAAGGTCCCTTGGGTGATATCCGATAGGATGCTTAGTCTGTGCAGAGGGCAAAAGGTTAAGTGAAAATGAGATGAAGGAATGATCAGATATAGTGAGATCAGAGACAGTTAAATAAAGGAACGTGCTAACCTAAGATAAATGTGAAGAAGTGTGTCTGTGCCCAGGGTGTTGGGGTAGCCTTCTTCAGCAGTTCAGAAGCCAGACAGGGGTATTCTCTGTTCCCAATTCACATCAGTCCCAGCTGAATCCATTCCCAGCAAAGAAACAGAAGGGATAAGGACGCAGCTTTAAGACTCTCTCTGCTGCTCCACTAGTATAAAAGGATATTAATATGCTTCTAATCACATCTACACATTTTGCAGGTCTTTTTCTACTGCTGGTAGTATGTAAATCATCCTTAGAGAAGAGAAAGAAAACCAGACCTTTGCCATATGTGGGTTGGACAATGCAAGAGATGCTGTTTAAAGAATATGAAAATAGAAACATTGAAAAGTACTTGAAAACTGCAAACTTTGTTGGCTGGCTAAGGTTTTCATGGGTCACATGGCTCTCATTACAATGGGTTTCCATAACAACAAACAGCATTTGGTTAAAAGAGGTGCATAATGTAGCAAATAAATGACACAGTTTGTATAAAACTTCATCAAAAATTTTCGTAAATCTTCACTCTCAGCCTACTCAACAGAAATAGTCTGTGATGACAGACAGCAGCAGAAAGCTCAAGGAATATCTGTACTGACCGAGTCTGTAAACAGCCACAAGAATTCTGTTCAGAAATCTTTGGTAGCTTACAGCCTTTAAATGCTTCTCGAACAGCCTTAAATGTGCAAACCACAAGATGAAAGTTCAAATGTTTAGATGTGTAATTCCATGGTCAGTACTTTCATGCTTCCTCAGATGCCTGATTAATATATACAATCAGACCTGGTAATTAGGAATTTGGAGCTTAAACTCGCCTAGTACCTGGGGAATGCCCAAACTTGTTTTCTGAAAACAAATTTTGGTGCTCTCAACAATTATGGTGTTACAACAGTTTGAGAGGAGAAATTGTGTGTTTTTCACAAAGAGTTTGATTAGTCACAGAATTCACTAAATCTAGCAGAGCCTCTTATCTTTAAGACTAACACACATCCCACATATATTTATGTCAACTCTAAAGCTACAATGAAAGAAGTGTGAGTCTATAAATGAGGAGTTTCAAATGAAAGAGGTGGTTGAAGCATTTTGACCCTATTCAATCAAGGTCAGTTTTCCTCTGAATTATACCTGTTTCCTTGTCTAGCATTTTAGATACCTTCCAAGAGTCTAGTGACAGAGTTTATAAGTGGCATTCAACAATAAAGAAGAAAGAAAGCTGCTCACAAAACTCCTCCTTTCCCCATGTGATAAAAAGCAGCGTTCCAGAGGAAGAGACAAAAGAGTGTGTGGGTCCCAGTCATATGTGCCTATGGGAAAGGAGTGATGAAAAGAGGCCAGCAGCTCAGGGAAACAGGGACAGGCGGAAAGAACACAAATCAGCTTTATGAGCCAGCAAATGATGGATGGCTAAATGCCAATTGAGAGCAATACATACAATTGAGTTTACATTGTTGCGTTTATTAAAGGTTATTTTACTCTTAATTTTTTGTGGTAGGTGTTCTTACTCCTTCCTTACAGAAACCCTTGATTTTCACTTGCTAGATACTTAGATGCACTTGTCATACCCAAAAGGTGATTTCAGCTCTTGGTTGCCAGAAACCTTTCCACTGATCAAAACACAGCTGCATGGGCTTGCTTGATCTATTAATGGCTGCCACAACTCTGGGCTATGTCTGTCCATACCTGTGAAAATAGATATAATTAATATAACAGATATCATATGTATATGCAAATGCCGATGGTAAAATGACTTATAGTAAGACAGGGTTTTCATTTGCCAAAGCAAATCAAGATATCTGAATCACTTAAACATATGCAATCTGCACTTGGAATACTGCTGCTGCGGTGACATCAGCATACTCTTGATGTATTTTATTTTACATTAAGCTTGTTTTTTTTAATGAAAGGTCTTAAAACACAATTTTTAAAACATACTTTAATTAGCTTTTTCCATGCTGTCACCCCTCCGTAGCCTTTAAAAAGCTCTTTCCATTATTTCTCACAAGTTGCTTGGACATATGATGTTAGACCATAAGACCACATGAATTGCCATTCAGTGGACACGGATCCAAGGTTTTAAAACAACGAACGAGCAAATTTGTATCCATTTTACATAAAACACTTTCTGTGTAAGAGAAGAAACAGAATATTTTCTTATAGATAACCTTTTTATTCATTATAGAAATGCACACCATCAGATATTACTAAACAAATAACAGAGAGAGGCAATATCTTCAGTATGCTTAGTTATATTAATACATTTTGTATTACAATTTTATCTTCTTCACTTTGACATTTATTTCCCCTTTAACGAGCCCAAATGCCTAGCCAAGAGCTCTTGACTTTAAGCGCATGCTTAACATCAGCATACTGACGGTCACATTCAGACTAATAGGCTTAACTTAGATATTTAAAGTTAAATATCTGTTTGAGATCTTTGTCAAATGAGACCCAAACCCCCCAATTTTAAAAAATTGACATAAATGGAATCTTTACTTTAGTGACACTCAAAATAATGCTGCTTCGTCATCATCATCGTGATAATACAAACATTCTATATTACGTTTTTGCTTCCAAAATCTTTATCTGTGATAAGTGCCTTTTCTTGTAATAAAAGATCCTGAACAAAAAGTAGTTTAAAAGAGATTTTGAAGTTTTGATTTGCAATACTAAGTCCATTTTGAACCCTTTATTTTATTTCCTTTTGTATTGTGAGGGCAAACAATTGTTGTAGCTTTCATCATGAGCTCAAGCAGAACATTTCAGCAGACCGAGCTTAAGTGTATGCAGATGGGTGCAACATTAATTTTTCTTTAGGATATTACAAAACCAACTGTAAGCAAATTAACACAAAAAGGAGGATGCTTTTTTTCATAACCTTGGGTAGTTCTGAGTACACTTTCAAAGGATCTCAGGTTCCTCTCATGAATCTAGTTGAAACAATTGTCAGTTTTTAATGTTTTTGACTTCTGAAACTTACATCACATTAGCATGAATCTCGTTACCAATGCAAGGGAAATCATAAACAAAAAACATACAGCTGATATAATTTATTTTTAAGAACAATTTTAGAATCACATTCCTCATTAATTATGTCTATTTTAATGGAAGGAGATAAAACAATCCTGTCTCTTAATACAAAGCAACTGAACAGGATTTGGAGTTTCTGAAAAAACAAAGGTGATCGATTTTCTATGTATAACTTTATTTTTTCTACTGGAAGAGTGGCACATGCAGTGGCCAAAACTCACTCAGATTGTACTAATGCAGCAATTAAATTCTCTGGATATGAACTTTGGTCAGAGATGGCAGAGGAGCCATTCCTACCTTTCTGAGTGACACTGGATCAGAACTCAGGAGTCTGTCTCGGTACGTCAGAAGAACCTCTTGACGTTAGAGAAGCTGAACACATTCTTGAAGAATGGGTCCACCAAACTTTCTATATTTGAATTGTCTTTCAGTGGTTATGGTATTTTTGACTTCTTACTCTTTTCTTGTGAAACTTGGAGAGTGTTTGCTTCCTTGTTTGCATGTATGAGGAAGTGAGAGGAAAATTTTTTTATTTTTTATTTTTAAGGAGTGAATGCCACAGGAGATAATTCCATCTGCCTGCCTAATTTGGCATTTTCAACTCAATTTCTCAGTTTCTCCTGATGAATAATCCAGCTCTTCCTAGTAGTATACACAGTTTAAGTGCCGAACACATGCTACAAAAATAATGATTACAAATGATTACTGTGATGGGGCGAACAAATAACATCAGTTAGTTGGTGTGCAGAAGTTTCCATGACAATAATGTTCAGCTTTATGGAGTTGTTCATTTTTCAGCCTAAAAAGCTTTCTGATATACTTTGTCAGGCAACAACATGACTTGACCATCTCAAAAAATATCTCGACAGATACAAGTAGTCATGGACTGTGCTCCTACTTCCTTCGAAAGTTAAATCAATACCCTGTGCAGAACTAAGTTAAAGTTTAAAATAAACACTTAGTTGTAATAAAGTAGATTTCTTGATAAATATTTTTGTAATATTTACATTGCTCATTTACTGAGGAAACTTTAAAAGAATTGTTAGCTAAATTTTTAAACTACACTCTAAAACTACATGGTTTTAAAACCACAGTTTAAAACTACACTTTAAAAGTCTAGTGATAGTACAAGAGGTAATGGTTTAAAATTATAAGAAGGTAGGTAGGTATAGATTAGATATAAGGAAGAAATACCTTGCTGTGAGGGTGGTGAGGTCCTGGCCTAGGCTGCCCAGAGAAGCTGTGGATGCTACAACTCTGAAGTGCCCAAGGCCAGGCCGGATGGAGATGTGGGAAGCCTGGGCTAGTGAGAGGTGGCAGGGGGTTTCAATTAGTTGGTTTTAAGGTCCCTTCCAACCCAAATCTTCTGTGATTCTATGAATAGAAACGTTGGTGTGCACATGTACTTTGTTACATACTGTCCAGTCAAGCTCTGGTTCAGAACAACACTTAAGCCAGTTGTTAATTCCAGATTCAGTAACCTCTGTCTTACCAAACGACATGTCTAGATAAAATTTAAGTAACATTCAGAATAGAAATGCTTTACTGAACTGAGAGTTAAACTAAGACATGCTCTTGGTCAACTGCAGATGACAGCGCTCTTGTTGAAGTAATATGTAGGCGAAAATAAGTCTCTGCACGAAACTAAAATATTTATTTTTAGAATAGCACTTCTGAATTTGAATACCTATAAACCGAATTCTTAACGCTTTCACATTAAACTGTTCCTCCCAGCACTATAATGGATATTATTGTAATATTCAATGGTATAAATTAATTATTTTGATTTGAAAAAACTTGACATGTCTTTAAAATACAAACCATAACACAACAGTGATGCAGGCAATTTTTAAGGACCTTTGTGTTTCTCATCCTATCCATATTAAGACCAACAGTCCAATCAACCAACTAACCATAGTTTCTGCATTTTGTCTGTGATTTTGTCCCTTTCTACACTGTATATTGATTGCAGAGAAAAATAAATTCATGAATCCAAGGAAATAAACAACAGATACCAATGAGCTTATGACAATACACATCTCTTTGCAGCACAGTCTGTCAAAATGCTCTTCATCTACTCTAGTATACAATCAGCCACATCAATATAAATTCTTGTCTTACTCCACTGCTTACTGCTGCACTTACCTCTCTGCAAGCTGACCTGTGGTAATCCCTTGCATGCAGGCAGGGAGAGGAAGCTGGAGGCAGGAATGATCCAAAAGTCTTCTTCCAGACATCATGAGCAGTGCTTCCACAGTCAAAGACTTTCAGTGAGAGATATGAGTGCTTTGTTAAATTAGGGAGTTAAACAGGAAAATGACTTGAGAAGTAACAAGACAAAAAGATGGTGACTGTTTTTGTAAAATCCTTAACTGGGTCACCAAACACAACTGCCAAGTGACCAGAGTTCTTCATTGGATATTAGCTGACTTAGATATTTCTGCATATACATTTGCCTCCTGTAACCCAAGAATTCTTTTCTCAAAGCACACACTTACTAAATATTCATACTTTTGTCAGAGTTGGAGGCCTGGCTGTAAAAAAGCGCTTTCACAATGTTGGATGGTTGTTCCTCCTGCCTGATGTCTGTAACGGGCACTCTAGTGGAGCTGCTAAAGCTTACAACTTTCTCATTGTCTTGTACAGATTCTTCACTGATGTTAAAGCAATAATTATACCACTGCTAGAGCATGTCAGTCAGTATCACCTTGAAAATAGAGGAGGAGTGGAGACAGACTTAAAATGCCCAGGTGAAATAACAATGCAAACATTCTTATTGCTCTTCAGTAAAAGCCTATAGCTGTACAGAAATGAAGAGTCTTACAGCTCCTTTGTAATTTGGTAGCTCAGTGGAGTTACACAAGTATATATGTTACCTTGGAGTATTAAAAAGTGAATCATCAGAGTGGTAATTTCTGGTTAAGAAGTGACAGGTCAGAGAATAGAATCCTCTGTGCTCTTCAGCAAGCTAATTTTTTTCTCAATTGATACACACTGTATAAAATACTGTTTTTTTTTGTTTGTTTGTTTGTTTGTTTGTTTTTTTCCCTAAAGATTTTTGCTTTTCTGTTTTCAGACTCAAATTACAAAATGTTTGACAAGTTCCAAAGTTTGCTTGTAAAAATCCCCAAGTCACGAGCCAGGCGGATAAAAATCTGTTCATTGAAAAAAAGGAAGGGGGCAGGGTGGGGAAGGAAAGGTTTGATGATAAGTTTGCTACACATTTAACCACAGCCTGCAGCTCAAATCTGCATTTATTGTAAGTTCCTATTTACTAGAATATATAAAAAGTATTCAGTAAAACTACATCCTGTTTTTGAAGGCGTACACCCCAGTAACTAAGGTGTAAGACTAGACCAAGTTCTAGGAATCCAGAAATATAAGCAGATTGGGAAGATGAGTATTGGGATAGAGAGAAAATAAAGGAAGTTTGAAACTATGCTTTGTCCCATTTAAAGTTTCTTGAGGAAACAGTCATATTCTAAATGAGCAAATAACAGAAGAAAGTGGACTAGGGAGAAATCACAAAGACAATTAGCAAGATCAATCTAGGACAGCTTTTGTCTTGTCTAAATCTATATAAGGAAAATGGCCTGCAACTCACTCTGAAACTGATGGGAACCCATGCTTCAAACACATGTCTTGAAAGAATGTCAGAAACCTTGTTCCTCTTTTGGCTGCGGTTACAGATGCTTTCTCCAGACAGTGGGCTCACTAGTTTCAATTGTCTGGAGTACTCAAAAATACATTCTCCCCTGGAAGATAGTCTGCATATACTTACAATAAACATTAACTAAATCAAATTACTTTCACTTCAGGATAAATACTTTCAAGAAGTCAGTTAGAGACACTTATAGTAAATTGCTATTAATTGGTTTTTCCAATCTACTTAGGTTGTACTAATGAACACAATCACTTCTAACATATTTATATGCAGGATAAATCCTTCCTCTATCCGTATGCCTGCAAAGGGCCCAAGACACAATGGAGATACTCTGCAGCAAGAACACGGGGGAGCCACTTTGGGACAGGCGAATGATCCTGATGCTTTTCTGTGTCCCTGAACTCATCAGAAGAAGCTGTCTGTGCTCACTGTGGGATAGCCACCCCAGTGCCTGGACCTGTGCAGGGCACATTCTGTAGCTTTTTGGCTAGAGAATATGTAAGTTACATAACATGGAAACTCTCAGCTCTGCAAAGCCAATGAAACCGCATTTTCCTATAACTGCTACTTCCCCCTTTTGCACGTTACCCACTTGTAATGGCTTATTGTAAATTGTATGATAGTATCTCTAAAGATGGGAACTTTTTTCTTTTGCATGTGAACATTACCCAACACTGAGAGGTTCCCAGCCCTGATGGGACATTTTAGGGCATTATTGGAAGGAGAGCAGTCATATTATACTGCTCAGCTCCCTTCTGCTAAGACCAGATATGGAACAGAAGTAAGAATTTGAATTATGTCTGTACCACAGCTTAAAAACAATCACGTTAACTTCAGCAATTTGAAGTTGGTTACTGGAAAAACCCTAGGTTCAGTACAGTCAGGCTGCTGATAGAGTAATTTGCTTCACCAAGTCCTAAATAATACCAAAATGTAATCCAATTATTTTTAGAAATTATCTGCTCTATTCTTGTGTAATTTTTCTTAACAGCTCTGAATACCGAAGGAAGCACTGCAGCAGACCATAGGGCCAAGATCTATCTGAGAAACCTGCATGCATCATATGCTTTGTATGATTCTACAACTCATTAAGTCTAATTTATGGCATATGTAATTAGGCACCTTTGAATCGAACCCAGGTCTCTAGAGATAATAACACTTAGAACTTATATAGGGCTTTTCATCTTCAAAGTGCTTTACAAACATTAACTAATTAACAACATAATAAGACATGAAAGGCCAATGTACTTACCCATAGTGCTGGATAGCCTCTGTATAATTCACATTTTGATGTTTTTAAATTGAAGATCCAATCTGGGTGCACATAGAGGACTTACTTGTGGTCCCTTTCACAACCAGAAAGCATGACTTTCATATCATATATCTGAATTCCCAGGATATTTCTCTATTTACATGTATTTCTGAGTCAGAAGAAATAGCTCCTAATATTAAAGGAAGATATGGAAATGAGCAACTCAAAGAAGTCTGTGAGGGTGTTTGAGCTTCCTGGGATTTGAGCCACAGTACTGGGGCCTTATGCAGGAGGGGATTCCCTGAGCATACACTGCACAAGATTTCTGGTACCACCAAACTCCATATCCTTCCCAAGGTAAACCTAGTAATAATTACACACAGACTCTAGGACTGGCTATCTAGGGGCTGACTGTCAGGGACAAAACCTAATTTCAGCCCCGAAATACATTTTTATGGTAAAAGCTACAATGTTTACCCAGTTCCCTCTGCTCCTCTGAAAAGTGTAAAATATATATATATTTTTAATAACATAGTCCAGTTTACAGACAGGCCTCTTGAGACAGTGTACATTTGCTTTTTTTTTTTTTTTTTTTTTAATCTCCGTGAATGTTTTCTTGGTGGTAGCAATGTTGCAGGTGTTGTAACAGGTTCCCCTGCTGAACATTACTAATACAGAAAGATGGAAGATAAAATAAAAGGGGAACAAGTGATATGGGCAGTTTTAGCAGTCAGTCCTTCAGACATCAGCCTGTGTCAGTGATCATTTTCATAAGCTCGGGATATTGACCACTGTCTGTGTATGTGCTTTGTTTAAACATCACCTGTCCAAGAGCTAAAAAGATAACACATGTCATGGCAGCATCTCCTGCCTGTCTCCTGTCAATGGCTGCCTCTGTCCCCCTGGGGATTCTACTGGGACCAAAAATCAAGAATTTGGAGACCAGTGCAAAAATACACCAAGCACATGAAAAAAATATATATATATACATATATATATATACACACACACACCTCCCTAACCCTGTACACTAAAATTCTCAGAAACAAATCCAAGTGACTCTGCAGTAATGCCACAGGTGGAGCAGTAAGAGAAATTTAAGAAAATGAAATGTAACATGGTTCAGAAAACAATGTGTATGTGGAAGCAGCAGGCTTTTGCACTTCCCCACAGACAAACAGTCCAGAACAAATCCTGAAAGGTAACAATCTCACAGTAGTAATGCCTACAAGAGATCCTACCATAAACATAGGGTCTAATTAAAAGCGTTACAATTTTTAAATGCAAATGTAGAATAGAACTGTCAAAATGTTTTATCCCTGAAGTGTGAATGCTAACCTTCCCATACTTATTATATAGCAGTACATTTTAATTTGCCTGGAGCAGAGTTGAATAAAGCAAGCATCACAAACACAATCAAATGGATATTTGAAAGTACTGCTCTTCACAATAGCTGTGCGTCTGAGCAGGGCTTCAAATGTTGATCAATTGATTACCAAAATCAAAGAATACATTTCCCAAATGAGCTTCTGCAAAAGCACTCAATACCACCAGAGAAAAGAACATAAAGCTGCACAGAACAGCAGTGTTCTTTAAAATATTTACAAATGAGACTTTTTACTGCTTTCCTGTTCATAGCTTAGATCTGCACAGATCTGGAGTAAAGAATAAAGCACTTCTGATAAATTAATGGTTTGATTCAGTTTAAGTGTGGCAAATTCAGTTAAACAAAGACAAAAAACAGTTTAAAATGATCCAAAGGTATACTTTAAATCTTATGGCAAATCAGTCTCTCTGCTCAAATGACTTCTGAGCCTTTTAGAAAACTATAGCAAAATATATAGAACATTCTCTAATTGCAAACTGTGTGAATGTTCTTACTTCATGAAACACACTTCTTGATTTTTCTTTCCGTATATCTAAGACAGATCTATTCATGCTTATCTGTACCTTACAAAATTTTTCTCCTCCCACCATCGCTAGTAAGAGGGACACTAGATGGTCCTTATATGGGTGAATAAAGGTGAGATATTTGGCCTGTTTCTGACCTTGTCTCAGATACTATTTGCTCAGCAGAGGCCTCTGTTGAGCTAACTACAGTTCACGAGAGCACTCATGGGTATTCTCCAGCTCCTCCCTTCACTGGGACAGCTGTTTTCTGGACTGACTAATTATTAGCTGTAACTATCAGTGTCTAGTCCATCTGCCATCTCCAGTGAGCTGGTTTCTTCTGCTGTCCTGATGATGTACTTCTATTGTTTTCTTTGTCATAAATGTCGATGAACTCCTGAGAATAACTACCCACCAATACACCTGGTTTTCATTCAGTGACTTTAACCTGAAAAAAAAAAAAGGACTGAAAAAGGAAAACTAATTTCCAAGCTGACACAAACCTATTACTTACATGAGCTTCCATACATTTTAACCTTTCTTCTAAATGCAGGTTGCTGTCTTGCACCATCTCTTGCAGTAACCTTGTCTGTTGTGCTGTGCCATCCTCACCATGAAAAAAAGCCAAGCTGAGGTGCAGATTTGGCAATATGTATAGAGCAAAATTCAGAGCTGTTCACAAATAAGTAAGCTCTCAGCACCCTTGCCTTTCATCACCCATCTCAATAGGAGGCATTTGTCCTCAAGAACACGGTGGGATTTTGACTCCACTGTGCAACTGCTGTCCTAGTCTGGAAATTGTGAGGGAGTGCTGGGAGGATCAAACCTATTTTGTTGATTGAAATGAACAATTCACTTAGAAACAACTTAAAATACAAATTGAAAAGCCTCTACCTTCAGAGCTTCTGACAGTTGATGCTGTGGTTCTGCCTCTGTTTGGATGCAGAATTTATAGCCCTTAATCTTTCCCATTGCCGACAGTTTCATTAAAGGAAAAACAAAACAAAACAAACCACACTTGTAGTAACTCTTAGAGGACCAGAGAATACACTGCCCACAGAATTTTTCTCTTTTCTACACAAATACCTTTCTGGAACATTATTCTGTGTTGAAATCCTCTTGTGTAAGCAGCAAGTACTCCAGGATTTATCGCATCATAAGTAAGTTAAGAAGTATTTAGCCTGGTGACAATTAGGCAGTTGACTCTCTACCTGTACCTTTCATCTCTAGTTTGGAAAAGCAGAATTGTTGGAGGAGCCTGACATGAAAAAAAATAAAAAAATAAAAAAAATAAAAAAATAAAAAAAAAAAGAGAGAAAAAGAGAAAAAGACAGAAATGGTTACTAGAGAGAGTTGATAGAGGAGCCAGAAACACAGGAGACCAACCATTATAGGGCAGGAATCTTTTTGTTCTGTTTTTGCAGATAATTTCAGCTGAGCTGTGTGCCACTTCAATAGAACAAGATTTATCCCCTGTTGCATTATGGCAAGGAGAGCATGCTGCGATCACACAGATAACACAGGAAACTTCCCACCATTTTGTATTTCCATTTGTGTGCCAGGGGAGATGTCACAATTCCTGTCCCTCACTGGTATTTGCTGTCTTTTCCCAGATGCACACCGGGAACACCCACTCTTTCAGCAGCCGCTGGGTCAGATAAGGAACTTTTTATTCTATGCTGTCTTCCATTCAGCAGTTAATGAGAGAATTTGGGTGGTAGGGCCAGAGACATTTTTCTTCCAGTGCTGTCATTCCCAAACTGCACACAGACCTGTCTTCCCTTCCGTTTGGTCACACACTACTGTGTCTTATCATCCTTCAGTATCTCAGGCATACTAGGAGACTCATTGTTCACTTACTCTTTGGAGGAACCAGGAACAATTCTGCCTCTGGATCATATTTTTATTTAGGTGTGATAATTACATGAGTATCCTTAGTCTCACTATGGGTAATAAATGATATTGTTAATTCCATTTTACAAATGGAGAACTGAGGCACAGAGGCTTGGACAGGAGACTGAACACCTATCTCAGTTTTCCTGTTAAACTCTTCAATGTTCTTTCATTTGTACATTTCTGCTTTTTGCTACAAAATATTTGTATAACAGGAAAAACAAAAGCATCAGAGACAAAACCAAGTCACCGAAAACAATTAAACAAAAGTATTTGAATGGATAATGACATTTCTTCTTCAATATGATTGTCTTTCAGTACAATGAGGCAAGATGAGGTTCTTCCTGTGCTAGCAGACAGCTGTAACTCTGCAAGGTTAGTGAAGTGCTAATATTGATCACACAAGATGGAACAGGCTACATAGGCAATTGGTCAGGCAAAGCAGTGATGGCAACACATGGGGTATTATGGATGGTTGAAGTAGCAAAGGATATCTATCTTTCTGTCTATCTACCTATTTTCTAGGATGTCTATCATCATCGAACTTAGCTATCAAGGTACAATGGTAGCACTTAATCATCGATAGATAAATACTGCATATGCCATTAATTGAGGATTGTGTCAGATTTTCCTTGTTTGTACCTTTGCTGCTCTTTTTTTTTTTTTTTTTTTTTTTCCTCCACAGTTGTGAGACAGTAGCATTTTCTCACAGCCTGTATGTGTTCATTTGGGACTTGTGTCAGTGGCAACAGCATAGCTCTGTGTGTCTGCCAGAGCTTGTTCAACTGAACTCCTTTCCAGGAAAATAAAATAGCCAACTGACGAGACTTCTTATAAAATTTTAAACCCAGCGTCTTGTCATAATATCTGGAATATCATTTGGAAGCAGCAGCGTGACCAGCCTGTGCACCTGCCCCTTCATTTGCAGTCAGAAGTAGCTGAAGAGTATGGAGGGGTTTTCCCAAGCAATACCTGATGGAAAACCACAACCCCTGTTGCTGTATTTTCTCTATATTTAGTATGCAGCAAGAGCCTGCAACAGTGTAGAGCTGTGTGTTTGCTGGTATTTTTCTTGTTCAAAGCTTTTGAGAACCCTTCACTGAAGCATATAATGCTGCCTTGAAATTGGCCTCTAAACCACATTTTGAGAAGAAGGAACACAGGCACTTGGCTGTGTGTTTCTGCGCTGTGCCATGGCTCGCTGGAATCAGAAGTGCACCCCGTTGCCCCCCTCCTCACCTCGCAGCTCTACTCTCATCAGTCTGTCTCTGATCACTGGATTCCTCTCTGATGCAACAGCTTCCCTCTCCTTTTATTCTTATTTTTTACATTACTAGTTATGAACTCTGGTATATAGAATTCCGCCTTTCACTTCTGCAATTTAGTCTCTTCTATGGTTTTAAACTCTTAGGATAATTCATTTATGGTTACTGAGTTTTACTTTAAAACCAGTCTTCCGGGGGCAGTATTGGGAGTGATCACTGTGTCTCTTGTTTTTATCTGAAGTATTGCAAAAAGAGAGCCAGATAGTCTAAATTAGGTGATGGAGTTTTTGCCTTGACATTTGGGAGGTTAAATTTTGCCTGTGACTGTCAACCTCTGAGAAGAGGAGATGGCATTTGGAGTAATCCAAAACTCCTGCAGAGTTACATTACTGTGGCAGCCAGACCAGAGTAAATCTAGTCTGAAGATCTATTGGTTCAATTACCGCTTGGGGTCAGGACATGCCATAAATTATTAGATATGCAAATGGAAAACTCTGACTGTTGATGAAAGGAAGATGGATGGATTTCTTAAATACTCATAATCACTGCAAAGACTGACAATAGATTGATGTATAGTCATTTCCCTGTAACAGATTTCTATTTCATTCGTAGGTTTTACCTGTGTGCAGGTAAAATATCTTTTTATTTTACTTGTGTGTGATATTTTAAAAATAAGCTTAGGAAGTCATTTGGAGGTCTGTTTCAAACTGCTTCTGCAACACCCCATAATTTTTACAACTAGATTGAGAGAAGTTTGGAAAATGCTAATTCTCATTCTGTCTTCACTTACCAAAGTGTAAATCTGAAACGCTGCACCATGTTCAGTGGGGACACACTGATAATGTTTCAGGGATAAGAATCAAATCCTTTGCTCTTTGGAGGTAAACTGGACAAAGAACGGCACAGAGCAAACTCAGGTTTGTGAATTTGCTGCATAGTGAAGGACTACTGGTACGTTATACACATCACCTTATCACATCAACAACTCTGTGGTGCTTCAAGAGCAAACCAAGAAATTTTTGTGGGTAGAAAAATGAAAATATAATATAACAATAATGTATTACACCTGTTTTTGGTGTCACTTGAACACATTATTTATGGTCTTATTTCCCAGTGTGATTAAAGTTGGAAGAATTTGACCCCTACCTCTGTCGTGTAGAAAGTCTGCTACATCTATAAAAACTTGTTGAATTTCTCTTGTGGATTACCTCTTTTGGGAGAGGAGGTTTTACTACATGTAAGACAAAATGATTATGAGTGTGAGAATAACATGTGCTATTCAACGCCACCTGCTGCTGCAAGGGAAAATATATTCCCAGATGCACCTTGACTGAGCAGAAACAGATGCAGAACCATAGAAAAACTTGTTCTAGTTGATAGAAAGCTTGCTTTGCTGAAATATATCGCAGTGCATGAGGGAATACACTTTCCCAAGACTGAAGCTAACTTTTTCCAAGCAGTCTGTGAAAGCCAACAATGTTTCTAAGGGCTACAAAACATTCCTCCATTGGATGGTAGTTTCTAAACAGTTTTCGCTTTTGTCACTCTAGATAAAACATACTACAGACTTTCTCAAGGTTCCCATTCACTTCCTAAATCCATTGCCTATTGCTGTTTCTATCATTATTATTATTATTATTGGAGAAAAAAAAATCTTACATGGTTGGGGATGACATCTAAACTGTAAATTGCGAGTTGCTAAGGAATTCTCAACGAAGAGTTCATATATTGCAGTTTCCAGAAGAGAAAAAAAATGTTAGGCAATACATTAATTTGCCCAAGATGAGGTTATACAAAAGTAAAGTTGTGAAGGAAACAAGACTAGGATTAAGGCCTGATTACTGAGCTATCTGCAGTTAGAGACATGCGTTTTTATGAGAGACATGCACTTTTATGAAACAATAGATTGAAAGTCTCAGGAGTGGTATACTTTTATGTACTAGAAAAATCAAAAACCAAAATCAAACGGAAGCATGAAGAATCTACAATGCCTGAAGGAGGTCTAGCCTGTGCTCTTAGGAGAGATTTCCAATCACATCTCCAAAATAATGTCCTTACCTTTGAATGAGTGCATCTGCAAATCCTTGCTGAATGCCATCCTTAGGTTATTATACTTGAGACTTTTCTATGGAAAAATAACACATTTATGAAGTTTAGAAGCTTATTCTGAACACTTAGAAGTGTTCAGAAAGGACATAGAGTCCTTTTATTATCTAAGATTCATCACTGGCTATCTTCATTTTAGATTACAGAGAACAGAATATTTAATTAAGTACAAATGTACCTGCTCTGGTTTCCTTTCTTTTGTAGTAGCAAGCAGGATTCTTAGTTAGTATTAATCAGTTCAGTTCCTCTGATCTGCAACTGAGAAAATGGCTTTATGTTTAAATTGGGTAAGAAGTTTTGCACTGTTAAAAAGAAAAAAGAAAAAAAAAAAAGTAAGTTTGCTAAAAAAAAGTAAGTTTGTTATTCACTGAAGGTGAATAACATAACCAGGCTGAAAAGGAACATGATTGAGGCAGAATTTCTGTACTGTCACATAAACAGAAAATGTTTTATGCACAAGTAAAAGTGCTGGTATGATTGATTTTCTTGTGATGTACTTTAATATTAAACATTTATACAGATTCTCTGTTGTATTATAGTAATGGACCTTTTAAAAGAGCTGTGAAATAGACCAAGTACCTTCAGTGAACATACCGGAACCACTATTTGCCCCTTTACCCTTCTTTTCCTCCCTCCTTCCCCACTTCCAACTACACTCCATTTCAGAATCACAAAAAACTCTTTCCTGGCCAAGTATTTGGAGTCTGGATCAAGTATGCATGTTCAAGTCAAAAATTATTGTAGCTAACTTATTAGAGGAAAAAAAAACAGTTTGTATGAATGAGTACAGCAGCCACCAGAGGCAATCGAATAAAAGCTATTTCCTTGAACCTGCTGCTAAGACATTGCAGCTCACCACTTGTACCTTTCAAGTTCGAGAAAGCCAACAACATTGTGTGGGTGAGTGGTGTGTGTGATGTTTGAACTGTGATCATTTGATTCTAGCTTGACACCGATCTAACCTGAAAACAACTCCTCAAAGCCAACAGAACTGCATACGCAGAGAATGAGATAAATGAGATTGAAAACTCAGACTTTACATTCTTCCCTATACAATTCTGGCAGTCATCTAAGGTTTGTGGGGAGGCAACAAGAAAACAAGAAATAACCTAATATTCATAATTCCTGTGTGAAAACACTAGTAATAGTGAAAAGGGGTATCGTTTTTCAAGCTTTTTAAAGATGCTTCACTTCAAATTTAATGTTATGACTTTTTTTTTTTCTTTTTTTATATTCACCATGATCTTATGCTTCTCTGAACCAATCACGAAATGATCAAACTTCAACTAACTCTCCCCTGACCAGATTTCTGCAATGTATTCTGAAGTGGAAGAAATTTGAGACAAACATCTGAAACACAGCAGAAAACTAAGCAAACTACAAATGCTAACAACTACTGTCTCTTAGTTTACGTTGTAAAAAAAAATCATGTATGTGCATATGCTTGATGTAATTTGTAAAAGAGCAACCGAGCAAATATCCACCTTGGGAAAGTGAATAACTGAATGAACTGTATTTCTGCTCAATTTCAAAAAAAAAAAAAAAACAAAAAACACAAGCATGAATACTCCTTAATGTTGTTCAAATCCTTAGCAAATTAATAAGCACAGTCACTTGGTATCATCTTTGTGTCTGTTTCTGTAGGTTGGCAGGTTTTAGGGAAGAATAATGACAACTTCACAGAAATGTTGCTTTAAATTTTTTAAAGAAAGATACCATAGGAGCTCCACAGCATATTGGTATATTTAATATTCTTTATTTCTATAACCGCCAGCTCCCTCTTGTGCCACTTGTTTAATAGATATGAATTAGATTTACTATATATGTAAATGTTTAACTGATATTTTGCAACATCATACAGCTTATGGATCAGCTGGTAAATATTTGTAAGTTATGTAATCATGAATGTTTCTTGCTTATTTTCATGCAATAGCACGATGAGGTCATTCTCTCATTCTCTTTTGTCTCTTTCTAGCACAGAGTTTTTTAGATTGTGTTCAGAAATGGGCATTTTTTACAGCTCATTCAAAGTACATTTTATCATCTGGCCCCCTCCACTCAGTTTGCTTATAGCCAATGACAAAATAATTGTAATATATTGAATGCACTACTACTTATTTTATTGCTTGTTCTTTTATTGCCTTCCTACAAAGTCTGTAGTTAAAACAATTTTTACAGCTTTAAAGAACTGAAATGGATTAATATTTCGAGAACTTAAGCCAGAAGTAACTATATTTTCAGCAGCTGAATTTTCATTAAAATTTACAAAAGACCTCTGCCTTCACTGATTTATTATTGCACTAGGTAAAACTACACACAGTGTATAAAATACTGTGTTACTCCACTTGTAGTTTGATCAAACATGTTATCAGTGATTGCAAGTACATTTTATAACCCTAGCTGCTGAATCGAAAAAAAGGTGATACAAGCATCAATCTCCAGGATAAAATCAGAGCACTTTCTACCACAGTTTGACCTTAGTGATGCCTTTGGATAGTCTTACTTGTCTAAGTCCTTGCAACAATTACCAAGGGACGGTTACAAAATGCAGCTTTAATGGTGCGGGCTGGAATTACTAGCAGCATCAAAGACTTAAACACTAACCCCAGAGATTTCCAAGCAGAGAAAGAATTTGAGCAAACTCTGATGCCACTGTAGGAATGAAATGGAAGAGGGCTGCAGGCACCAGCCACGGACTTTATGTGTGTTCTTTATTGTCTGCATCCCTGAACTGTGCAGTGTCATTAGCAAATACAAAATGCTATAAATAAAAAAACCAGCTTCAGATAACTAGACCTCAAGATACAGTTGACTCCAGCTATAGCTGCCAAATCTTATTTATAGCATATAGCACAGTTAATTACAGGTCACAAAAATGTTAATTTCTGTCATAACACAAGCTACAGTCTAAGAATGAAAAAGCTTATTTTTGGACTGAAATTGTTTCTCCTAATAGAACCTCCGTTAACTTAAAATCCTCTCTCATTCCAGTAGGCTACAGGATAGGCAAAGAAAGGACAGATAATTATGACTTACCGATCTATTTAGTAGTTCTAAATACAATAATCTTCAAACTCAAATAATAATAATAATAAATAAATTAGAACATTTTTTGGCAAGGCAAAGTTTTTAAGGTAATAAAGAGTCAGAGGCAAAGATCATAGAAGACTATTTGAGCAATGGCAGTTGTATGTGCTTATGATTAACATTATAATAATAATTTTCCAATTAGTATAACATTTAGAAAACATTCAGTCCTAGTGAACCAGAGAGTAAATATAAAATGCATCTTACGAACAAACCTAATCCCTCTCCACTGAGAAACAATCACTAATCATTAAAACTGTTCTAAAGTACATTGGATAATTAATAAGATAAATATTATGCACAGGATGAAGTTGATTATATTATATATAATCAGACACTGGTCACTCCACAAATTGTAATTTATTTTCCCTTAATTTGCATTTATTATCTAAGGTATTTCAGGGACTGTAAAATAACATGAAGTGAGCAGTTACAAATATGACACATTTAACTTCAAAACTATGCTTCAAGCTTTCAAAAATAAATTACATACAATTTCAGGAAATAACACACCATTCCCATGCAACCTGTAATTGTTGCTGCAAAAATGGTAAACTCATTTTTGGAAGGTAAATACCACAGTTTAGGGCAACAGCATTCATTTAGCGGGTCTTACAGTGATATGTGAAATAGTAAGGTAATTTGCATGGATATTGCAATCTAAGTTTATATATAGAGTCTACTTGGTTAAAAAGGTCATACAACTGTAACTTTATAGGAACAAACTGGCAGAGTGGTTGTAGTTAATATCCACCTCCTACTGCAGATCAGAAAATCTCTTCAGTGAGATGGGAAGAGCTGTGGTCTTCCATTCATCATCACAACTACTACTTATATTTTTTATTTTTTGGCTGGGGGGTAGAGGGGGAACTACTTGTGAATCTGAGACTCCTTAGTTTACAACCCCTATGTATATGAACATTGCTAAAATTTCAGCTTCTAGGTCTGAGTGTAGAAAGCTCAGTACTGAGCTTTCTAAGTCCTTAACAAACATCTTTTTGTATCCCTTCATGTCAGATTTAATTGTACATGGTGAAAGGAAACCCTAATCAGGATTCAAGAGAAGTACTCTAAGACACGGATCTTTCCAACCTGAACTATCCTGGGATCCTGTGAAAGCTTATGAGGAAAAAAGTAAATTTTCACCACATTTAAAATCCTCCTCCCCCCCAAATTACATAATTTAAAATTATTGTTCTTGACTATTGTGTGGCATTTACACAACAGTCGTACAACAGTGAGGTGCAATGAAGGAAGTGGTCACTTCACAAAGATCTCATTCCTTTCAGAATCTGTCCCTGGAGGACAATATTTGAAATGTGGTATTATAACATATACGGCTTTTACAAAATCATTTTACAGCCTATCGGAAAGATCTGTTTTCTGTTCTGTGATTTTCCCACACATTCCCAGTGTCTTTCACTCCACTTGCTCACCTCCATATCTTGCCCACCACCACCAGTTCCATCAGAAATATTTGTGGGGGTTCAGAGAAAAATAAATAAAGCATACTGAGCTGCTGTACAATGACTTACACCAGTAGAAACCCAACTAATGTAACTCCAGTTTTACCAGTCCGCTGCACTAATACCAAGTAGGGACCTTACTGAAAAAAAGCCTGCAGCAAAGATCAAGACAAGCAGCTGAAAAGCTACCTGGAGTTACCAAGCCCTTCTGGTGTACTGACATCAGGACAAACCACAATAGAGTCACAGCCCTTACTTCTTTGAAAGATGATGTCTGCCTCAGGACTGCTTCCATCTGGAAACTGTTTGGGGTTCTACAGTAAGTTACCATTAGGTCCAAGCTGTGTGTAAGCATCTCTGTACATCTTCAACTGGACACTAAAAGGAAACTCTATGCCCATTAAAGTCAATAGAACTCCCCCCCCCCCCCCCAAGATGCTTTAATGCCACCCAGAGGGACAAGTTCTGTACATGCATCTCAGGTCCACGTTTGACCTGCAGAACACAGACTCTTTGCAACTGAGATCACTTTTAATTTGTTCTTGTGTGGTCCTATCTAAACAACATAACACAATTCAGACTGAACCATTTGTTAGAAAGTCTTTATCTGTCACATGAAAAGTGTTAAAAGAAACTATTTTCATAGATGAAATACATTTTCATCTCTAACTACAGATATTTAAGAACATTTCCCCACAAAATGGATTAGAATCTTTGAATGAAAGGCTTTATAAAAATGTAAATGCACTCTACAATAATTACAGTGACAATAGATCTTGTTTTCAGCAGTCTTATGAGCACGTAGGCTTTCAGCACTGCATTTGTAGCAGTGGTGGTTATACAGCCACACTGGTTTTCACAGCAGTTTAAAGACAAATGGGAAAGCAAGGTCTTTGACTGGAGAAGCTGACAATTTAAATAAGGCTGACAATTTACGGAAAATTGACAACAGTGTTGTTCAGTGGGTAGGAAGGGCAACAGCAAACAAGCAGCAAGGGAAAGTGATCTTGTGAGAGCATTATTTTGAAGGAATCCAGATGAGCACACTGTTGCAATACTTTGGGGTTGGTTTATTTGCTTTTTAATTTGAGGAGTGCCAAATTTGGGCGTAACTCCCCAGAAATCAGCAACTTGATGCAAAACTTTTGGCTTGGAGCAGAAGACAGAACAGACGGAGGGCAGGAAGAGCTCCTGGTAGGAAATGTATGGTGGGGAAGGACCTGGAATAGCAGCATTTTCACCCAGGTTTGGGTGCATCTGTAAAACATCAAAACATCCTAAATAAAGTGCTGTTGGTGTGTTTGGGCAGATGTCAGCGATGGTCAGGAATTGGAGCAGTACAACTGAACACCTATCTAAATGAAATCTCATACAGTGTTTGTGACAGCCTTTTAGAGAAATCATCATTCATATTTCTTAGGGAGCCAGTTTGGGGTGGCTGCTGCTTACGTAGGGAGCCGTTCCTACAATTTTCTGCAGGTCCAGGATTGAAATGATCTGCTGCAGTGAATTCACAAGCTTAGTATTTGTTGCTCCTGTGACTTAAGGTTAAAGTTTCATGACTGAATCAAGATCATCAGTTGCCCATTACATATTTTTGTGGTCTTACTCATGTTTGATTTCAGCAGATTTTGACTAATCTCAGTCTCTGAATGTTAAACTAATGCCACATATGCAAAAGATTAAGTTTTGTTACTGCAAAACAAAGCAATTTCATGAACAATTTTCTTCTGTGGGTGACTGGGTCAGTGAGAGCTCTTTCAGCCAGCACAGGCAGTGTCTGGCTGTAAACAAACTGGATGGCCATCCTGTATGTGTGAGCACAGAGGAGGAAGGAATATAGCCCCTGGTGGTGTTGAACAAACCTATGTCATAGGGGCTATGGCTCCTTTTGGCATGGACGGCTGCATGCAGCAGCTCTGACCATGTGTGGTGCTGGGCAAGGGCTGTTCCTGATGGAGATGAATGCAGAGGAAGAACATTAAGGCTTTTAGGGAGAAGAGGGAAAGGCTGTTTGGATGACTGGCCTGTTTGAACCCACAGCCAAAAGACAGTCTTTCAGTACAATTTCTTTAAAAGATTTTCTAACCCAGGTGCTCAATAACACACCACAGAGCTTTGCTTTCCATTTCCAAGATTTGAATGAAGGTGTCTTTTATGTATTTGCCCAAAAGCAAGAGTAAAAACCTGCAGTTCTTTAAATTGATATGCTATTGTGTGGCTGTGCTCCTACCCAGAACAACTAATTGCATAATTTAGCCATAAAACCAACCTGAACAATGTTGTTCTGTTGAAAGTTCACCTTCCTGTCAAGTTGGCAGTGAGTTAACCCTAATAATCTGAACCTGTGTTTGCAAAGCTGTGCCTGAGCCCTGGCACGCAGCGAAGCTGTGTGGGACGCAGGGTGAAAGCATTAACCAGGGATGTTCCATCTGAGAGCACAGGGCTGCCACTTCCCTGCTGAGCTCTAAACTTACTATGCAAATGCCAAACTGAGATGAACTAAACTTTTCTCCTGAAAATACCATGAGGCCACACCAGTTCCAAGCAGGCAAAGACCGAGAGTCACTGAGGATGAGGAGGTGCAGCGCAGGAGCCAGGAAGTAAGCCTGAGAGGCAGAGGGAGCAGGCGATTTCTCTTTGTTATCAAGTGAAATGACTCCACAAATATGACAATAAATCACTGCAGGAATCAATCTGAGTGGAGGCAACTGCTCCATGCTGATAATGCATCAATCAATATTTAATGTTTACACTTTAATTAATCTGCACGTAGGAAGCATTCTTTCAGTGACAAAAAAGTGATGAGAAATAAAACACCTTTTATATCAAACAGCGGCGAACGGCTGCCTATCTGTTAGGCTTTGATTGGGCCCTCAATTGATCATTGCAGCCTTTTTCGATTGCTCTGGTGTAACAATGTCACATTTGGGTATAAAACAAACACTGGGGCCGTTGAAGGAGGGAGGGCAAGCTTCTGAATCTGCTTTTGAATGATTACAACTTAATCAGAACAAAGAAAGACTGATAGCAAAGTATGAATTCTTTGGAAACACTGGGCGGAAGGCAAATAAAGTCTTTTTCAACATCTGCATCGATGACACCTATCTGAACAGATTTCTACCGTGTCTTACAATTATTAATACCTACTAAGGCTTTGTACAGAAAAACAATTCAGATGTTGACTGGCAAAACTGCCTTTCCTTATCGGAGCTACCAGCGGAGCTCCACAATCAGCTTGTTTTGCTGATACTCTGCCTGGCAGCAGAGCACTAGGTGCAGTAGGGACACAGGGGAAGGCACCAATCCTGCCACAGAGTTTTTTTCCTCAGTGCTCTGTTTAACCCTTGTAAACTCGAGTTTCTTCTTCTTTTTTAAAGGGCCTGATTCATTGTTCATTGATGTCAGCTGAATGACTTCTATTGACTTCAGTGGGCATTGCATTAGTCCATAGATGAATGGTATTGAAAGCACAGTGATGAAAGACAAATGAAAAGACAGTGATGCTAGACCAGTAACGTTCAAATATCTCTTAAAAAAATGAACCTACAACAATATATTCTCCATATATAACTAAAAGCCTCCTATGCTTATTTTAAAAATAATTGCTTGAAATGTAAATACTTTTTGCATAATAAATACAGTATTATTTATCTCAAGGATACACAGAACTTAGCTTTTTAGAGCTTAGCTCAATTTAAATAAGAGATCTGAATTTGGTTACAAAACTGCCATAAATTTAAGCAGGATAGAACCCCAGGAAATTTTACTGTATTTTGTATGTTATTTTAAAGTTATTTTACATGCCCAGTCATAAAGATAGGTTCATGTAAAGGACATATTCAAAGGTTAACTGTTTTACGATTTTAAGCAAAAATAATTGCAATGTGGGTTCTTTTCACCGAAGAACTTTTGCTGTTTTGCCAATCAACTAACAGGAGGATTCTACCTAAGATCTAGAGACAACAAATTACTGAAATGCCTGCCCTGATTTGCAGCTTCCTAGCTTGGGGTGTTGCGATTGCTGGTTCAGGCAATACTTGAGCAAAAATGGAAGTAATATTAAGGTATAAAATCATATACTAGAAAAATATGAAAACACTAATTCTCAAATCCTACATAAAAATGAAATAAAATCACTGAGATAGATGGTGTTTTTCTATGATTCAGAAAGGTTTTCAGGCTATTCCAAAAGCCTAAGGCACTCAGAAACACAGTCCTAGGACTAGTGGCAGTTTGACTACCAAGACTCTGAACTAGCAAAGTATTTAAAACATGAGTGACATCAGAAGACTTCCATTTTCTGGTCAAAAAGCTTTGAAATACAGTAACATATGAAAATTGGGGGAAGTGTTCATAGAGGAAATGAAAGAAGATGAATATGACATTTAAAATTCCATGATAGAATAATTCCCCAAAACTAAAACAAGCTTCTTAACTTCTAATGCTTACTTATAATTCCCACATACATTTTTTTTCATGGAACTTTGTATTTAAATAAAGAAGAACTAAGATTTCATTAGCTCCATAAAAATGCAGCCAATGCATTTTCCCTAAAATCCATAAATAGCTTTTCAGCAGATTTTATTAACATGCATACACATCCACACAAAGAGTTGAGTCTGCAGTTTATCTTTTCCATAAACCCTTCTTCCCCCTTCTGTGCAAATCAGATGAACAAGCTAAAAAAAAGGGCAAAGTCAAAGGACAGGAACGCCCTATTGTAATGCATGATCAACTACAAATATTTATAGAAAAGATGAAAACACTACTATGTGCACATCAAGATCACCGTAGGACAGCTTTAACATGCAGAGTTAATGTTTATGGAACAAAACTGACTTACTGAATGGGAAATCTTGATTTCCCTCATATGCACCCAAAGTAAATTCACCAGTAAAAAAATTACATGATCAAATCCTGAGGGGACAATGCAAAGCACTTAATGCTGTCACTGGCAGGCAGAAAAATAATCACAGTTGTATTTTCTGATGATTTTATTCTCTAGTGGTATAGAGCTTCTTACCGCACCCAAGTGGAATAGCAGTCCAACCTGGAAGACCAAATCCTGGCCCCTGTGGGCCTCAGCTGCTTTGGAGCTCCAGTGAACAGTGTGGTTTGGTCTCCAGCAGCAATCATGACACACAGGGTCCCTTACTGCAGCTTTAAAGCCCCTTTAGCTGACCTTCTGAGAGCACGTCTCCATAAGGGGCTGTGCTATGCACTCAAATTGTTTCAGCTGGCAGAGACCATGTTGCCCAGCATTGGACGCAGCCAGCAGGGCTGCAGTGAGCACCCATCTTTAGTCACAGTCCTGAGCTGCAAAGCCCAACCACTAGGGCACTGTCCCAGCATCCGTCCGGCTGCAGTTGATGCCATTAGCCTAAAACTTCCACTTTGCTTGCACAAGAAGCACCCAGTGGGGTCTAAGAGTACCAGTCCCTATTTGGCACCAGGGCTCAGGCTACCTTTCCACTTCAGCCTTGTCACAGCTGTCTGCTGAATTTAATTAAAAAAAAAAAAAAAAAGAGAGAGAGAGACAGAAAAGAGACTGAAGTGTACTAAAAAAACCTGGAAGACTAATAATTCATTAACCTGACAAATGAAATGTAAGTCCTATCGATCAAGAGTAAAACTTCTTGGTTATAAAGGAAGCATGTATTATTCTGACAGTATTTTCACAAGATAAACTGAAGTTACAAAGAAGGGAACCAATTTGATTCAAATAACTGTCTCTCCTCAGAAACATTCCTGATTACAGTCATCAGACACAGGTTGGTGGGGTAGCATTACTACCCCTGTCTGTACAGACTTGGAGAACTGCAGAGTACCAAGGAGAGGGGCTGAGAACACTCACTCGCATTTTCTGACAGCTGCTCCTATGGAAAATGCCAAGCAAGAACCCGACTCTTGCACCACTGAATCACAACATGCTAGATGCCAACATGGAGAGATGTGCATCAACACACACAAGATAATCTCTTCTCCTCTTCCATCACTAACTCTGAGAAGCCAAGGGCTTATTGTACTAATTGTATTAATGAGAATGAATACACTTGCAGCTGGCCTTCCACCGCCTGTGGAAGGCAGAAGTTGGCCAAAAACCTGTGAGACTCTCCAGTTGTGTTGAATGGATGGAAACCAAGAGTGTGGCTCAGTTTCAGGTCCCAGCCTAACAGCCTTATAACACCAGTGCCAACAGACCCACGTAAAAGCAGAGGGTTCAGAGGGAGAGGCAGTGTCTGGCACACTGTGATGGTAAAGTATACTAGGGCAGGCATCAATTTACCTTGGTTAGTTATGTTCTTAGTTATGTTGGATTTTGGTGCCCAAAGGCCTAATTTATAACTCCTATAATAAAACGTATTATAAAGTATAAGCCAAGCACATGCAGGTTCTAATTCTATTTCCTCTCAGAGGAAAGAGCCAAGCTGTTTAGCTTCGGGTTCTTTCAACATTTCCTATTTGTGACAAACACAAAAATCTGAAATCACTGAGGTACCAGTGCAAGACATTTACATAGATCACTGAGAACTAATTAAATGCCTTGCTACACCCTCCTCTATTGCCCCTCACCCTTTTTTTTTTTTTTTTTTTTTAAATCCCCAAAAGATGTTTCTGCTACCTTAACATCATAGCTGTCACAATGTGGGGCATAAAGGTGAGCTGAAATTACAGAGAAGCAAACCAATCCAGTTCGGACATCCTCCCTACCTCACAAAAATTACCAAGCCTGAGCCTGTAGGGCAGGACTCCCACCTGTCCTCACACAGAGCGTGTATAGGCCAGCTGAGGGACATGCCCAGTCCCAAGGGATGGAGAAAATACTGCTCTGCTTGGGGGACACACAGCAGCGTGAGAAGCACAGCTATTCGTTTTGTTTCCCAGACATCTTTTGTTTTCTGGACCTCACATTCTTTATTAATTTTAAATGGATAAATGCTGAGCCTTCTCAAAGGCATTGGAAACTGGGTGCGGTCTGTGCCTTGCCAACTTGCCCATCTGCTTTTCAGAAGGTCCTGCAGGCTGGTGACATGAGTAATAACGCCTGTAACGTGGGAAGGTCTGGGAGGTGGGGAAGGATGCTAAACAGAGCTGCAGGAAGTCAGATGGAAAGAATAAAACCAGGTAAGACCTGGTGTGGATGCTCTCAGTACCTTTTCAGTCTGCTTGGTTTTGCTATGAGCTGTGTCCCACATCTCCTGTAACATGGGATGCTTGCAATAACAGTGGGAGCTAGCTTATGGGGACTGATGTAGGAAATGGATTTTAAGGATGAAAAGAAAGTTAAAGGAGCAGTTTTGCCAGAATAGTGAGACACCCAGTGTAGCACTGAATTAGTCAAAGCAGCACAACTCATGAATCTGACCTAGCATTATTGTGCAAGTCAGATTTAAGTCCCCATATATGAAGTCAGATAAGCTAAATTAATGTAACCCAAAGTACAACTAAATCCTTGTTTTATTCTGCAACTTTTAAGTGTCAGATTAAAATTCTAAAGCCAGTGCCATTACATTTTATATTTATAAGTAAGAATTCTACCAGTCATTGAAAATTTTTCTTTGACCTGTTTAAGAAACTCAAATAGTAAGGTTTAGATCCACACCTAGTTTGAGAATAAGAAAAAAAAATTAATGTATAAAGCTGGAGCCTTTGAGAGGCTCCTACTCTGCTGTGGTCACAAAAGCTCACTGCACAGCCCTGCCTGTCATGTTATACCACGTCTACCCTTGTTTGCAAACAAGAACTGGGGCTGTGTCGCTTCCTGCCCTTGCCATCGGATAACACAGCACCCTGTGCCACCCCACAATTGCACATCTGAGCTCTCCGGCTCCCTTGCTGAATGCACTCACTTGGACACACTGAGGACAACAGAAAACAATTTGTAGGGGAAGGAAGGGACAAAGTTCATGTTAACAGAAAATTATGTTTAATCATTCAGACTGTCAGTAACTTATTTCAGAAATACAGCATCTAAGGGCAAGGCTAGCAACTGTATTGTTAATAGGTTTTACAATACGTGGTGTTTACACTCCCAACACAAGTTTCCATACAAAAATCACTAAAGTCATTTTTACTCTAGATTCCATTGATTAACTGATATTGACAACAAGGTAATAGCGTTCATCTGATTTGAACTGATCAGAAAATGAAGATGAGCTAGTAAAAATGCAGCTACCAAAGGTACTAATGGTTCCTAATCTTATGAAATTGTTCTTTACTCACACGAACAGCCAGTCTCAAACTGCACTGGTTAATCACATACCGTTACCTCCAGTAGGAGTTGTTCTCAATTTAGGATCAAAGCCCATAGTTCGCTGGGGCCACCCTTTCAAGGGAGGATTGGGCCCAGACTTCTAATAAGGGGTTTGGTGGCTTACAAAGAGGTGATTAAGATCTTCCTTTGAAAAAACACAAAATGTAGAGTTCTTCCTTTGGATTATAACAGCACAGATAGTCATAGCTGGTGGATTTCAGAGCATTAACTGCTAATCCATGAGCGAACTGAAAGGTTTTTGTTTGTTTGTTTTGCTATTACAGTATTTAGTTAAACTTGTCAACCTTCAGCTCTCAGTCAGTCATATTTACGTTTCTTAGCAAAATGTTCTATTTAAGGAACTCAAAGTTTCTGCAAGTTCTTGTTCTTTTTCATACATTCCTCCTCATCAGTCTGAACATCTCTGTGAATATGTCAAAGAGGCTGAGAGATGCCCAGGCTATATGCAAGACCTTGGGTGGTTTTTGTTTGTTTGTTTTTGGGGAGGGATGGGAAGTGTTTGTTTTCATTTTATTTAAGAAAAAGCTTGAACTTTTTCCTGAGAAGTAAAACAATAAAATTTTGAAAACTAAGGCACAATATAAATATTTCTAGTTTCCTTAAGTGACATTCAAGGATTTCTGTTTGTCACCGACAAACAGAAAGCACTTAGTATAATTATTATAGCACCTCAGTAAAAATCAGATTCTAGCCGTAGGTGATTGCAGCTATAAAGTTTCCAGAATAGGAACAATGAGCCCTATGAAACTAATGAAAAAAATCGCCAACTTCCTCACTCCAAAGTCTGATTTTTACAAGGACTCCATTTCTTCCTAGTTGCCAGAAATGAACGGTTTATTTGAATCTAGCTAAGGTCTCCAGGAAAACAATTTTAATGTAACATAATGTTGCACCAATGACAGGACAATTAAGTGGTCTCAAGATCCAGCAATATTTAGGTACATTTACTGTAGCATGCCCCAATAATGAAAATAAAGAATCATACTGTAATGATATCATAGCTAAAGATAATAAATATCCAGACATACCCTATGCTGTATCGCTGTACTGTAATCAAATGAATTAGAAATATAATGACTACTTTGACACAAACAGGTATTTAATATGCTGAAAATGTACCAGATTTTCTCCCTCAAGCATTAGTAAAATCCCCTAGAAAATTAAAATCCAGGTCATAGCTAAATTCCTTTGAAACTGGGATTTAAATAAAAAATAGTTTAGTCACTGTAAGAATTCTTTGTGCTGCTACATTTTTATAAGGTTAAAGCTAAAAATAAGATCAAAATCTTGTTGGACGTTGCATTAAAAAAATGTACCAGGTGTGTTCAGAAACCCATCACACACATATGCGTGTTAAACAGATGCTGACCAATAAATTAATTTAAGCTACTCTCCTTTCCAAACAGAGGAGAGCAAAGAGCTGTTAGGGACATTTATGGGGTGACGTTCTCTTGACTGACAAATTTTTCATGTTTGGTCTTTATTGTACAAGTCACTGATACTACTCAAACATTTTCTGAGGGGAAAATGAAATCACTGACTGCCAGGAAAGCAGAGAATTTAGTAACCTCTTTCTAGGTAGTTGGATAGATACGGAGAAGGATGGAAAGACTATTAGTTATGAAAAGTGAATAAGGAAACAAGGTTTGAACACTGACCTGATGAAAATAACTTCCAGTAATTCCTTCCATAACAACTCAGGAAATCAAAGTTTACATGTCAAATATCTCAGTCTCCTTAGCACGTTATTCTGCATTGTGACAATTAGCATTTGAGCTGATCAAATGAAAAAGTATCTTGTACTGACCCTAAATCCTACTATGCTTATAGGACTTTAGAAAATAAATAGATGAGGAATCTGAGGAACAGTCCTGAAAGGGCTACGTGACTCCTTGAAACATAAGCTTCTCTAGCACTTTAAGGACAAACAACATTCATTTCTACATTTATTCCAATTATACAAATTTAATTTGCCCGGATTTTCTTTTGTTTTTTGAAAACACACAATTGCTGGAAAAAGGAATTAGTAGATGTACAGGGTTATTAAACATGGCATTCATCCATTGGTCCTACACAGAAAATGCAGCACTGAAAAAAACAAAGCTGATTAATATGAAAGGCAGCTAACCTAAAAACTAAAACTTGAACTGAACGGTGTGTGCTAATCTTTCTCAAATACACTTATGAAAGCTAAATTTGCTGGTATTTGTCATTGCTATGTGGGTGAGTGTTCATGTGAACGATAGCTCCTCTATTTTGAGCAGACCAGTACGGAAAAAAAAAAAAAAAGAATTCTGTCCCCACTGTTAATTTTCAGATTCTCCTGTCCATCTACAGCTGCTTGAATAGCAAACACTATACAACCTGGGGTCATTTGTGATAAACTTTGTTAAAAAGCCACCATTCATTACCAGTGATTTCTTTAATCCTCAAGTTGCTTGTAAGGAAAAGATTGAAATTGCGTGTTATTTATTTTTTGGGTCTACAATCAAAATAACTCAACACGTTAGCCACATTAATAAAATACTTGCCAGATTGAAATCTTAAGAGCCAGTCTTAGTCTTGCCATTGTTTACTGAATGTGTGTTTACCAGCCTATCTGGAGACATAAGGAAAATCTTAATGGCTGTGGCCACTCATTACCAAAGTACCATGGAGTCCTAATCCCATAAAGATATTAAACTATTTTTCCTTACAACAGTAACAAATGAAGGGAATTCTCATTACTTATTAAGATGTGGTACATTCTTTGCATATTGAGTTTCTTCTTATACTTTGAACTCTTATCCCTCATCATTCTATTTCTGAGGCTAAGATCAAAGTAGATCGGCCTTACAGAGCTACAGATGAGTGGCCGCCTTTCAGAGAATATTAATGCCCTCTTGAAGAGCAAAGCTGGGAAGGAGGTGTAATCCCCTAAAGAGTGAGCCCTGGGAGCCTGGTAATACTGAACAACTGTAGCATGCTCGATGGATCAGCTGTTAAAGAGCACAGCCTTGCTGAGGTGGAGCAGCTTCTCCCAGTTTAACAATGTGGCCCAAATCTCAAAGCAATAGTGAGACTAAGGCTTTTTTGGAACTAGAGAATCGTGTAAATGTGGATTCTGGCAGACTGGCACAGCAATGTGTTTTATAGCAGGAAAATGTGTGACCAATTTTGTATTTTGTGTTGCAAAATTTTCTGGCTTCTCTGCTTCAGACTTGTGACTTCGCCAGTTTTAGTGTCTGTGTCTCGCTCCCTCACCTACTCAGGGCTGGCATTATTGATAAGCTTGTTGGCACAGGGCAAGACAGTGTCCCCCTTTGACCTCCCACCTCCAGCAGTGATTGCAGGGTTTCTTTTTTTTTTTTTTTTTTTTTTTTTGCCTTAGACTGCTTGCAAGCCTTTTAAAGAGGAATTACTTTAGACCCTTGTTAAAGCTAAGGGTAAACATGCTAAGTACTAAGACATTCAGTGGGTATCGTTATATGAAAAGAAGAAATGTTATATTCATTACAGAGGAAAATCTAGTAATAAAAAGTATTACCTGCATTTATAGCCCTTGTAACCTAATTTTTGTGACAAAGCAAAGAAGTAAAAACATTTCTTTCTGCCTTTCAGTGACCCCTATAAGAAACCCCCCACGGAGTCATTTAGGATAGTAATTTCACTGAAAATATATGTAGCTTTACTTTGCTTGCTCTTTTTAAATTAATAATCCTTACCAATGATAAATTTGAAAGTTTTTAAAGACATTTGCAAAAGCACCTTCAAATTAGTAAGCAATTAAAAGAAATAACAACTTAAAAGACATTTTCCACAACATAAAAATGTGACAGAACATGGAGCTGTGTTGTTCAAATGTTAAAACTGTACATAAAATACCCCTTCAATATATGCTGCCAGTAAAAACCAAGGCAAAGCAGGTCATTAAAGTGTCAGACTTGGGGCAGAGTGGAAAAAATGCTGCGTTTAAAAGTAAACATGTAGACCTTCTATAATTATTTCCCCTTAAAGTTAACTGTTCAAAAAAAAAAAAAAAAAAAAAAAAAAAAGGCAAACTTTCTCTCAAACAAACAGCTCTGCATCATTGGGATGAAGAGTCAAACTCTAGTCTTAACCATGTTCCAAAGGGAAACTAGGGAGTTTTCTGGGCTCTTCATACAGTCTGTGAATGTCAACTTCAGGTATGAAATGTCATTCTCATTTATCCAGTTTTTCTAAGGCAGAAACAGAGTGGTGTGTTCAAGCTATTAATTTCTGCATCATTCATGCTAAGGCTGACTATGAATAATGGGAGCATTAAAAAACTTGAGAACCCCATGCTCAACAGGGGTAGCCTTGGGAAGATACCCAAGGGCTTCCACTGACCAGCAAAAAGACTTCCACATTACAGTTGTGATGATGTTAGTATCCAAATGCAGGGTTTTAGCACTGCTGTAAAGAGCTCAGGCTAGAAAACTGTGCCCAATCCCTTCTTCTCACATGAACTAAAACTGCCCTTGAAACTTGTAGATTATTTGGTTAGCGTAAGAGAGACCCCTACACTAGTTATGGGGCGCTGGAAGCCGTACTAATGCTGCTTAGCTGAATTAATTTATTTTGCAGTCCAGAGCAGATAAATTGAGATAGTAAAAATAAAACCAGTGAGATACAATGTTTCTGTACTGAAAATAGAAAGGTTGTATTCTGCTGTCACTTTTCCTATTCTCAGAACTTTTTGAGGCAGTAACAAAGACTGACGAGCCAGAAGGATATCAATCACATTCCAGTTTTGTTTCCCTCTGACTGGAAAAAAGTGCATCATGGTCCTGAAGAAAAAATGTCATTAATTTTGTGTATTTCAAGCAAAGTGTTTGCATATGAAGTCAGTACAATATCTGCACTGTATCTTTTACGGAGCTGAATTCCTAAACTAGGTCTAAAAGGTGGCAATGCTCTAGTAACAATCGTGTCCAGCAGGCACAATTCCAGATTAATTGGACAAGTGTATGATTGAACAACACCGCTGATGTACACAAAGTTATTCCGGATTAGCTGGTTTCACCAAAAAAATAGAGGGTTCATAAAACTAAGATAAATTTAATGATTAGAAAATAAAAAGGTTGTTGCTTACAACTTGAATTTCTATGCTAAAATCAACCCCCAGGCAGTTTCTAAGACTCCCACTGAAGTCCATGCAGACATACAGGTATCTGCTTTTGTCTTCTAACATCTCCATATCTCCCTTCCCTAAAACTAACAAATACCACCACTGAAAGTACAGGCTGTCAGGTTTACAATCAGCGATTAAAACCAACATTCCTCTGTTTTCCATCTGATAAGAGCAGAGCTCAAAGTGGAGAGACAATGGGGAAACACAAAGGAGCACTGAGAACGTTTATTTAACTATTCATTTTTGTTTAAACTAGTTTCTGCAATGCAAATGTTTTTAAGATAGAAAGCAAGCCTGTAATCATGGTTTAAGACATGTTATACTCAAAATACACAGACTATGGAAGAATATTCATCTTCATAATTATGCTTTCTTTTTCTAATTTCCAGTATTTTACATAGGATAACCAAAAATGTCAGAAGGTAGAGCACTTGACTAAGTTTTAGTCTCATATAATTTCCTCAGCAGAAAAGCAAAGACTTGCAACTTTTGGACTGCTGTGGTTTGACAACTATTAATATCAGATCTATTATGATCAATAGTTTGTCAGTATGTATGGTCAATATTTCTTAGTCATCAGATTACAATTGTAACTGTACTAAAACAGGTAGAGCATACAGCGTATATATATATTATTTGCCAGCTCTATGATTTTAATGATAAAAAAATAATACTTAAACAGTAATTACATTAGATGTTGTAAAGATGATACCTGGTTAGGTAAAGTCTTCAAGTAAAAATTGACAAATTTCTTTGAACAAATTTTAAACCAACTTGGTGGCTTTAGTCCATTCCAATATCTTGCATCATTTCATTGAGCCATTTTGATGCAGTAATAGGAGCCGAAAGCCAGGTTTAATGCATCATGGAATCGTGGCTTGTGACCCTTGGCCTTAATGAAGTCAGCACACCATGAACCTGAAGAACTGGTACTTAATTTAAATGGTAGGTTTCTTTTCCTGCTATCAACAAATATCCAGGATGATGGTCCTGGTTCAGTAAGATTTACTAGTCTTATGACACGTCTGAAGGTTTTTTTTTTTCCCCCCCCTTAAAAGTAAGCAAAAATGTTATTTTTACCTGTGTTCTTTATGCACAATTGTCTTCAATCAGTAGTGAGGATTCCAGAGCTGGTTTTCAGGTTTCATTGTGGGTTCTTGAACCTAGATAAAAAGAATAGAATAGCTTTCTCAGGAAGTGCTAGCTTACTTGCGGTTCACTGTGAAAATGCTAAAAGCTGGTTCTTCGCTGATTTATTATCTAACTTCTGTTACGCTCCTCCTGGCTACAGGCTATAACCAACAGCCAATTCTCCATTATCAAGCTAAGAATAATAGGTGCAGCTTGAAAGTACACTCATTCAATATTTCATAGATTTTAAGATCTTCAAAAACTTATTTTAGATAGTCTGAATTTCTGTGCCATAATCCAAGAAAATATCTTAGAAAGATGCTATTCATAACTATTTGGCTTTGATTGCTAACGAATCTAAGGATATAAAAGTATGTTCAGACCTGAAATAATCTGCAGCAACTTGACATAAGATTTTTTTTTTTTTTTAATTTTCTTCTCTGTTCTATTTGTCCTCTGTTCTCTCTTACCAGTACATGAACATACTGGCACTCACACCAACTTTCCCATTCCCTGACTCCACATTCCCCATTCTCAGTCTTGTCTTCTGGACTGCTGCTGCCACTCGAGGCTCCAGAATGCCCTGGACTGAATTGTTCTCACAGATTTATTTGCCTTTAGCTGTTAGATCCCATCCTGACCTACCCCAGAATAGCTGTTCCACATTCTCTTTAAGAAATTTCATCTCTTTTTCAATACCACCTAGTGTTTCTAGCAAGGATGACCATGAACTTCTCAAATAATAGTAGAAACCACCTAACTCCCAGAGGACATGCTTCCCTTGAAGTGCTAGAGCAGTATTATGGGAGAGAGGAAAAGAGCTTGGGGAGAAGATGTCTGCAGGAGCTGCACCATGGACACTTGTGGATATTAGGAAAAAGGCAAATAATGCCATTTTCCTCATGTTACTTTCTTTTACTGTTTTCAGTTCTAAGTGATCCCACTCTTTCCTTCTGTCCCTAGTTTTAATTATTAGCATCAGCTCATAGTTCTTATCCCTTTGGCCTCTTCCTATTACCTTTAGTTTCTTTGTATTTTCTTCTAATTTGCAATTTCAGTGGTGACTGTAAAACAGGTGGTCAATCTTTACATTATACAGAAATTTGGATATTAGCTCCAAACACTGTGCAAATGGACCTACTGCAGAGCCAAAGCAGGGCACAGACAAGGACTTTCTGTGGCTTCCTGCTATTATTTCCATAGCACAGACTCAATTGACACAAGAATGGAGGCAGCCCCCTGAGAGTCCTCAGGCCTGTACATGCATAATTTCTAGACACCCAGCAGCAAAACTATACCTCCTTAAAAGCCATCTACATACATATTTTGAGATCTAAGAGGAATCTTAAAAGCATGCAACAAACATAGCTCAAAACTCTCCCTGTGCCCAACAACCACCACATGCACTATTGTCTTTCTACAGGGCACCTGTAACTTTGTGATGTAACCAGCATATAACCTAGGCATGAACTATAATAAATCATGGACATCAAGCTACCTTGTTGTTGTAACCAATTCAGAGATGGTTGTGTTTTGTTTGTTTGTTTGAAACACTGCTAATCACAAGGTGCCTAGGGCTCTCTCCCTGTAACTCACATTTCTTAGAATTTCCTTTTCACTTTCTCAATTCTTGTTAACTGTGAAGATTGTGGGACTATTTGTTTAATTGACATGTACTCAAACTGGCATTGCCACCGGAGCAAGAAATCCCACCTATCTTGCCAGCAGGTATTTATTTCCTCAGTGTTACCCCCATACTGTAGAAGGGCAGGCATTCCCATAGCAATGTAGTGAATTCATACAGCAAGTTAATATTAAAAAAAAAAAAAAAAAAAAAAAAAGTCAAAATAGCAACAAGTTGACCAGTGAATGGACAGGGAAAGTTAGAGCATGTGCAGGCAGCACAGGACACCTGTGCTCACTAGCCTTTTAACCCAGCACAGGAACTGCAGAGCAGTTTGTCTGCCCACAGCCGCAAGTAATCTGGCTGATTTTCACCAATTACAGAAAGGGAGAGATTAGGGATAAAATCTGTGGTCAGCCAGCAGAACAGGGGAGTTGAGAGCTTCTACCAAGGGATGGTGATAAAACATTTCCAGTCAAAACAGCTGCTTATAGATGTAACATTTGGCATTAACAAAACAAGGCTTGAAAAAAAACAGATTGCCTGAAATATTTTCAAAAATGTGCACATGATCAGTTTTGCCAGAGGACACATGGTGTTGTATCTCTACAATCAGTGGTATGAACTGTTCATGCAGACATCTTTAACTGGCACAGTTATAGCTGGAAAAGTGGCTACCCGTGCTTTCCCTTCCCCTTTGGTGTTAACTCAGTCATTCTGCCTGTCTCTGCTGAAATCAATAAGTGATGCCACACAGCCCTGTGCCCTGTAAACTGCTCAGCAGCTTTAAATGCTGTGCTGGGGTTTAGATCTACAGATGACCTCCTCTTGTTTCTTGCTCTCATATTGGGAGAGCACCTCATAAGAAATAGAATGATCTGATTTGCCTTCATTTATGCTGTTGTTACATTACTGAAGTTCAAAATCAGTATTTTGAAGCAATAGTTAGAAATCTAGCAGAGTTCCTGCGTGAGCTGTCATCACCATCTGCACTGCCATTGACTTTTCCTATGTGATCCAGCTGAAAAATAACCCAGCAAAAAATAAAAAAATATTTTTTTTGTTAGACTAGTTTGAGTCCAGTTCTCTGTGTCTGTGCAAACACTTCTGTTGGAACAAGGCAAGAGAAGCAGCAGGGGCCGGAGCTGCTGCAGAAATGCAAGAGTAGCCACATTCCCTGATATTTGAGTAGACGGCCAGCCTGACAAAGTAAAATATTTTTAGGTGGATTCAAACTTTTTTTATCATTCTTTTTTTCACATTCATAATAGAACTGACCCACAAAAAATGGTGTTTTTCCGGTGGATCTGTTCACACAATACTTTATGTTGGCAGTTCATTTCTCTCTTAGTCATGTTTTCGGTTTTTCTTTAGCAGATGTTTACAATTACTCCTTAAAATGTTTCCATTTTCTGTGATCATTGAATGTGAATGAGGTGACATTTTTAAAAATAATTGTAGCTTTTTTTTCTGGCCAGAAACCATGTTGTTAGATTCAAATAGTCTTTGTCTTTTCAACTGTGGTAAAAGTCTTATATCTTTGTAACAGCAGCATCTGCACCAGTCTGCCTACTTTATCTCTTTTTTTTTTTTTTTTTTTTTGGCCAAAATCAAAGTGTTATTTGTCATTATCTGAATATATCTTGTATCTGGGAATCAGATGTGTATATGACTTTTCATTTAACCTTAAATACATCAGGCCTAATGTCCTGATTTTGTACTTGAGAATTGGAGGACTGCAGAACAAATGGTATTACAGGAGCCCAAGTTTTGGAAACGTGAAGGAAAGGTTCTTTGCTTTTCTTTCAGTCAGTTTTTTCATTTGTTTTTATTGACCTCAATTTAAATCAAAGTTCTCACAAATAATTGCCATGTTGCCAACACCTGCAATTACGTTGCAATGTTTGTAATGCTCCAAACTTGCTTCAAACCCAGCTCTGGGGAGTTGTGCAAATTATTTAAAAGATCATCTTTTTCTTCTTTTTTCTACTTCTGTTCCAATAAATATATTTTCCAGTTGCAGATGAAAATACTAGAATGTCATACATTTAACACGAAGGCTCCAAAAAGTGCCACATCTATATTTTAAAAGATATATTTTTTTAATAAAGTCTCGTGACTTTTGGAGTGCTGACTCATGATTTCTGCATGCTTGACATCAGCAATACCACAACTGAGAGAAAATCTTTGTGAAAGATTCCTTTCTAGTCCTCTTGAGACAAAGGGATCCTCCAGGAAAAAAAAAAAAAAAAAAAAAAAACAACCAACAAAAAACTGAGAAACAACTGTTTCTTATTCATGATAGTTCTCAGTTAAAAACAAGCAGAAAAAACAACCTTTAAAGTGAACAATCTAAAATATCTGCCAAACCATTCATGCTTGCTTTCTGCACCATAAAGGCTGAATAAAGGTACAAATACTTCTTTTCTTTGTTAGGATGCTATTAAATTATATACTGTATGAAAAATAAACCTCTAGTATAATTTAATATTTTTCAACAAACAGCTTCTTTTAATATGGCAGATTCTTCCCTCTTTCTTGTCAAGCGAGAAGCCTGGCATTAGGAACAGAAAATGACTTTTTCATTAATGATCATACGTTATTTTTAATTATACTGTGATTTTTTTTGTTTTGTTTGTTTTCATTGAAGAAATGTAGCAATTCTATGATTGTGTTCCTTCTCCTTAATTAAAAGATGTTTTCCTTTACTAGGAATAAAAAAAAGTCAGAGAGAAAGGAAAATTCACTGACAAAAAAGAGCCTTTTTGCTATTAAACAAGAACTTTGGCCTATAAATTAATGCACTTCTGTTAAAGCACACTAGTTAATCCCGTAACTCAAGCTTCTGCTTGCTGAAAACAATTAGAAATATTCCTCATTCCTGATATTACAGAAGATAATCAATAGCTATCATTAACATTGCTGTTAGCAGTAATAGAGGGAATATAATAATGTATCATACTAAAAGTAAAAATTTGATCCTGGAACTGGCTGGTTTAGTGATCAAAACTAGGATCCTTTATCAGGCAAAACTTCCAATTAATTCCAAATAGTTTTACTACATTAAGACTCCAGGATAAATTGCTTGTGGGTGGGATAAAAATGGTTGGTATGTGCCTGTATTAGAATTAACATTTTTGGCAGGGTCTTTCAGAGGCAAATCAGGTCAAAGGATGATTTACAAAACTGTCATTGTCATATGGCATTAATTTGATAGCTCATTTCAATTGACATCTGTGAGAAACAGTTGGACATGCTGCTTCTCTTGCATTAGCCAGACTTTCTAATTAATTATGCAAAGATGAAAACAAACACACAAAATTAGACTGAAAAGTAAAACTATACTCAAGTGAAGGCACACCTTACCCCAAAAAATCACATTAGAACTGTCTAAATCTGTATTTTGCTATGACTCACCTTTGAATAGCTGGTTTTTGTTAATATGGGAGGAATTATGCAAAAACATCAGAATCATCATTCATTGAGTATTGCTCAGCACATAATGCGAAGCCTTCCCCGGCACCACAGATGACTCCTTTTTTCTCCATCCATCTATTTTACATACAAACATGAATAAAAACACTATTACTATTTCTAAATACTCCTAATATTTTTAATACCATTACTACCACAAAAGTCTTATTACTTCCTCACCATTAGTCTTTTGGAAAAGGTATTGAAATTAGAGAAAATTTAAATTTTTCACCAAGTTGTATCTCTTTAATAGTGGACTACAAAGTAAGTTATTTGACATTTGCTTAATCAGTCCTTTAGCTTATCACGAACTCTTTCTGGGTCTCTAAAAATCAGTAAGCATAAAACCAGTTTAAGAATCCCAGAGCATCACTTTGTAACTGTTCCTTAATAATACTATCTCATGTTTGTAGCAATATTTATAACCCCTTATTCACCCAGAAGCTATCTTTTTTTTTTTTTTTAATTTGATATCGTATTTTCATGTTATTTCATAGAAATATATATGTATAGAAAACATTCCCAATTTTTTAATTCCCAATTTTTTTAATTGGCAAGGTGGCATTAGGATAAAACAAACAAACTTCATATATAGTAATACTAACTAAAGGTTTTTTTTTTTTTTTTGAGATATACATAAATAAGATGGAGAAAAAAAATCCTTATGATATAATTTATAGAGCGTTTCAACAGTCTTAACAATACTTGAGCTATGAGGTATATGAGATCTTTTCTTTGGGGGCTATTTTGCCCCAGAACCAAAATTGTAATACAAGATCTCAAGCCACCAGCCTTTCCCCCTTTTCCAATACAAAAAAAAAAAAAAAAAAAAAAAAAAAAAAAAAAAGTCTTTAAAGTCTTCAGCTCAGCTTGTGCTTCCATTATACAGCACATCAGTCAATTCATGTACAGAATCTCAGGGAGGAGAGCAATTATTTCTGAACATATATCACTTTGCAAAAAAAAAAAAAAAAAAAAAAAAGAAAAGATTACTTACATGTTTAGTATGCTTTCTGGAAATGACTCTATGCCTGATATCAGGGTTATCCTGGAATTAATAAATAAATAAAAAAAATGTAATATTAGTTCTTGGTTATACAGATTGTTGATGTAGATATGGGGTGGTGTAGACTGAAAGGACTGTTTGTTGACTGTTTCTTTCTGACATAGTATATGAAATGCATTCTGAGGTGGTCTGCTGGTTGCCTGCAGTGCAAGAGAAGAAACCGTTTCCCTTTTGATGTATAATTTGGCTTCTGGTTTTTGTTTTGCTTTCCTTAGAGCACTGAAGGCTGACCATGACTGGAACTGGTAGAGGATGTCAGACTGAAATGTAATTGCTCTCACTCTACCAGAGTGTCTAGCTGGGGTGTCTTCCTCGCATTAAATCAACCTTCAGATGTGAGGTCAATGAAGCATTTCCCCAGGTCAGATCAGTATGAACTATTAGATTTGTTGTTGTTGTTGATTTTGCTTAGCGCAGGAGGTTTGAATTAGCTAAAATAATTTGAGAATTTTGCCCCCCAAAATGTAAGTGAATGGGTCCAAAAGCAAAATAGTTAGGAAATGAGCCTGTTTACAAAGATGAAGTAAAAAAGTTCTCTTTCTGTCCTCATAAGTACCACATGCAGAGCTATTTATGTTGTTATGCTTTCAAACAAAATATGTGCCAAGTTCCAAAGACTGTATCATAGTCGTTTGTTGCATTATGTTATCAGAGCTGCCAAACTATTGAAATAATTTTCCAAAACTCGTGTATTTATAATACTAAGATTCTGATCAAGTATCCCCTGAATAAAGGTCTCTGTAACAGTGCATATGCATCCAATTGTAATGACTTATCAGAGGAGTGACTCCATCACTCCGTGACTGAAAATACCATATCTCAATTAATTTTTCACAGCCAAGCCCATTTGTCCAGCACCCAGCACAAAGTATAAAGACGATGTCTGTTGTCTTGTGCATCAGAAACAGCTTCTAGGAATGCAGAGGGAGGAGGCATTGTGGTAAGCAGTTAAACTAGCCTATTCCTGGCTGTCACATGTCAGGGCAAGGAGTTTCTGTATTGCCCAATGGTTAACAAAGTGGCCAGTAAGCATGATGACTTCTACAGTTACTACATTAGAATCTGAAGAACAGAAATGTATGCGGTTGTGTTTGGACACACTTTGCATTTGGTTCTTTCCTGCTATGAACGGACTGGTGGCATTCCATGATTTCCCCCTTGGACAGATATCCCAGCGTTCCAGCTTGTGGACTCAAATCTGCTTCCTTCATTCACAACACATATCACCTTTAGCCGTGAAGAATCCTGTTTAAATTAAGTAACTCACTGGATTAGATTATGAACTTCCACGACTTACTGGCTATCAATTATTTGCATGAATAATTGCAACTATGATATTGCAATTACTTAGGGTGAATAAAGACTCCCCAGTCTTGCCAAAAGATGTCTAACCTTGGACTATCTTTTACCGAAGAAGCTATGTTAAATTGACTGACACTGAAATAACTGTTTTGACAAGTCAAGGCAGTACTAGAAAATACAATGGACTTGAACATGCTTTCCATAGGAACATACCATCCATTCATATCAACAACCTAAAGAGCAATACAAAGATGAGGTACTCAGTATGAAGACGAGGTACTCTTGCACGGTCTATCTTTTCATTGTTGACAATATATCTTGAAATACAGCCCCTCAGAATAAGAATGGAAATATTTCAAATGTGTACAGGTATTTGTGCTAGCAGCAGAAAATATAAATGTACAGTATTTCCTTGGTATATTTTGTAGCACACTGCAATAGCTTAATATTGTTAGCTGGCAATCAACGTAAGTACGTGAATCCTCTAATTATCATATAACTTACAGTACCAGTTAGTCTGGCAAACATATGTAAGCATGTACTTATCCTATAGCACAGTGTTTTGTTTTCTGTAATACAATAAACAACCATTTACAGATAAAGATAATAAACCGTGTTGAACCTCTAGCTTTGATTCTATCAGTGTCATATATCAGTGAAATTACCGGGACTCAGCATAAGATTAAATTGACAAATCCTGGCCCATCTACTTTATTAGCATTCTTTTACCAGGGATTTAGTAACCAAACACTACCTACAGACCCTTGCAATGAATTCAGCTACAAAGCACTTCTGTCTCGTGGTATAAACAAACAGCTTGCCAACAAACTGGCATTTCACAGATGATTCTCTCATGTTCTCAAGAAACGGGTAAAACAGTTGTGATGAAATGTCAACAGAAATATTGGCAGATCAGAGCTGAGCAAGTGAATCAGCAAGACATTGTAAGCATCTTAGCCTGCACTAACGCTTCGAAAATCCGGATATTTCTTTCACCTACCTTTGGGAGAACTAAAGGCAAGATTTTATTAATTAATAAAATGTTATTTGAGAGGTTAATTAAGAAATTATTTTAATATATCTAAAAAATAAATACTGGTTGAAAAGTTTGGACAGAAGCATCTACACAGGAATGATGCAAAGTAGTCTCCACTTTCTTCACAGTTTTTTCCTTATATTTGCTAGATTTAAAAAAAAAAAAAAAGTCAGGTCAGGATAAGCAGTATGTGCACTTAAAATCTGAGACATTCTAAAAACTTATCTTTTGAAAACTGATGGCAATCTCATGCACTACCTAATTCAGGTTTCCTGTTTTGCTCAACTGTTAATATATACATAGAAATTAGAATTACAGGGTTCATAGGAGGCCCTGTGCCCCAACTCTTAATCACTGCTAAATGTTCCCCAAAGCTGGAATCACTATCAGCTTTCTATGTAGGGAGAGGAGAAAACTCATCATGAAGTCTTCTCCCCACAGAAAATTACATGGGAAGGCTGGATCCTACCCAACACACACTATATTTTATACTCATCTCTCTTTTTATATTCCAGGTCATGAACAAAAAATGTTGGAACTAGAAAGAGTTGAACACATCCATGTGACTTTGGCTTGTTTTTCTTTATTGTCTTAGCACCAAACATTATTATTAATCAGCTCATCCATGTACCCACCCTGATGAGACCCTACAATCAGGATACTTCTTTGGCAACTATTTTGACTGGATGTTTTAAAAAAACTACGTTAAAATCCTCTTAAAACTGCTTAAGATTTTTATCTGAGAGGACTTGATTTGGTCATGGACTTTTGCTTTCCCTCATAAAGCCATCATACATTATATAAAATCAACTAAATATGTAGGTGCTTTTTCTGTTTAGTTAAGGTGGCAAACAGCTGTATGAAGAAGTGTCTGCAAGGCTCTGGCAGACACTACTTCATGCAACTTTCATGACTGCATTTACTTCTAATTGATCCTGCAGTACTGTGCCCCTTATGGAGTGTTTTAAATCAATGTCAGCCATAAAGTAGTACTAAACTGTATAAGATCCTTTTTTTGGTTGCAGTTAAAGATAACTTATTTATGAGGACATGAGTAAAACTAAGTATATGAATGTAAACATGGCTTAAACTTTCAGAATGCTTCCTTTATTTCACAGGTTGAAGAATATCAGGCATCAAAGCATGGATCTTTTCCATTTTCCATCATGAAAGACTCCACAGGGCCCCATGAATGCTTCCCCTTTCCTTATTTCTCCTTCCCCCCCATCCCTTTATTAGCTGGATACTAAACTGATTTTCTCATTACCTAATACAGCTTCCAAGTAGAGTGGAAGGGAGGCTCTTCCAAAACATGCAGTGTTCTGGCATTCACCCAGCATTTCTGTATTACCATACACGCACTCTGTTAGTGAAGACATGCATGATCCTCACCAGAACAAGTAGGACTTCTCAGCCCACAAATCCCAGCATGCACATTACTAATAGCTCCTGAATACAATTGCTTCAGTGGAGTTATTCCTCATTAATTTCATTTATGAATATTTTTAATCCAGTCTCTGTGCAGTATGAATGATGACTCAGGGAGTGGTTGTGGATCACTCCATCAGCCAGATTGCTTTATTCTGGGGTAGCTTCATATGTACTTCACAGCCTGAAGTACCTCCAAAGCATTGTTGTAAACACAAGGCTTGTTCTTATTGGAGAGCTGAATAGTCCCAAATCCTAACCGAGTCTGCAATGACCACTGTATTTGGGTTAGTTATACAAAGTTAATTATTCAAAAACAGAATTATATTTTATCAGTAATAACAACATCAAGGAAAGGAATGCATGGTGGAATTAGTGAAATCATGCTATGATCATGCTAGTCTGATAACTCAAGAAACCCCAGTATTGCTGACGTAGAATTGATAAGTGAAAAATAATGAATAAGAATGCTATTCATCCTTTATAAACTACATTTTTCCTTTCAGATCCTCATAGAAATTAGGATGGAGGGTAAATCAGTATGATAGACATCTGAAATCTCATCAAGATCAATATGAAGAAAATAAAGATTGTGATTTAACTATAGGCTATTAGTGCTCATGAGTTCTAAACAACAGTAAAAGACTACACTGAAACAGAAATTAAATGATTATACAAAGAGAACTCATTAATTTACTTGATTTTCCCTTTTATGGATTAAATTTCACGCTTTTGGAAGTTTCTCCCTTCTCCCCAGTCAGAGACTAAATTTTACAATTCACCTAAACAGAGAATTTTTCTTTAGAAATTTCAGAGCTCCATACATTAAGTACCTGACACACGATTCCACTGGCGCAGTGCAGTTTGCCTCTGAGAATGAAGCCTATGATCAGGAGCTCAGCACTAATATATTCCTCTAACCTGAGTTTAATGTGAATTTCACGGACAATGTTGCATTCACCTGAACTCAATGTCATTTGTAATGTCTTTAAAATCTCCATCCTGTATTTGACAGCATAGCTCAAAGTGCTTGGAACTTTTACCACAACTCTTCTTTGAACGGCAAATTCCACTTATCAGGCAACCTGCGAAGGAAAGTTAATACAAGCCCAGCATTTGTTTGGCCTCGCAAGGGATGATGTGCAGGGGGCCTGCTGTGCATACAGCAGTAACAGAGCCAAAAATTCCTACTGTGTTTAAATAACTATCTAATTTTTGAGCCAGAGATTGTTCTTTTATATCTTGACTTAAAATACAACATATCTTTATAGCATTTTTTTAAATATTAAAAGTTTTTGTAAACTACTCAAAAGAATGATACCAGGTTTGGCCCCAACCCAGCAAAGCACATGTTTAACCTTCTGCATGTCACTAGTTTCTGAAATCAATGGGACTGCTGAGAGTAAATCATGTGCTTCAGTGCCTTCCCACAATAGGACCTTTACAATTGTTTTCTTCTGTACAGATAATTCTAGGAACCTTCACTGAACCTCAATGGCTTTCACATATGATGAAGAATCTCTGGTATAGGTAGGAGGAAACCTTGCTAAACACCTCTTTTTACAGCTTTATAGCCTTGTGTCCTATTTCTTTGTCAACTTGATACCAGAATACAAACCTTGTTGGATGCCTAGATTAATTATAAGCAGAGGGAATTAAATGCATGTACAAAAGCAGAGCCTTTCCTGGCAAGGAGGATAGACATATAATAAAACAGTTGCAGATACATAAATTATATGTGCAACAAATAAAGTGTCTGACTTGCTCTAACGCTGAAGAAAACAAAACAGCAACAAACCACTATTTCTGTTTCCAAGGAGTGAAATACTTGTATGTTTGCAAGACTGCCTCTGAAGAGATTGGGCTACAGAATTCCATTCATGATAACTCCGTTAAATGGGCTTTCTGCTCTTCAAACCATAACCATACAATGGCACAGAGATCTGGTACTGCTAACAGCTCCACGTGAGGTGTGGCCTGACTGTGTGAGGGTTGGTTGGTAGCATTTTGACTTGGAACACTGCAAGTGCCCCTGAATTACTGCAGACACCCTTAGAATACCAGGAGCTGCTACCACAGTTGATAATTTTACAAAATAAATATGCGTAATCTCTCTGTGAGAACAAGATTATTGAAATTCAGATAGACTCAATCTAAAAAGCACAGTCTTGCAAGAAACTTTGAACAAGTAAAAATAAATGGGTGATTTTTTCCTAAGTATTGTTGTGACTTGCACAGGTACCATCTAAATAAATGGCATCACTTATGTAAGAAAAATTAACCTTAAGTCTTTTGAATGCCAATCCATCTGTTTTTCTGCAGCAAAAGAAAAAGATTTGCCTCACCTACCTCTTGCTGGCTGAAGAGCCCTCTCCTACAAACAACCACAGTTTCTGATGAAATCCATTACAAGCATTTAAGGTGAGAAAGTACTGCCTTCACCTTGGAGGAAAACCACTCTCACCTTTACCTCAGGCTGCTAAGCTGGCTTATGAAATAACATTGTGTTCTCATCCTGAAAACTATAACAACAACAACCCACCCTTACACAACTAGCAAATTTGATAGAGCTCTTCAGTAAGGAAATTTAAGCAGATTTCTGAGCAGCACTGGCTGAATTTATACCTACGGTCTCATTTTTTTTCAGTCGCACCTGTACCCACACATTAGTGCCTACACTGCTCCATCAAGCTGTGCTTGATCCTTGCCCCAGGTGGAAGCCCTGAGTCCTCATTACTTACACTATAATTGCACAAGTGGCAAAATGGCAAATCCTTCACATCTTCATTAATTTACCTGAGTCAGGGTACAGGGCTGCTGCTACTTTAGCATGGCATAAATACCCATGTACACTTACATCTGTAGCTGGGAAACATGCTGTTCTGCTGCCAGGCTGAGGAATTATTTGTGAACAGGATATTGCCTGAGTATGCTGATGAAAATGAAACCAGTGCTCTTTTGCGTGGCCAGGGTTTGATTCGTCAGCTTCATCCTGCATCCTTTCTCAGGCAACAGCATTGGAGGTTTGCGGTCACTAACTTCTCCATCCACGTAGCTTTTTGAAAACAGAGGAATGCTTTGAATTCACTGCAACAAGTAAAAACTAATTCCTAGCACCCAAATCCACCTCTGAGTTCAGTGATGTATTTCAGCCCCGCATGTCTGACATGCAGTAAAATATCAGCATCTTACAGTACCAGATACTAATTAGAAAAAGAAATGTGTTAGATGTCAGGCCTCAAGAAAGCAAACTTAACATTCTGACAGCAGCTGGAGAGTGATAGCCATAATCAAGCATTGTCCCTGCTTATATCTGTGCCAAACAACCTCACTTACTTCCAGCTAATTCTCCATCAGAGCCGATCTTTCTTTACGATTCCAAAGAAACATGTTGTCAGTTCCCACCTGCTGGCATTGCTAGAAATAAAACCACAGTTGATCGGATGCAATAGGTCAGCAGAATAGTGCATTGAACTGTTTGTGCTTCCAAGCTGCGTTACAGGGGATTCACTAACGTTTATTAACCCTTTCTCAAATCATGGGCTTTGTTATGCTTTCATAAAGCGGCAAGATTTCGAGGATGAAAACACAGCCTTTCAGGAATTTCAAAGGAAGCAAAATTTGGGCTTGCTGCCAGGCTAAAAGTTCGATATCATTTGAAAAACAAAATATATTAGAGAAGAAAGAAAATGCAGATGTCAGCCTAGTGACACAGAGTAATCTATTTGCTCAGTGCTTGTATTTTCCTACCAATTTTGTATTTTTCAAAAAGGACAATAAAAGAATTGTGCTCACTGCTAATTAATGACAAGCTGGTAAAAGCATCTATCCATTGTTCCATTTATTTCTTCATTTCCAGCAGTTAACAGCCCTGTTCTGAAATGAATCAATGTCGTTTACACAATGCTGTCACCCCTATTGTTTCTTTATCATCCTTGCATTTTCATAAATCGGAGGTGTTAATCCCTTAATGGCTTCTCTCAGAGCTCTAAAATGTATGCAAAATGGTAATCCATCCCCTAAACAATTCACATTTACACAGGCACACTCTTAAATATGTTTACTATCAAAATGAATCCTTTGTTTGGATCTAACCCTATCTGTTTGTTTTCTAAACACTGAAGCATAGCAGGTATGCAGCATCAAATTTTAATTAGTGACTATCAAGTAACCATGTCCTTTTAGAGATGTGGTTATCTTCAGAGGTGAGAGACTTTTCTTTCTTCCTTTCTTCCTTTCTTAGTTTCTTTCTTTTCTTTCTTTCTTCCTTCCTTTCTTTCAACAGTCATGTATGTACATATGAATTTGAGTACATGCCTGTCAGGTGTTGAAGGAAAATCAAGGGCTCTATCCAAGGATTGCTAATGGAAGGGAAAACTATATACTGACTGCCCTTAGCGGTCTTGGGTTTTTCCTAAGCTAGAAGCATTATATCCTCTCTTGCAGAGACTGGAAAAGAAAACTGTGAAGTTGATCCACAATATTTTCAAAGCAGCAGACCAGGCTTGCTGATAAACTGAATACTTTGGTATTCAGAAGCACAGTTAAGTCTGTGATCAAATCTTTTGCAAGACTGAGACAACAAACTTGCTGCGACAGACCGCACCTTACTGTTAATGCAGCTGACAAGGAATCTGCCTTGGAGGCCGGACCACTGATCTGTTTGGAAACTTCTGTAGTCAGTACCAACAGAACGTTCTTGTTCCCCAGCACATTTTATAAGTTTTGAAAGTAAACTTTAGACAGCTTCATGTCTTCATCCCTCTTAAATAGCACCTTTTTTTTCTTTTTTTTCTTTTTTTTTCCCCATTAGGGTTTAGAAATGTCTCCATCATGCCAGTGCTTCACATTCACTTCCCTAAGTCTGATTCAAAGTCATTTAAATCAATGAATTTCACTTCATTGATATTGTATGGCTTTGGGCCAGCACCAGAATGAATTTCATTGGAACAACTTTCTAAGAATTATATGCAAAGAAGTATAGGATAATTTTGCTTTTCCAGAATCAAAGTGAAAATCTTCTCAAGTAAGATTTCAAACATATTCTATTCTATTCTAAAGAAAGTGCAGCCTGATGAGATATTATGCTGGCACTACAATCAAGATAAAAATGGAAAAACGAAACAAAACAAAACAAAACAAAACAAAACAAAACAAAAAAAAAAACACCATGAAACTGAAATGTCTGACAAACAGGCAGACAGGCATTTCAGTAACTTAGAAAAAAAGAGCATCAGTGGTAATAAAAGCAGCAGTATGAATAATAAAAAACAAAACAACAACAACAAAAAAATACTTAAACATCACTTGTGTAGTTCTGTTTAATTCACTTTTGTTTCAAGTTGCAGACTATGTATTGCTTAGAAGTGACACTGAAGTTCTCCAACAATGTATAATTGTGTGATCCGTGCTGCTTAGAGCATGGATCCTTGGAGTACTGACACAGAGAGAGAGAAGATCAAGGCTTGGCCGTGACCGTAACATGCTGCTACACAGCAGGCAAACGGTGCAGTTGAGCAGCTGCACCAAGGCGGGCTGTGCTGCCTTTTCCCTTTATGCTCGTGTTTTGACTTGTGTTAATCACCCATTGTTCTAGGTGGGAGAGCCAAATTAAAGGACAGGGTGATCGAATAGAGCTCCCATTCATCTACAGGAAGCAGGTCAGTTCAAATTCCAGTGCACTAGGAGGTGATAAACAGGATTAGAAGTATACCTGGAGAAGTGTATCATTTAGATTAGGCAATTTAGATTAGGCAAAATTAGATTAGCTAAATTTAACTAAGCCTAAATAAAAATACTTTAAAGTCTTCCCAAAAGTTCAGCATCTGCCAGCATTAAACACCGAAGAAGGCTGGAATTCTCTTGGTGCAATGAATTTACAGCACCAGTTTTCAGGGGTAGAAGTACAGTGCAATGGGAGGATGAAAAGAGATGAATGGGAACAAAACAAAAAAAAAAACTCCTTGAACATTTTTCTGTGTGTTGTTCTGGGATAATCTTTAGCATGTTCATGATCTACAAACTGTCAAATTAGATGGTCATTTCCTAAATGCTTATAAGCATGGATAGAAGTTTGACTCTACAAAATCTTCAGCCCATCATGTATGCTGGGATCTTTCCCAATGAGGGAATTCTTTCGCTTGGTTGTATTCAGGTATACTGCCTCTCAAATCAAAGCTAGTAAGCTTTGCAAATTTTATGAGAATTCTCAGAAGATTTCAAGCCAAATTACCTTCAGCATTGAGGTTTTGGATAAACTTGTAATGTCAAACAAAAAGCATCATATACCATGATCCACAGAGCTTAAAGGTTTGCAAGGCATTACTTTTTGTTCATGAACTCTGTGAGATCTAGGGACAGAAGCACATGCGTGTCTCCCAGGCAGGCAGTGGAGGTGGGATGATACGCTTTGGCCCATGAATGAGTTAAATTAGCCTTTCATGGAAGCTTATGGACCACTGAGCTGCACTAATACACCTTGGTGTAGTATTCTGATGACTTTCCTTAGGCTTCTGATTAGACATTTTTGAGGCTTTCAGGCTCCTATACCGATGTATCATCTTTTTGTCTTTTTTCCCACACTGTCCTGGGATGGACATAGCTGTGTTTTGTGGTGTGTGTGAGGACTGAACATATTTGACCAAGTCAAGGTCACGACAAACTGTAAGCAAATTAATAAAAAAGGAGAAAAAGCAAGAGATCTGAATATGGTTTCAATCTACTGATGCAATTAAAATATTTTCAGGTTACAGAAAAGGATAATATGGCGCTGTGTTCCTTTTTTATTCCACTGTGCATAGCTATCAAACATGACCTAAAATACAGCATTTCCTGTGACCTGACTTTTAAGTATTCTTTGTACAACAAAGCAAACAGCAGCATTTTTGTGGCTATTGCAACTGTTCTAAGTCACGGAAAGGAGGCAGAATAATTGAACATACATCATCATTTGCCAGAAGAGTCCCCAACTATCCCACAATATATATTTTTCAAAGGTAGCCCCTTAAAATTTCATCTCTGAATAAGCTTAAGCTGTGAGGCCTGGCAAAGTATTCCGAGTCTAGATTTTTAAAATCTAATTCTGTTGCAAACGCAACCACTCTGATTGTTTTGATTTAATCAAAACTGACTGTTAAATCTCTAATTCTAATGTCTTTTCAATCTTTGCTCAAAGTGACACATATGTACTCTGTGACTGTGCATTATGAAGTTAACAACTTGTTATTTGGTCTATCAGTTGTTGAATATTCAGCCCCTTGTTGGAATTGTTCAAAATGTAAAACTAGTTCTGCCTTTATCATTCCTGTCTCTCAATTCATTCTTAGGGATCACAGTTTTTCCAGAAATCAATTAAGAAAAAAACAGAGATGTTGTATTTTTAACTTCTGAAGGTTTCCAGACTCTCTTTGTAGTTGAAGGAGGAAAAGAATTAGGAAAGAGAATAAATACATACTTTCATCTTCCGGTGATAACCCAATACAGAAATATACCTAGTTTTAAAGACTTTGTCAACAACAGAATTAAAGGATGCATAAATTATTTTAAGATAACCACAGGAGCTACCCGTCCACTTATTTATTTGTTTGTTTATTTATTTATTTTTATGATTACTTGCTTGTCTTTGAAAACTGGAAGACTGATTGAGTTCCACAGATATTAGTTCACGTATATATATATTAATAACTGTGGAAGTTCATGGTATCTTTAGGCCTCAGTTTAATCAGACAAAATAATTTTAATTGGTGGACACTGTTCAACCCATTGAGAAAAAAAATGTTTACACAACAAGCCAATTACAGCTTATATTTAAAAGAACCTTCAAGAAATGAACATAAACATTTCATAATAAACATGAAGATTTTCATGTAAGGCTATCAAATGTGAAATCAAACCATTGTAATTAAGGCCATCCTAATAGTTTCGCAGAAATAAAAATCAAACCTCACAAATGTCACATACAGCTATCCATGTGCATACTTAGCGGTCAGCCTGAATTGGGACTTTGTCAGCTGATTATTTCTGTAATCAAACGCCTCTTTGATTAAACGAAGCATCGCTTGAATATCATTGAATGGAATTAAAGAGAGACTATTTATTAAATTGTTCCTAGCTACCACCACTGTTGGAAACATTTTAAATCATTCTTGTTCATATTTGTATTTCTTTTTGTTTATCATTGAGAGCAGCTGTTACACATGGAGAAAGTCAGCATTTCTGTATCATCTGTGTAATGACAAATACTTGTGTCCTTTGTTTATCAAATCCTTAACCTCTCATGGATGAATTATCTACAGAATTTAGCTAGTTTGTTCATGATAGGTTTTATATTCTATCAAGCAAAATGGAAAAAATATTCCTAGCCACCTAATGCAGGATTTTATAAGCCTGGCCTAAATCTTACTGAAATCAGTAGAGCCTCCTATAGACTTGAACAGGCTTTGGATTAAGCTCTAGATGTACTTTAGTGACTCATGATTTTGATGTTATTTTTGTGTTCCCATATCAACTACCCAATAGGCTTGTTTGCTCCATCAATGCTAGCAATTTCTGGCCTCGGCTGGCCTATGTCTTCAATGAAAGGATCATGTCTACTCTTATTTAGCTTTGATTAACATCATTAACCTATCATACACTGAAGCGACTCACAGAGCAAATTGGTAAGCCAATTTCAGCAAGCAACATAAAGCAAAGAACAGCTTGGATTGTCAGATAAACATACCCAGAGGTGCAGTTAGGATGCTGAAATTATTAGGTGAATGATAGGAAGCCAAAAAATCAGTGAGCCACTTGAGCAGAGAGTATAAACATAAATATCCAAAAGCATGCCACAGTGTATGCGTATTTTATGTTGATGTGCTAATACATTATCTGCTAAGGGTTTATTTAAACCATTTTTGTATTCCCTGCAATTCATTTATCTGCATAAAGGAAAGCCACTAACAGGACAGTTCCTTATGAACAAGCAACCCTGTATGTTTTCCACTGCTGTTTATAATTCTTCATGCTCATATCTATAATTCATGAGCAAACTGGTTCGTGAATGTTTCCATAAAGGTTGAACAAAGTATGGTGCTGTTAACACTCGCACTGTCATGCACAGAATCGAAATGTGCCCACTCTCATTCGATTCATCACAGCTCAAAGACATTTTGGCAATGATATTATCCAAATATTATTAAAACTTTGAACCCTGTCCCCATAAATTATAGCAAAATGGCTTCAGAGCCATTAGGCAAGGAGGATGTATGGGCTCCAGTTGCTTTGGAGTAATTATGTGCTTAAAAGGAAGCGTGGCTAAGCATTCTACCAGTAAAAAGAGAAAAGCTATGATCATTTGTTACTGCTTCAGTGCTGTACACAGTATTGCTCACACAGGTCAAGCCAACCTTACAGCAGGACAATTATCTGCCTAGAGAGACCAAACATCTGTTATTAAGTACGCAGAGGCACCACTGCAACATGCTAGAAATCTTGTCCACTTCATTGGTTTGGCTTACGGTAATGTACTTCAAACACTTGGCTAACTCTGCACAACATCCCCCCTTTCTTATTGTTACTGCAACAGTTCAGCTTTGAAATATGCAGTACCTTCACTCCCCCATTACTTCCTTTAATATGCGCACAGCTGTTAAAGATGCTGGTGTAACTTTAGATGAGTCGCTCTTTCTCTCCTCTTTTTTCTCTCACCCCACCCCGCTCTCTTTTCTCTTCAAAATGTGTTTCGAGATGCTCTCGTACATTTATAAGTTACCAACTGAGAGTCACTGTGCTGATAAGGAGGGGTGCACAGGGACACACAATTTTTGTATTACAAAATAAAGGCTGCATGATTTCAAACATTCCCTGTGCTGCCCAAAGAGGGGAGGAAGACGACCTTTTCACTCTATAGTTATGAAATATGTGCTTAAAATGAACAGCAGCAACAGAACAGATACCATTCTTCCTTTCCTTTCTTCTTTAAAATTAACTTTACAGTAGAAAGTTGATGAAAGAAAAAGAACCAGGAAAGGAGAGATGACTTGATTAGTGCCTAAGGAGATGGCTAAGTGGATATGTGATTGTAACTGAGACACCACGAACAGATGCAGCCAAAATCTATTCCAAGTGGATATTGTAAATCCATTCTGGGGTTTATTGATCCGAGGCTGATTGTTTTTCTGTGGTGAAAAATGTTACTTAACAAAGCTGGCACTCACTGAAAAACAGGTAGACCGATCCTCTCCTGTCAGATGGATTATTCACCTGATTCTGAGCTGTACACAATCTGCTCCACTTTTTAATAGCTCTGATGTTAATAGACAACGGTTTTTCCCCCCTCTGATAGAAATTGCAGATGTAACTGACACATTTGCTTTCACAGGGCATAGCAAGAACTCTAAAGAAGAGTAATGAAGGGGTGGCAGAGATGTCAGGGTTAGAAATTAGATCTATCTTATCTGTCTTGGGTTTTTCTAAGGCGTCTATCACAGTGCAGTAATCAACCCTCTGGAGGAGATGCTAGGTGGGAGAGCTACAGACATTAAAGATCCTAAAAATATTTTTTCTACAAGCTTTGATGAAAAATCTACAACTTCTGTATTTGCTTTATACACACTGTCTGTGCTATTGTAAGAGGAGCTCATACAACTGGCAGATTTACACCATCCAAAGATTCTATCAGTATAAACTTCTCTTTAAAGAAATCCAGATTTCCGTATCTAAAAAGCAAATGAGAATAACACCGCACAGAAAAATGCAGGTCCACCATGCTTCATGCATAGGCAGAAAGATAAAATATTAATATTAATACTGTTATTAATATTATTAATAATAATAAAGATGAACTAGCTCTCAGCAGAGAAAAAAAAAAGAAATTGTATGCGAATGATGACGTTATTGTGTAATCACCAGATTATTTTGCCCCTTAGCAGAAAAAAGCTTCAGAGGAAAAGGTGCACCTCATTGCTGTGACGTGTAGCTCACTTCAGCCATCCCTGTCTACATCATGCTCTCTTTTCAATATATGTGCTTGCGAACAGAAGAGTGTTCTGTCTGAACTTTATATTCACTCATACACAGCCTCAAAGGAATTACAGAATCAGTTGAAAACATACCCACAAAGGAAGGATTTTAGTAACTTTTCTCAATTTCAAATTTGTTCATTCTAAAGTCAAGATCATAAACTTAGATATATTCTTCCTCTCATGGTTACAGCAGATGCTGTATCTATAAGAGATATAATTGTCAACTGATAGGCAAAGCATTTAACACCTAATTCAAGAGGAGGTATTTGGGGCAAGTCTGAAATTGCATGCACTGGCTAAGAGATTTTTTTTTTACCATTCTAAGATGACACTTGTGGAAAGAATTGCAATTAAATGTGTACGTTCCTTTGAATTGCTGTTGATTCTTACCAGTGATAAGCCTTGTAACATGTTCTGTACACTCACAGCAATGGTCTGAACAGAAGAAAGGAAACTGATCTTTTTGAATAAGCCCTTCAAGAGGGTATATTTCAAAAAGTTCATATTATCTTCTCTAGAATTCATTGGGTAAAGACATACACTGCACAATGTATCCAGAATTTAAGCAATATGCACTTGATTTAATTGGGACATACTTCACAAGTATCTGGGAATCATGAAAATTATCAACTCAAAAGAAACCTGTAATATTCAAGGGTACTCTGCTACAGTAAAAATAACTGTAATCATGCAAAGAGAAAAGTGAAACTTGCCTGCCACTCTTCAAAGAAAGTAGTATCTCTGCTGTGAAGACTGTTGCCACCACAGAGAAACAGTAATACTGTGCAGCCTTCAACCCTCCTGACAATGGCAGCTGTAACACCTTACAAGCCAAAGACCAACATTTTGGATGAGAGACAGAGATATCAGGGCATCACAGTCAAAATGATTTCAGAAACGACGCAGAAGTTGCATTGGATTGATTGTATATAGTTAAAAAGCAAATTCAAGAGTACATCACAAGTGAAACAAAATAGCACTTCTATAGATTGTAGAGAGAGATGTACATTGAAGAGAGAAAATACAGTAAATGGAATGAGATTCCTTCAGATGGAAACACGATACTAATCATACTCAGAACTGATCCAGCTGGTCATATCAAAACCTGTTAATAGCAAGATATTAGCAGCATTTTCCTGCCTGATGTATTTATAATCAGATAATTATTAAAGATGCAATTTTTTAAAATGCAGGTAATACCAAATATTGTTACTTAGCAATAGGCACTTTCAAAATACACACATAAATTCATACTATAGAAACCTGTAATAAGATTACAATTTTATATTATATTTGGTATTTTGAAAGACAAATTGATAAAGTAATTTTAAAAAGGAATTCTTTGAAGTTTAGAAGCATTTTCTAAGGAATATTTATCTGATTTTACTTTGAATCCCTTGGTTTCATCCTTGTGAGTTCCTAACGACAATAAACAACCACAATATGATATTAAATGACATTTTTAAATGTCCACAGAAACTCCACGGAAATCAACATGAGTTTTGTTTAAAAACTACACCAGCCTCTGGTTACAATATAAACAGTTTTCTGTCTCAAGTAACTACAGTTTTTAAGAAGTACTCATGATGAACCAGGTGTTTATTTTCAATATGAGGCCATGACTTTACTGATAAGCCTTTTCCAAAAGAACACATGTATACATATACCATATATATTTACCTTTCTGCAGAAATGGACATTTACATAGAGCAGATGCATAAATTAAAGCTGCACCTTATGGAATATATGTTATGGAATATATAACACAAGTTGTACCCAGTTATGGCTGAGAAAAACAGCGTTTTCTAATTCATTTAAATACCATTATTAACATAGCAGGACAATTATATCTATATGTTTGTCAATACATTTACAACAAGTAGGGGAGCATCATCTTTTGGATCAGCATAAGGGAAGAGGTAATGGATGAACTAGAGCTTGAGGCTGGGACAAGACAATGACATGGGAGAAGAGAAACCAGTGTTCTCCAAACTTCAACACTTCTTGGAAGACAACCCCTTTGATGAACACATCAACCAATTGTCTGGAGCTTCAGTTTCTTTATCACTGAAAGCAGACTGATTACACTTGCATTACAGGTTGTTTTGAATGTAATCCTATGGGCTGACCAGTGGGCATCAATATTCACACCCAGCAATGCCTCACTTACTAACTGGCAGATGTACCATTTATAAGTTAAGAAACTACTTGCATGAGTTAAGGCATGAAAATAATTTTATTGAGATCACTGGATAAAAGAAAACCTGTAAATGGAAAGGTAGATTAAAAAAATAATAATAAAAAAAAAAATCAAGAAAGACAATTTCACAAACAGAGATTCACCCCTGACTGACGGCTGTTGCACACAGTACATGTTAATTAGCATAGTTGTGCAGTCCTTGTATTTGGCTATCGTCAGTTATTAGAACAAATTATATGGTAGACAGCATGTCTGCCACTTGTACAGCTTTTTATATATGTGCACTATTGGTGTACATACACTTATCTGAACAAAGAAATATTTGTAAAAATACATGATGATAATATCCAATGGTTATTTAAGTTGGGTATTTATGCAGTGATAAAAAAAAAAAAAAAAAGGAATCTTTTAAAACACTTCCAAATATTGTCCAAACTCAGATTATAGAAGAATAGTTCATCAGAAGGAAAGAACAGATTCTCTGATAAGCGAGACTTTGAAGACCTTGAATGGAAGTGGTGTGGCAATGAGTGAACTTAAGAGAGGCAAACATTCCCCATTGAGGAAAGTCATTAGCACATTTGTTATGCACATCACATTTGAATTGTAACAAACTAATATTTCTTCTGTAAGTGTAAAGAGGAAAATCATATAAGTGTGCATATGTGAAAGAAGAGACTGAACATAGAGATGTGATGTATACATGATGTCTTGGATGCCCCCTCTTATGCTCCATAGTACTCTGCTCCATGATAAGTCTGGGATCCAGTCAATATTATCTGCAGAGGAGCATAAATTGCATGACAGAAAGTTAGCAGGAAAAGAAAAGCAAGTTAGTGTAGCAATCCTCCAACCCTTAGAGTTTAAATTATATTATTTTACTTTGGTATGCATTTTTGTTATTTAAACTTAGTTTTCCTAAATTTGTGTCTCTGGGTTAATAGAGGGACTTGATGTCTCCTCTTCCCTTCTGAAGTAAGTCTTGGCATGGATAGTACTCTTAGGATAAATAGGCCTTAATAAGCACAATTGAATTCAGTATCTAATTTGCTACTAGCTTCATTGTGAACTATTAAATAGTCTACTTTCATTCTCACTACCTTCTTACATGTCATCACAGGGGTTTTCCAAAGAGCAACACAGGTATGACATTATTCCAGGACTCAGTTCATAAGCATGTTCAATTACTGGTTCATTACTGGGGTAATGAATACATATGCTAGAACAGAGAACATTTTCACAGCATAACTGGTTTATGCTGATAAGACATGAGGTAGATTATTACTTGTTAAGGGAAAAATTCTTGCTCTAGACATAACAACATAGCATTTGGGTCTATACACACAGATAATGAAATCCTGCTTAACAGAGAAAGCCTCTCCATCCAAATTTGATGCTCAATTATATTATTTTTTCTTATTCAGTGTGAGAGAAAAAAATACAGCACATCCAGTCACATTACATTTTTTTTTATAGTGACCAAAGTTCTTTCCCACAAATATCACATTCTTTGTAATGTAAGAATGGAGAATGAGAGAAATCACTGATACCATTACAGAACGCACCTCAGAGTTTATACAGAAATAGTTCATCACGGAACCTCCTCATCATGAGTGCTTCATCCAAAGTCAATGTCAACACTACTTCCCTGCTCGCAAACTTATTTTACAGCCTACTGGAACTTGTCTTATCCCATCCCTTGATATTTTTAAATTTCATTTCCATATTTCATTTAAATATTGATTTTGCCCAAAAGGTATATAGCTACTGAAATAGATTTCAAGCACAGCTTCCTTTATCTGAAAAAGCCTCCAGGAAAACAGAAGAAACCCAATAAAAAAAGCAGGTTAAAAAGGAGAAGCGTGGGAATGAGCTTGTCACAGAGGGTTTTTGATCTGTCTCACAAAATATTTGACTATGCAAGGAGACAAGTACAGGTAGATGAGATTTTTCTGTATAAGAAAACTCCTCCACAGTCTAGTTTCAAAACAAAGAAGTACACATTAATGTCAACCATTCTGTGCCATCTGATTAATTTTTGTAATCTTGTTTTAGGTTTCCTCTTCAATTGTCAGTTGTAGCTCCTTAAGAATCTGCATGCGGCTGCATTTTTAAACATTCTCTCTACCCAAATGAGCTAGTCTCTTACACTGTATTTTTCAAAAAAGCCCTTTCAATATTCTATTCCCCAGGAATACATAAACTATGTTAAAGCACATTTTGTCAAGAGCTCCTCTTATTGAGAGGGCATCTGTGACACTGTAGGTGTAATTTTGGACTATCTTTTGCCTATTGATAACAGTCTAGCCTGTGTTTCTAATACATTTCTTTACACTGCTGGACTTTAAAACCATCCTTCAATCTGAAGAAAACATCTACTTCCTGCAGGTATGACAACATTTATAAACAGGTGAGAACAGCCATTTTTGCAAGCTTATTTGGAAGCTTTCTGATGTTGATATTATAAAATTACTGCTCCCTGAGAGTGGATGCCCTGTTCTGGTTACAATGTACATCCAGTTCTAGACCCCAAGGTATAAAAAGAGTTCCTCCAAATGAGTATAAAAAATAAAAATAAAAATAAAAATAAAAAAATCAGACCAAACCAAAACCAACCAACCAAAACCCACAACCTCTTGGTATCAAATAAACATCAAAGATTCCATGAAAAATTTGCATATTCTTTTTTCACAGTAGCTACTTTCTCTCAATACTTGATTGTGGAGGAGTTGGAAAATAACCTAACCAGTTAACATGCAATGAAAATTCAGTAGCCTATAGGGAAAAATGTTTCAGTCCATTTTCGAGAAGACAAACATCCAACCAAAACATTAACAGCTTCAGACAGCAATAATCACCCTGGTTAGCAATCTAAGCAGGGATTGTATACACATGGTGGCTAAGATAAAATTTGAATATTAGTATGCTCTTTCTAAGTTTAGTTGGTAGATTGAAGAAGGAAAAGTGCCCTGTCTAGACATTCTTAGCTTTGTAAATACGGGAAAGACCCCATTCCCTGTTTATCCACTCTTTTCATGTGTTCACGTGAAAACTCATACATACACACACACATATTCATGTTCACTCCAAGGTTTAAAGAAAGCAGAAAATTCCTTTTAGGAAATATATTGGTCATTGGGATTCAAAATTCTAGGCAGCTTTTGTTAGGCCTTTCAGTAGTTCTCGTAGTGTTTATATGAGGGTGATTCTGCCACTAAATTATTTGCAAATAATTCCTCTTCTGGGGGGATTTGGAGCCAAATTATAATAAGCAAGAGCAGATTGACCCAGATTAAAAGATACAATTAATCTGTCTGATTAGTAAACCTAAAAAGTACTACTTACACCAAGTTATTGTTTTTATGACAAAAGAAGACATCCTAGCAGAACAATAAAGTCAGTGCCATGGATAAAAACCTTGCAATTTACTCCAAACAGTATGCAAAATTCAGTTTAGAGATACAAGAACTTGAATCCAGTAGAACTGAAATATTAGTACACTCAAAGTAACTCTGACCATAAAAACACCCACATATATAACTGTATGTGACTGAATCTGCCTCCTATCAAAGCCATTTTACATTATGGCAAGGGTGAGATTTTAATCCTATTAAAATCATGAGCAAAATCCCATTGAATTGCAGTAAGCCTAGGCTCTCAAACAAAATGGGTCTTTTCCAGTAAGCATTCAGGCCCAAACTAACTTCACTTTACAGCTCCAGTGGGACCTATCTTAGTATAAATTAAAATGAAAATTAGGTCTCCATGTGTATAAATACATACACATCTATATTTTTATTTGGACACATATTGAATTACAAACTGCTTCCTTCAGGGGCCACACCTTAAAGTATTTTTTAGTCAGTAAATATAGTATTCATGACAGACAATGCATCAGTCACTACTTGCTGGAGAAGGGGGAGGACAGAACTGAAATAATTTGCGTTCATACAAACAACTGATCTCGATAAACAAATAATACTGTAAGGTATTTTCACAGTTACTTTTCAAATCCAAGATTTCTTTATTTTTAAAAGAGTACTATACTCTGAAAAAGATTTTGTTGCGATCTATACCACTTTCATTCATCGAATGTACCTCAAAGCTGGTCGCATGCTTCCATCGCTCTTATCTCTCCTTAAAGCCTGAAAAGTCTTGTGATTTTGTGTATACCTGCTATATTGCTCAGGTGTGGTTGGACACAGCACTGCTAGTAAAGTGAATCATGGTCATGAAAGTATGGGTATCTGTGATGGGCAAGCAAAGGACCTTCAACATGAATTCTTTACTACCTGGAAAAGTGTGTGGTTACTGTGATTTGAAGAGATGCTACCCTAATGGATATCATTTCATCAACCCATTAAAGTTGGCAGTTCCACCACTTGATGCTTCTGAGAAGTCTGCCAAATGACAGTCAATCAGTTTTTACTGGTCTTACACTATTGGATTCCTGAATTGTATAAGGGTTATCACTAGGAGCCATGTGCCGTCTTTCCTCACAGCAGATCTCTAAGACCATCAAGAAAAAGAGTCATTTTTTTTTTTTTCCTGGGTGCATGACAGCGTCTTCAGAGAAAAGTCATCACCTGATTTTGAAAGACTTATGGTGGCAGGTTCTCCTGAACAGCTTGCTCAAGTTGGAAACTGGAATTTTATTCCCATGTTTCTTCCATATGGAAAATCTGCTGTTTTTCCTTCAGTCTGGGAAACATAGTTTCCCATCTGCTGCCAAGGACTATGATGCTATAAGTGTGACCATACCCTAAGCAGTTTCAGGATGACAGTGAAATGTGCATTTTTAAGACTAAAGGGAGAAGGAAAAGCCTGATGTCGAGACAGGAAGCTGATGAGTCTTGGAATAGCTGAGTCTGCTATACACAAACTTCGTGAGAACAGGAGATGGGCAAAAAGTGCCTTGCAAGAGATAGAAAGAAGCCTGGGAAAAAGCTTGCTAAATATTTTGAGCAGCCAAAGAGAAGTTGTACAAAAAACTCTATTTGAGCTGTTCATGCTTTGAGTCTATGATTATTTGTGAGGAACATTTATATTTGTATAGATATATATTACTGCATATATACATGTGTATAAGTAACTATTCAAGGAGTTAATTCTGCTCATATGTCCATCTGATCATACTTCATGTGCGTCTCTTACTGTAGGGTACATTTAGATTTACAAGGTACATATATGGATTTTATGGCAAACGATGTCAGCCATTACAATGAATTGGATGTGACTCGAATGCAAAGGTAAACTCAATGCATTTAAAATAAGTAATAACAAAAAAAATACACCAAATTGAACACTAGGAGCAGCAAAAGTTTTCACTGAACATACAGAATAACCTTGAGGTTTACAGAAAGGCTGAAAATAGCAGCTGCTCAAAAATCTATAGACAAATCCATAAGATCTGCTACTCTGGTGTTTGCCAGTTTTTTATTCTTACAGCTTCTGCATAAATGATAGGGAATATTATTAGAACTTTCCTTAGAATCACAAGTCAAAAAATAGTCCTCTATTTTAGCAAACATTCATTTTTTCTTCCTTTAAGCATACCTATAGATCAAGAAAACTTACACTGCAAAAGGAATAGAAATCTAGAAATAGAAAATAGAATAAAAATTCTAGCACTTTGAAATAGACATTGTATTTGTCCATCTGAAGAGAAAATGAAGTAGGAAGAACTGGCTTATTCTGCAAGAGATCACAATTTTGAACAACGGGTTTAGAAAACTTTAGAGTTAGTAAGGTGACAAGCTTATAACACATAGAGTTCCTGCTATGGTTCTATTGCTTTATATATGAAAAATAATTATATAAAGTGATTGAATAATTATATAAAGTGATTTGGTTCCAGTTCAGATCTCTGCTGGTCACTAAGCTTAATGCTAAGTTGAATGATGTGGTCTTCAGCAAGCATGGTTTTCCACTATTTGAAAATGGGGCTGCAGTGTTTTCCTGCGGTGAAGAATTAGCATTTCATTATTGATAGCTACAATAGCTACATTGATAGCTACAGACTGTCCTGGAGCAGAGATTTTCCTGAATTCACTAGGATATCCCACCAATACATGACATAATGCCATGCAAGGGAAAACGAGCACTCTGCCATCCCTGGGGGACAAGAGCCAAAAAGATCAGCAAGCTGAATGGGGGACATTGCTGCTTAGAAAAAGGAGTAGATGGTTCCTAGCTGGTATATTAAAGGACAATGCTTGGCTATAGCCCTGCAATTAAATGGGAAAAAAAGCACCCTGTGCAAGGAGAATATAGATCACCAGTGAGGGGAAAGTGTGGACTTCGCAGATGTTTAACAGTTGCCTCAAACAAAGTGCATCATCGTCTACTTTTCCCCAGTTATAGCTACTTTCCAAAATGTTTTTATAATCACATTAAAATACCAGATGATAGACAAAATACATATGTACAAGCTCTCCAAATAACTGAAGTTATCCTACAAGGCTTAGTGAATAGGCGTAATACAGTTAAGGTTTCTCTTGAGGACCAAACTCTACTTTGTTTCTTACACACCTATCCACAAACACGTACTTATGGCTACACAACATCCCCGTATGACCATTTTCCTGTTCATAAAGCTTATGATCTGGGAATGCTCTCATAACATTACTAAAGGATGACAGAAAGATGCAGGAACAAGATAAAACAAACAAACAAACAAAAAACACCTAAGACTGAAACAGATGTATCAGACCAAATATCTACTTCTCCTTTCAGCAGGTCCACTGCACCCATAAAGTCACTACACATCTTCCCAGCTCGCATCCAGTGACATATAGTGATCACAAAGCCTTCTAAAAAGTAAAGTACAATCTATTAAAAGTAGTTAGATGCTTGCTCTCACCTAAGTGCAGTCATTCCTAGCAGTCTGAGCAGGGCCACTTTCTCCAATTCTTCCAAGACAGCAACTCTATCTTGGTAAGATTCTCCTGAACCACAAAATACCATCTCTCAATAGATCATCCTTCAGAAACTACACTCTTCATTTTTTTTTCTCCCATATTTGTGGAACTTGTCCTTGTTCAAATAACTACAGAAGAAACACCACCTTCAGAGCCAATAGCACTTTCCTATGTCACATAGGAAATGTGACTTTATACAGTCACATATACTTTATACATAGCACTTTATACTTTAAACATAGCACTTTCCAATGGCACATAACTGTGTACTGAGAAGTTCCTATTGGGGTGCTTTTTCCTACATTTTTCCCCCAAAACCTTCCATGAAGTGAAACCAATGTATTTTTATGAAATGCTTCCACTAAATGCATCCACATATAGAATGATTTGATTGTTATTGCAGAGCAGCTCTGATTTTCCAAAGCAACTTTCCTTAGCCATCTCTATACAAAACTTAAAAAAGCAACTGGCCACAAAACAAGAGAGCAAAAGAAACACTCAAAACCTTCTCTTCAGCATTCCTCACTGGCTTCTTCTTTATGCATTCTACTTTGTCCTAAGTGTTTCTCTAATGCTTTAGTAACTTTATATACGGTGCTTACCACTGAAACTGAGAAACAGGGCAAGCGCTTCGCAGGGCACATTTTTCATGTAATATGCTACAACAAAATGAGAAATACCTCCTATGAATTTAAACTGCAAAGCTTTAGAAGACAGGAGAGGAAGCTGGGAAAGTGGAATCAGAATACGCTCAAAACACAGAGTGAATATCCGTACAGCAAAATTACTATAGAATATATAATTACAAGTACTCGGGAGCTCAGTGTTTTATCTCATCCCCCTTAAAAGCTGCATTGTGACACAGGAGTCAGTATCAACTCTAATTGTGTCACCAGTAACAATGACAGTTATTATTACTCTTCATTATATGTAAATTCCCCATTTGTTCCTGCAGCTAATATGTCCCTTAATCTGGTAACAGTGTGGCATAGGTGATTTCTGTTTTCACTGGCAACAACATATTCCATGCTGGGAAAATATGACTAGTCACGCAAAAGGTTTAATCTTGAAATTCAGCTATTTTTTGTTTCTTGGTGGCCTCTAATTGCAAGCTTGAGGCAGTGCACAATAATTATCAGTCTGCAAGCATGAAAAGGAGTAAATGCCAGTCAGGCTACATGCTTGCTTTGTGCACACAATGACATCTAAAGCACTCTGCCATGTCAGTGTTGGGCTGGCAGCTTGCTTCTTCAGTGTAATGGCAGCGATTCAGCTGGTAACTGGATGAAAAATTGCAGCAGGTTTCCCTGTTATGATTCTTTCATGCATCTCTGTCAATGGCAGTTTACATTCTGGGATTGAGATCATTTGTTTCCTGTTTGCTCACAGCTTCAGGCTTTTCTTGTTTGCCACCATGGATTTACAGCCCTCCCCCCCCAGAAAACCACATCTAAAGGGTTGAAGAATTATAGGGCTTAATACTTTGCAGCTCGGCACATGTAGCAGAAAGTTAAAACTACTGTAAAAGGAATGATGACTAGATACCCCTGTGAAATAGATACATGTATATGTGCAGAGATGTATATGTCTCTGCACAAAGAAGCCCACAGGGCAGTCCATGTAGTGATGAGATGCTAGGCTAAAAGCTTTATTAGTGGTCTTTCTTCTCGTAAACTAGCATAGAAAACCTCAGAAAATAAAAATAAATACAAATAACCTGTTTTAATGGGTTCCTTCCTTTAACCCTTCTTGGAAAATGCTAGCAAAATAAAATATACACTTCAAAAGACTTCCAACAGTCAGACTTTTTTAGTTTGATGAAAAAAATGTTGCTGTGTTCATGCAATCATTAAACATAAATGAGAGCATAAGCACAAGCATGAACGATGTGATCCAGTACTTATTATCATACATGCCTAGTAGGAGAGCTGTTAATACCCCATGATACCAGCCTATCTAGCCAGATATCTTACGTATTTTATTTACGCGCTTCACTGCCTTCAATACATGCACACTCTCAATGCCCATCTGAAGTAGGGAATTGCTCTATGTACATTAACAAATGTGTATACATAAGCAGACACAGGAATGCTAAAGCCTGCATTTAACTCCTGCTAAAATTAACTGGAGTTGATTTCAGCCTTGAAAAATGTGACCCTAAGTACTCAGAATAAAACATGAGGGTAAAGCGATGAGACTAGAACAAAATGGTGAGCGTGTGATTAAATGGAGACCTCAACAGAAGTTGCCCAATCTACCATCTTTCTTACTCAGCTATCCTTTTTCTTTATCTATGAAAGGAAGTACTGTTTGTCTTTATCACTCCTGTCATGGTCAGCAAAACTGGGTGAAAGATAATTTATTTGGTAAATGCCACCTGTTTTTTGTTTTTCTATTCCCTAACTGCTCAGAAGCAGGTTAGCTTTTCCTTGAATGTGTATTTGTATTCAGAGAATTATTCATGGTTGCCAGCTTATTCACAAGCAGCTCATTACAAGCATTTACTCTTTAAGCACTTGGTTAATTTTGATTAGATAAACAGCTATGGGGCATGTTTCTGTCCCTGACTGGATCTCAGAGTGTTCAGTTTCTTGATTAAGTACTCATGTTTACAAATTTCCAACTCTCTTTCTAAGACTGTTCTTCAATATTTATTTAATATACATTATTTCAAACATGCCTGCCATAAGAAAATAAGCATTGTCAGAGTAGTTTGAACAACAGGCTCTGGTGACTGAAGTTTTAGAAGACACATTACTTGTTTGAGTGAGTACAACTGAGGCAGGTAGTCTTAGTCAAAAATGCAAACACGATGTAAGAAAACTATTCCTTACAGGAGTCTAGGTGTGTTATATGAATAAGAGAAATGTTTCTGGATGAAGAGCACTGTATCAGGTTCACTGGCCTGCCCCAGATCTTTTGCATGGTGATGCACTTTTGCACATGCTGGTGCATCCAGTGACACAAAGCAGTTGTAAAACCATCTTCATCAGCCAATTTATTGTGGCTTATGGCACCAGAACAGCCCAAAGAATCCTTTCAAAGCTGGTCTTAGGCACCTAAAATGAGGCAAAACATTGCCATAACATCTCCTTGTTTCTGTCACATTCACTCACAGTTACTGTAGGTTGTAAGAATGGCAGAGATGCCCTTTTGGGGGAAACACTATTACAGGCTCTCAGGACCAAGTCCTGAATTAGGTTGGACTTCAAATATCTGCTCTATATGTCAGATGAAGTCAAGGGGAAGGACCTAAAGGAGGCAAAGGTCAACATAGGGGCTAGCAGAGGTAGCCAAGGAATACAAATGACAAGAAAATAAGCTAACCTCCTTGCAGCTACTGTGTTAAAGCTGCTGTTTAAAATGATCACTATGAGCAGATTCTCCTGTTAAGAAAGGCTGGAAAAGGATAACCTACTTCTGCCAACTGAGTCAAGCCACAGTCTCCATGAAAAACTGACACTAAGTATTTTACTCTTTACAAATAGTCTTTATAATTGGGATTTTTAAATAATCCTTCTTAAAAGGGATTGCAGCTGTAATCAATTTGTGGAGGGCTGTTTTAATAAGAAGCTGCTCGAATAGGATTAACTATGAGACCCTAGACCTCTTTCCTCCAGTCCTTAAACTCTTATTTGAAACATTTAGATACCCCATAAATTATTTATTGGTCTTACAAGGTGTCATCAAGCTAAGAAAATGATGCTTGACAAGTTGAAAACCGTAACCATTTCCACCAATTTGTTAACAGCCTCTCCCACATGGCATGTAACGTCTCACTTCTGCCTTGTCTTACAGGAACAGTAGTTATATTCACCCACTGCACCAAAAGGACACGTGTAGAGCTGGCAGACCTTGTGCATTCTGTTTATTTCAGGAAATGTGTCAGAAAGTAATTTATAGATAGCATGAAAATAGAATGCCAGAGTGAATTTCGTTTTGCTTGCAAGGTTCTTAAATAACATGGCAACAGAAGATTTTTGTCCAAGATTTTTTTTTTTCTTTACAGGGACTACGAGATTATGGATTTGATCCATGATGCAACTGATCTTTCTACCATCAAGCAGTCTGTGTTAGCGTATCACATAAAGCAATTAAAGAACCATTTAATCAAAGACTTCAAAGTGTGAAGCCTGAATTTATGACTTGCCATTTGTTTACTGTATTATTCTAATACCAGATCAGTCAGCCTTCAACAGCAATATAATAAAACTGTCCATGGGACCCAAAGCTGATGGGGGAGTGAGCTCTAGGTTTATCAAGTGTACAGTTTCCACATACAGAATATCTGAAACTAAATCCACTTAAAAGCTCAAAACTGGGGAAACCATAGATGCACCCGGTGCAGGTTTGGTCTGATCTACTTCCTGATATCATTTCAAGCTCACTGAACTTCTTTGAAGTTTGGACATTTTAAGAGACAGTGAGTGCTGGAAATTTCTCTTCTGTTCAGCCACAGTGCAGGTGACACAAAGGAGAGCAACAGCTACCACTATACTTATGAATTATCACGTACATCTGAGTTTCTCGGACATTTTAAACCATTAGGGACTGGGTGTGGTCATTTAATAGAAAATCCCTCTGTGTCTTAAAACAAGAAAAAACAGAGTATGAAGAAGTGAAAAAAATAAGGGCATAAATCTATTATTATTTTCAAAAAAAAAAAAAAAAAAAAAATTAAGCTCTTTGTTTCTGTCTCCTTTTAGATACCATGAAATTATGGGTTTGATCCTCTGTACAACTCATTGCTTACTACGAAGCAGCCCATGTTAGTGTATCATGTAAAGCAAGTAGAGAAACCGGTTAAACTTCAACGTGTGAAGTCTCTGGTAGTCTGGCTAAAATATTTAAAATACAATACAGCATACCATGCCTTTTCCACACAAAGTACTTTAGGAAATAGATAACTCCCAGTAGACTGGGAACATTATCGGAGATGTCACTGAAAACATAAGCTTAGATTTAATGGAAGAAAGTTGTAGCTCTCCGTCATCTGTGTTTTAAATGCTCATATATGATTTATTTTTAAGCCACTTGAGTACTTTAAAATTAAGTGCTTCTGCTTCAGATTTGAGGAGCTAAACATGTTGATTTCAGAAAGGCATAGAGTGAAAGCAAATAAAGCTTTCCCATTGTTCTGTGAAAAACTTGATCTTGACTGTTAAAAGTGTAGGAATAGTCAGCTGTGAAGTTACTGTAAATCACAAAAGGAAAACACATCTTTTAGAAAGCTGCAGTTTACAGGTGAGAAACATTCAGTGAGAAATGCCTGAATCTGCAGAAACATCTGCATGGCCCTTTCCCCTTGTTCCATGTAACTTGCAGAGCTTATATGACAGTACAGCTCTGGTCATTCACGAACAAAGCCATTTCGTGTTTTTAGTTATACACAGGGAAGTAAATGAGTTTAGAAGACATAGAAAGCAATATAATTTAGGAGGGGAAAATGAAGAAATTCTTGTGGTGCTATTAGAAAAGGAGCACATTGGCCTAGAAACCCCTTTTTGTTTATAATTTCATAAACGGAGTCAGTAGCCTGAGACAAGCCTGTCACATCTTTGGCTTTGAACAAGGGTCAGTGATGGATAACTGACCTCCTTTCTCACTTTTATCAACAAATGTCAAAAAAGGCAAACAACAGCAATGACATCCTGCCCAAACAGCCAAGAGTGTTTCATTTTCTTTGCACTTCTGTTTCCTCTGTGCCTTTAATCAGGGCCGGGGGATGTAATTGCTCTGTCTGGGCACAGCTTAAGGCATGCTGTGCAACTAACAATTAGTTTAGAGACTGAGATCTATAAATTTTGAGAAAAGAGTAAGAGGATTTGGTGTGCTTGAGATATCCTTTCTAATGAAGAAAAATATCACACCGGAAGGGACCCAGAGCGTTATCAAAGCAACTTAATATCATCTGGTAGTGATTTGTAGGCCCCGATAATCTATTGTGATCATGTTGAAGGGGGAGGAAAAAGTCCACGTGTTCCACTATTTATGAGATTTCCAAAATGATGGCCGCCATCTGTGCAAACGCCACTAATCTCAGCCACCGTCCTCATGGCAAATGGCTCCATGAGATTGTCCAAGGGAAGGGAAACACTGCAGGAATGTAGGGCTATTTATTGTTTATAAAAATAAACCAACTGGACTAAGACATATGCGAGGAATTTATATCAAACAGCTGCAAAAGCAAGTCGCCTCAATAGGGAGGGTGCATTGATGATGCAATCAGACCACACTGAAAGATTCTCCTATTAATCTTAGAATATACATGGCACGCTAGAGATACTTATTTGTCCACATCTACACCCAAACTCACCTTACATGGATATTCTTAGAACAATTTTTGAAAACTGTTTATATTGACTGAAACAAATTCATTGTGTGAATTTATTATCTACGTAAATAAAAGCAAAGTTTATGAACAGTCTGTCCCCATATAAGCTTACCCCTCTTAAACAACTTTTCCTCTTTGCTGTCTTAGCTAAACAAGCACAATACAGATGCTAATATTCAGTGTCAGTGAACCTTTGTCTCATGTACACCAAGCTTTGAGGATGTGAAAACTCATTTTATGATGGCAGTCTAAACCCACAAAAATCCTTTCCTAATTTCTTAATGAAGATGACCAAATCCATCACAATAAGAACCAACACTCACTGAGAACAAAGAGTCAATGAAAAACATGATAAAACCAAAATGATAAATGGTGCCACAACAAAACCACAAAGTATAATGTTTTAGTATTGGGCCTGCACAACAGCATCAGACAAAGAGGAAAAGAGATCTAAGAAGAGAGACAAGCTTCTTGCCTTTGCAAAACTGATTTACCAGACGTGCCTGACACCGGAGAGAATCTTACTTATTTAACTGTTAATGGGTTGGTATATCTACAGCAACCTCTGGGAAATTCTTTTTCTAGGCCAACATGCTTGAGAACAGCTATCTTCGCTTTTCATTAAAACTGCATGCACTTTGAAACACCTGCCTTCAGGAAAACTTTCAAGCTGATTGACTCTAACATGAGAATTAATTCAGGCTGCTAAAGTGCATGGACAAGGCTCCACAGAACAGCATGTAGGTATTAGGCTTTTCCATAATACGAACTGGCAACGATTGCTCTTTTGGGAATCCTGCTCAGCTGGAATTCAAGCACTTTGTTTGACAACTGACTTTCAAGGTGTGTGTCCCTTTTCTTTTAAACAAACACATGATGCTTGAAAGCCAAGGTACAACAATGCATATATATATACACACACTTTGAATGAAAAAAGAACAGTTCCCCCAAAATCATTTGGTACAGTTTCTGAGTTACTTATACATGTAGATGCAAGAACATTCTAGCCAGAAGGAAGGAAAAATGCTTAATTTCTTTAAAAATCATAACAGCCACTGAAAGATACCAGTTGTGTCTTCTGAATTCTATGAGACTGTAGGATTTGGTTTTCTTATTTTAGAGAAAACAGTTGCAAGATATGTTAGCACAAAGGTATTAACAGCAAGGTACATGACTGAACTGGAACCTTCTTAGAAACCCCCCCCCTGAACCCTTACCCCACAAAATCAAAACCCTCAAACAACTCTGAGTATAGCTTATGTGCATTGGTCACACTGCTCCCATGTGCAAAGCTTCAAAGTTCCCCTGGAGACCTTCCAACTGTATCTCTTCTTTATCTTTCTCACAAATATTTTTCTGTTTCTGTTCACACAAACATGATCCACAAAAAACACACACTTGGACAGTGGTTCAGGTCATTGTTCCCCTATAGTTATGGCTAATCTATAAAACTGCAGAAAAGCTGTTTAAATTTATTAGTGAATCTGCCAATAAACTTGCCCTTTAGAAGCGAGAGATGGTTGAGAAACAAGTTCAAAGATATCTGTTGTCTTAAGAATCAGCCAAATGCAATCTTGGTGTTGCTCAAGGTGTAATTACCTGACATTTTGCTCTGACAGTATGGCATAGAAGTTCTTGTCTTTCCTTCTCGGCTCTGACTGTTCGTTTCTGTTTCTGAGCTGCAGTTAATCCTCTTTGCTGTGCTGAAACCTACAGAAGTAGCCTTACAAAAAGCTGTAGCAGTGCAGCAAAGGTGGGGTCTGTGGCCCAGGAGCCAGCGAACTGCCAAAGTTGACTTCACCACTGAATAAAATAGATTCTAGATCTGCATCAGCAATACACTTCATTTCTAATCAAATTCCAAACAGGATGAGTGTCAGAACACCTTAGTTCAGTTCCCATCTCCTCTACAATTTCTTTCATTCCGAGTTATACCACACCCAGTGTTTATGAAGCCATGCCATGCTGTAAAGTAGGTCAGTGAAATGATCTGGGTTCAAAGGCTGTTGTGAATTGTTGGCAGGGGGAGATGTGATGTTGGCAACAGCCTCTTAAATCAGCTGGGCTACATAAGTAGTAGTGGAATTGTATCTAAGGTTATCCTTTTCCTGCCAACTTTTGGCTGTGTTTTGAGATGTCTTATGTCAGTAAATGCACAAACAGGTCACAGAACCAGATGGGAAAAAAATTGAGAGCTTGAACCTCATCAGTGAACAACCTTTCCAAGACGAAAGCATACACTGGCATTGCTTTGCAAAAATATATCCAAAATGACCCCAGTAAACCTAAGAAGGCCCCAGTTTTCAAACACAGAAACAAGATTAGATTATGTCCTCCTGTCCACACTTGTCGGGAAATTACAGTCACACTAGAGGATCTGAAATGGCAAGCATCTTTGTTTCCCTTCTCTCAAGCACTGAACAGACACAAAATAAATTTCTCTAGCTGATTTCTTTTTAAGCTTCATTGTAAAAGAGATTTTATAACTCTAGTGTACTTCTTACTCCTACTTATTCCAGCATCACCACTCTTCCAAAGCACTATAAAATACCATGTTTGTCACTCTACCGGAATGTAAAGATCTATGCTACATGTGATACGTTGCTTCAGGCTTGCTGCATGATTCATACTATGATAGGGGACAAAAGACGCTACAGAGTATGCCAGTTAACTCTTTTCACAAGTTACTTACCAATCTTTCAACAGATTTCTGTATTTTTTTTCTATTAAAACACACAAAGCTATCATGTAGGAGCAAGCAGAAGTTGTAGTATTTTGCTGTTCACAAAATACCATCTACAGTACTGGTAACTGTGAAATATATATTTCTTTTTATTTCATTTACTGAGCACAAGGGGTTGAAGATTGCAAGATGTGCAATTGCTTTTTTTTTTTTTTTGAAAAAAAGAAAGACTAGAAGTATTACATTTCTGCCCAGTCTGTATGCTATTTTCATGCTAATGTGAGGAACTTTTATAGAATTTCCTTCTAATTAACAAGTATGTATGCCCAAGACAACTGAGAAATATGACTTACCAAGCCTTAAAAATAACATTATTTGCTGTACTATTCCTCCCACCATTTTGAACACAAAAATATTAAGTTTAGAAACACAGATATGCAAAGTAGATCTTATATTTCACTTCTCTTCCTGGATAAAATAGTTCTCAAGCCCTGGAATCTGGTTTGATTTTTCAAAATCTGGTCTGTGAAAGTGCTAAAATGGCACTTTTTTCAGTTACTACACCCTGCATCACTGCTATAGAAAGAGACAGGCCAGTGAAGTGTACACAGAAAGGTGTTATCTTTTAGAGTTGGAAGGTAACTGTGAAAGCATGAAATCTGTGGGCTTGCCCAGATTCACAACTGCTGTAAGGAAGTTTGAGGGAGCTATGCATATCTGCACCAGCTATATAACTCATTTGTTCATGTGCTGAACAGAAATAATACGCAGATAGGTATAGCTTTGTTATATACTCACACACCAAAATACCCTGTCCCCTAATCCTGTACTATCACAAACCAATCCTCCTCCAAGAGTATCCTCCTTCAGTATCAGCAATGCTGAACAATGTCATTTAAGTGAAATGCTGATGGTTATGGTTACTTTATGACAGAAAAGCTCCCAAGAAAGGAACTTTTTTAAATGTATTAGAACAATTACATTAGCATTTTTGTTACTTTTTAATCATATGGTTTAACACCAGCTAATAAAAGCCATCTATAGCAAGAAGTGACCTGGAACATACAAGATAAAATTTACAACTGCTTTGTATCAACGCCAGCTGAATCCACTGGAAACTTGAGAAATAAACAAAAAGTCTTAGTCTAAACATTAGAGAGACTGAAATTTTAATTTTATGACAAAAACTCATTTCACCTGTAAAAAGCCTGGAATGGATAACAAAAATTATCTAAGGCACCCATCATCATTAATTTTTGCTTTGATCCTTTAGACAGTCCTCCAAGATTCTCCCAGTCTATAAATCTGAAACCTTCCAAAATGACAAACTGTGTGTGTGAAACTGTTGCCACAAAGCTGAAAATTAAACTAATGTAAAATCATTTTAAGATTCCAATCAATCTAAAGCAGTATTGCCAGAATAAGATAATTTGTCTCATCACATATAGTGATCAGAGCAGAAACAGAGGGTTGATCATGCCAAAAAAAAGAAGGGGAGAGGAAAATCATCCAGGATTTAACTTTGCTTAAATTGCTGCCTGCTAAAGCAGAGAGAGGAGTGACTATCAGGCAGCATCACTGGCAGTGTGGCTTTCTTAGAGTCCAAAATGCTTCTGACTGTTTTGACATTTATCCCAGGTATGGAGAAAAGTGTTATACAAGGCTAAAGCTGTTTTTCACTTCTGATAACACTGTCTTTTGCTGTTTTTCCATTGTGGAAGGTATTGCCTCACAAAATCACTGTTTTCCTCACATTGTTTCTCTAGCTGCTTTGACTTTCTTGGGTTTTGTGGAATAATAAGGTCCATGCAATATTGACTTTACAGTGAACAAGACCTGAAAAAATACTCTGTGTGATGTTAGGATGCAGAATATGAGCTGGTCTTTTAGATTGTGCAGTCAAATAAAAAACTGTAGATTAGCCTAATGGAGTATCTTTTTGTTCATATTTTCCTATTCTTAAAAAACAGAACTGTTTTTCAGCTTTCAGAAATGAAGGAATAGAAATCAAAGTAAGGAATGTTCTCAATATTCTTGGAACAAGTGATTCTTCATATTACTACTTTTTATGGGAGTAACTGTCAATCATCAATCTTCAAAAATGTCATAAACACCCACACATGCTATTTCAAAGATACCTAATGTAGGATATATAATACCATATTTCAAACTGGATTCAAAGCTTTTCATCTATCTAATAGTTAAGAACAAGGAAAAACACAAACATCAAATGAAATGAAATGTATTTGTTGATGCTAACTGCAAATATTCATGTTAGAAAAATTAACAGTCTATTACCTATCTATTCTAAAATAATTTTTCATGTCTGAATGATGGCAGAGATCACTGAAATGCCTGCATCCATACAGAACCACTGATTCCAGCAGGTGACCTGCCAAGCAGGACTAATCCTAAAATGCATGTTATATATGGCTTGCTGATTTCTTCATTTCTAAAAGAAACAATCTTTAACTGGTGTGATCCCATGCTGACCTATCTCAGTATTCAACAAGAATTTATAATCCACAGAAGAAGAGAGGGGATATTCAACTAACTTGAATTTGTGGAAGGTACTCCTCTTCCAAAACAGCACAAGTACTCAAAGGGATCACCTCACAGCCTTTTCTCCTTTACAAATTCTACTAGCAAGGTATGTCAGAAAGACAGCAATGATGCACATGACATAAATTTTCACTCTATTTGTAAACAATTGTGAAAAGTAATCAGCATCAGTGGTTTGGGAAAAGTAAAAGGCAAAAAATATATAGTTATTTCTTGCCTTAATTGGACTATGGGAGAAACTCCGCAGAAAGGATCTACTGGGTAATTAAGGGACAGTTGGAAGGGAGTCTACACAATTGCACATGGGGTGACTGTTTAGAAAACACTGCAAAGAGAAACACAGAGGGAAGTAATGAGAAATTATTAGGGGAACAGATAACTTTAAAGTGATTTGCTCTCTGATTATCTATGATGTTGGTCTAGGCAAGATTTAAAATTCCTGTAGAGAGGTTTCAATATTTTGAAACCTCTTGACATCTCTTGTGATAAACATATCAAATATCATAAACAATCCCAATGGATCAGGATCCCCTCATGCTTTCCGCAGCTCCACCTACCTCTAAATGCTGTCCTTTCCCATCCTGCAGTTTCTTTTTAATTGTAAGAAAAAGGTAAGTGCATTGGTGCTATTTCTGCTTTGCAAGCAGACTAGCTAGATATGAAATAAAGAAAAAACAGTCTTCAAAAGACTGTATGGTTTCCATTTCAGCTAGAAATAGAAATAGAAAATACTGGAAAGCAATAAATGGCAATACATCAACTATTCACAATCATCTACTGTCTCACACTGCTTTACCCTCTTGTTCAGCCTTACCAATGCCTGGTTGAAGCTGTAGCCAGTCTTAAAGGACCGAGTAGTGTTTCGTCTAATACAGAGTCTGCATGTCACTGCACTGCTGGTTGACAACCATATGGACAAGAACTAACTTTGAGAAGTTCATCAAGCAGACCAAACAGTCACAGAGCACTGAAAGAAGTGGTTAGGGCTTCCACAGAGAGACCAATAATCTCTCACTGTGCTTTTTCAGAAGGCCAAGGACCTCACAGGGTGCAACCAAGCCCAAGTCTGCAGGCATGCAGTGGGTAGATGCTAAATAAAAGGAATTACAGATTCAATCAATACTTAACCTAACATTCTTTTTTCTCCACCTCCTTTAAGTGCAGAGCATTCACCAGTGCATGAGGAGCCTGGGCACATAACACAGGCATGGAAGAAACACCATGCCCTTGGCTCCCTGCTGATTCGGTTAGGAGGCAGGGCAATACCAGTTCCATGTGTGCCTCTGCATGGCTCGTGTCGCTGACTCTGCACATTAATGGAACTTCAGGGCCACTAAAAAGTACTGGATATATTTCTCTCTCCAACACCAGCTTTCAAATGAGTGCATTATTTATTCATTAGTACTACATTCAAAGTGCTGTTTCCCTTGTTCTTGGTGAAATAAATGAAAGAACAGCAATATCACCCTAAATGCCAATTTACAGCTCTTGGAAGCCCCAGATGACTGTATCATAAAATTCTCCCTTACCCTCCCCCCCAACCTTTTTCTGCCTTGCAGCTGATTGAGAGAATAACTGCCTACTGCAAGGAGCTACAGGCAGACTTGGCAGCCTTACCTGACCAGGGCAATCTGTTATAACCACCACAGCCCACAAACAGTAGGAAGAACAGTCCTGTACTTAACACTGAGCTTGGATCAGAGGATATGGCTTGACGTGGAAGGTGTATCTGCAAATACCTTTCTCCTCTGCAGAAAGACTGGGATGAGAAAGTAAGAGTGACTACATTGTCAGAAAGTAGGCCGTAGAGCTCACAGACTCAGGGAATTTTTTACTTCCTTCTTTGGTTACTTATCATATAGGAAACAAAATATTGTTGTTGTTGTTGTTGTTGTTGTTGTTGTTTTTTCTGAAAAATTTAGGCCTGATCACTTCCTGAATCTTGATTTATTTTGGGAGACACACTAAAACATCACTTTCTCATGTGCAGCTGAGCTTCACATGATTGCAAAGCGTAGGTCAGTGTTTTCTGCACTCACAAGTTTCCTGGCTCAGCTTGCAGACTTACTGTCTGTTTCTGTGCTGTTGTACTGAATTCTAGATTTTATCATTAAAAAAAAAAAAAAAAAATACAAAGAAAAAAACAACCCAGAGGTTCTGAGACTTGAAAAGACTTGAGGTTCTAATCCCTGCTACTCTTGACACATCACACCTGTAAGGAAAATCTTAAGTACTTAAGCTTTTATACTTATATATTAGAACAAAAGGATTTCAAAAGGTTCATAGTTTAAAAAAAAAAAAAAATCTCATCATTTTAAACCCTATCTGGTGATTTTCAGCCTCCTGCCTGCTGAACACTGGCAACACAGCAATGTGGCTGTCAGAACCACCCCTTCAGTCAGATGTTGCAGGGGAAAGCTCACTTTGGGCTGCCCTACTGTTAGCACTTGAGAGGTTGTGTTAGCTACCTCCACCACGCTTTGCCATGTGGTGTGAAGACCTTGCTTCATCAGAGGGTAATTTTCAAAAGGTTATAGTTGTTAAGCGCCCACTTCTGACTGACTTCTGTAGTGATTTAGACTCCAAGGAGCCCTATTTGCCATTGAAGAGCAATTGGTAAAGGCAATATTATCTATCACCTCTCACCTTTCAATTCCCTAGGAGCTGATTTTGACTATTAAGACAGTCAAGTTACACTGGTACCAGGAAACATGAATTTGTGTCTCCCCAAAATATTCAAGCATCTGTGCAGATGCTTGACCTGCACAGATGTGTATATGTGTGAATGCATGGGAAATATAGAGTTCATATACATCTAATAGAAGGGTGACAGTGTACTAGGATGGGTCTCCCCCTGTTCACTTAATTGTTTAAAGACACTGAGCAACTTTCTAATGGGCAGTAAAATCCTAGCTGTTTAGGAGATGCAGACATCTCAAGTATGACTCTAGAGGAGACTGTATATGAAAACAACAAATTTGATCATTACTAGTTGAACAGGCTGCTTGAAGAGGCTAAAGTAGGCAGAGTTAAATTAAACCAAGGTCGTAATGTAACTATTGCTAAGACAGATTTAGGCAGCAAAGCCCAAATTGCTCGAGGACATGAAAACTGGTAGTTTATCTTGAGATCTAACATGAACTATCTGGCAATGGCATTGTTTCAATTATGAAACAATTCACATCTTGGCTGACACATGTAATGAAGCTTGCTACTTGCCTAGTACATAATTTAAGGTAAAAGAAAAAAGGATATGTTTTATCATGGTTTATCATATCTTCAGCTATTGTTCTGCAATCCATTTGCATACCTAAAGGGAAATGGCCTTTTAAATTTCTTTCCCCTCTCCTAATCATCGGAGGCCTATTAAGAAGTGTTCTGTATCCTGTAATCAGGCAATTTATACAGTGTGCACCCTTAGGCTACAGCCATTACAAACAAGCTGAAAAACTCCTTTACAATAAATGATTAGCATGGGAAGACACCATTCATAATTAATTTTTTTTTCCGTTTGTGTTGGCAGATGGTCTCAGACACTGAAACATGGCCTATTGCCCACACCTTTATTCCAAACAGAAAAGGGCAGCCTTAGAAGAAAAAGTGAAGTGTCTCCAAGACTGGTTCACTTTGAGAATAAACATGCTTCCCAGCTTTTCATGAATTTGTGTAGGTTAAAGACTGGATTCAAAGACACTGGAAGTCAAAGGAAAATAAATCCCATTAGCTTCTGACCAGGACCTGACTTAAAACCACAAGAAAAATATTGACTGGAAGGACTGCTTTTTTTTTTTTTTTTTTTTTTTTTTTTTTTTTTTTTTTTTTTAAGGGTTTTTCTTGAGGAATCTTAAGCAGACATTTTGCAGGTAGATTTGAAAATCATCAGCTTTACTTCTGAAAGCTGGATACTCACTGATGCAGTAAATAAATGAGTTCTGCTTCTAGCTGCATTTTAGCACACGCATTTTCCTGCTTCCGCAGAAGGACAGCTGTCAACAACTTCATTCTCATTTACTCATGTATTCACTCACTGTTTACACATTGCTTTTCAGTACTTTGTCTGCAACAATTTCTGATGCACTTCTGAGTTGCTGGCATCATTGCAAACTCCCCCAGACTGAGATCTAGCCAAGCAGACTGTCGTTTTAGTGGCCCGTGCCAACATTTTCTTGATGGTAACAGGATAGTCCTAACTACTACATAAGGAATTCCTAAGCTAAGAGTAAATAGAGCTTTTCACGTCATGACTCAGAATACTCTGACCCTCCCTTCTGCTCCGTAAAAAAATAGCTGGCCACATTTTCACACACGTTCTCTAGAATGTGACCTATTCCAGTCTCACAAGTCTTCACTGTGTTGTGAAGTCTGGTACTGAAGCACAAAGTCAGAGGTTGCTCATTCAAGACCATCTATTTGGATTTAAGCACACAAAAATGCAAAGTCCTTGGATGACCTCTGAGGTATGGCACAGGGAAGCCAAGGTCTTACCTAAGACTCAGCTCTAGCCACAGCTTACACCTGTAGAATCCAGTCCTTTCTATACTTGCCAGGATGACACATAGTCTCCTAGAGCCAACATTAAATAGACCAAGCCAGCTGAACCTTCTCTAAGGTAGATATGATATTGTGAACACAATTCCCATGTACACAATGTGTGGTTCCACGGATTGCCACACGAAGTTAGAGGCCATAACAAGTACCACCTGGCTTTTGCCTCCACCCAGATGTACAGACTCTCCATAGGCTTTATGTTCTTGCTGATGACTTCAGGTACTTTCTTTCTGAAAACATCAGTGTTGGTTTGTACTAGCATCTAAAAGGCATTATGGGCTATGTTAGAGTTTCCTAAGGAAAAAGAAAGGAGGAGCATTTAGTTTCCAATTACTTTCCTGCCCACGGGCGCACTGTCCAATTTCACGTGGCAGAGCCAGGCCTGACAGCCAGGCGCAGGGCTCACCGCAGTGCGGTACAGCCACAAACAGCCACTTCCAGGCAACACACGGGTGGGGGAATGGAAACTGGTACAGGATTTCCAGTGTGGTAAATCTTACTGACGTCTGCTTTAATAGGGTTTTGGGGATCCCTAGAGTTCCTTAATGTTGTTTCGGTATCCTCCTTTTCCCATTGTGCCAAAGTCTACTTGCCTGAACAGATGTTTTGAAATACCAGTGGAAAAAATGTTTTCTCTTGCATTTCAACCCAGCTTAAACTGTCAGTTCTACCACCATACCACATAAATTCCCATATAAGAGCCAAAGAGTTTTATCTAATTTGGAAAAACAATAAAGTTTTTGAGTTTTCAAGTTTTGTCCTTTATCATATTTGTCCTAACCCTACTAGTCCTCTCTCAACAGAGGCCACTGAGGGATTGCTCTCCTAGCCATTCCCTGTGTATTCAGTAGAGATGGTAGCCTCCTCCTGTCTTTTTCTCTTTCCTTTTAGCTGTGCAATAGTAGCTTCCTCTCCTCCCTCACAGACACTTAAAATTCACACTACAATTATACTAGACCATAACAATATACAGGTAGGGCAGATGTTGGGAGTGAGCTACTTGACAGAGACTCTTTATTTGTTTGGATGACTTAATAAACTGCAGAAGCTGAGGTCATCAAAATCTCTCAATCATGTTGCAGGCTAGTGCCAACAGCTGTAACAGAAACTGATGTTGTAAAACATGCTAAACATGCCAAGCCCAAGTTTCAGACAAGGCAGCCTGTAACAAGATTATTTTGTACTTGAACATTGCACAGCAGTGTGTTCAGATTTATTTATGCTGTTCTTAATAGTAATAACCAGAAACCCTGTTTCATTTTTTCAAGGATGAATGCAAAGACTGTTTTGTCATGAAACAGTCTGAGATTGCTATTGCTCTCGGTTCCACTCAGGCAGAACACAGGTATTCAAACTAGATTTTGCAATCTGGGTTTCAGCTTTAGTAGGGAAAAAAAAATAAAATCACTTCTTGTTGAAAAATACTAATTATTACAAGATTGTGGGAGAGAGAGAAAATAATTTTTTGACCTTCCTCAGACTTTTACTTAATTATTTAAACCTCTAATTCATAGTAAAGAATTCCATAAAAGCAAAACATGAGTTGTATCCCCCCCCCCAAAAAAAAAAATATTAAATTAAAATACAGAGCAAAACTGATTGATTGATCAGATAAAATAAAAGGCATTAGGCAGGATTTCAGCTCCTGAAAAACTATCTACAGGCAGTACATATATAGATGGCTTTATAGGTAAACTATATTGTAGTTAAAACTGTATTAGGGGAAAGAAAGTAAATAGAAAAGAGAGCAGAGGCAACTCTACATGGTTTTCCTGGGACACCACTGTGGCAAAGCCGAAGGGTCAGATTCCAACATCTAATGCACAGCACGTATTGCCACACAAGTCTAAAAAAATCTGCTGACACTCGTAAATTGCCACATGTTTGGATTTCCAACAAGATCTCACAACAAGCTGTGTTACTGCAAGTCATTATTTCCTTTGGGGAAAAAAAAGTGTCTCTAGCGATGTTAAAACTCAGGGCAGGATGTACTATAGTGTCAGGATAGCTCACCAGGGAGCATTCCTGCCCAAAGGCTAGGAGGTTGTATATAAATTCTGCACCTGGATAAGAGAGGAGGGGGGGAACAGGACTGAAGCTTATCCAAAAACTGCAGAATCAGAGGCTGTGGACAATGACTTACTGACAAATCCTGAGAGCAGATAGACAGGAACTGTGAAAGTCCCACATTGCTTATGCATCTCAGAACTCTCCTATAAAGAGAGAAAAGAATATCTGAAAGACGCTTAAGCAGGCACTTGCCACTTCAAAATTGTTCACTAAGCTACAACAAGCTGCAGAGATTTTTCTGCCAGAGACCCATGCTCATCAGCTGCATTCCTTGAAGATCACAGACCGAAGAACCTCATCTAATATTTTCCCATGCACGTGTGGTATGTAGGTTTTTTTTTTTTTTTTTTTTCTGGAATATGTAAGAAAAAAAAAAAGAGCAGAAGCACAAGAAGTCAGCTTGCTGATTGTTACACTTTCAAATTCATCCACAAGATCCTAGAAGTTCTTGGAAGCTTTATATTTTATGTCACATAAAAATATAATTCCTTTCTATATGCAGAAAAATCAATAGAAGATATTGAACTGAAATGGATTAAAACTAAACATTAATGGCCCATAAAAAGTTCAATGTCTTGCCTGTTTTATCTGTGCTTTTGCCTTAGAAGTGCAGATTTGTGTCATATGGTTGCTCTTGGCCTCCTGTTGATGTGTTGCTTCAGTGGCCTAAGGTTAAGCATAAACATACTGAACTCTTACTGAATATTCCCAAGCTTGGACACTGAGAAAAGGGGAGAAGTTGCAGCACCAACTCATCAGTGCCCTTTGACAGATGAAAAGTGGCCCACCCTGCAACGTTTTTAAGTCAGCGAGTCACAGCCTGGTGCCCTACAAACATCAGCCTGGGCGCTCCCATCTTACACCAAGCACATCAGGAAGGGCTGGCTCAAGGCTGGCAACAACAACCAGGGACAGGTTCCTCACAAGCATGCTGCCTACACTAGTTTGGCTGAATTCATTTGCATGCAACAGTTGGCAATGGCCAACGGCAGATAATTCACAAAGATGCATGGAAAACACACTTGAAAAGCCCTGAGCATCAAGACATTTGTATTTCTCAAGGACACAGCTATATCACAGCTGAAATTGAGCTCTGTTTCTGCCTTTTCAGGTAATGCTCATTCATGAACTACCGCATACCAAAAGCAGACTATGGCCTGTGTCCGTAAGGAACATGCATCAATTCCAAACGTCCCCCTAAAATAAAGTCTGAAATCTCATGTGGGTGAACATTACTGCCAATGGCATGTGGTTGGCTACTTCTGCCAATTTAAGAGTTGTTTTGGAGTTCCCAGAAATCTTTCCACTGGTGTAGGTGGGCTTTGTAACACTAAGAGCTAATATACCAACAATACTTAGTCACTTATGGAATAAACAGCACTTTGATGCAATCAGGATATGAAAAATCAGATCTTATTCATAAACATTATGCAGTAAAGTGAAAGTCTTTACTGAACCACCTGTTTATTTTATATTATGTTTTGAAGCTACAAAACCCCATATATTTGCATTTCTGACTTCTGTTTAATTTAATACATTAAATTCTCAAGTGGAAGAAGAAATACTAGGAACATAATACCATGCTCCTCTAGATATAACCTAATTTCAACAGTACTACTGATTTCATCACATGGTATTCTAAAGTACAATATAAAAAGTTTACCAGAAAATTCACTTAAAAGCAATAATTGAATCATTAGCAAAGAACTTTGGGCCCCTCGCTACAAGAAGGACATTGAGGTGCTTGAGCGGGTGCAGAGAAGGGCGACAAAGCTGGTGAGGGGCCTGGAGAACAAGTCCTACGAGGAGCGGCTGAGGGAGCTGGGCTTGTTCAGCCTGGAGAAGAGGAGGCTCAGGGGCGACCTTATCGCTCTCTATAGGTACCTCAAGGGAGGCTGTAGCGAGGTGGGGGTTGGTCTGTTCTCCCACGTGCCTGGTGACAGGACGAGGGGGAATGGGCTTAAGTTGAGCCAGGGGAGTTTTAGGTTAGATGTTAGGAAGAACTTCTTTACTGAAAGGGTTGTGAGGCATTGGAATGGGCTGCCCAGGGAAGTGGTGGAGTCACCATCCCTGGAAGTCTTCAAAAGACGTTTAGATGTAGAGCTTAGGGATATGGTTTAGTGGGGACTGTTAGCGTTAGGTCAGAGGTTGGACTCGATGATCTTGAGGTCTCTTCCAACCTAGAAATTCTGTGAAAACTAGGTACATTTAAATTAAAATTATTACCAGGAATCATAAGTTATCTTCTGTCATAAAACTCTCATAATTGGCTTATATATTTCTGCATATTTGCAATTACTAAAATCCTGAGTTGAACAGAGTGATTTGTACTGGAATTACAGGCTTGACTTCATGTCTTAAAGAGGCATTTTATTTTATATACAAAAAGTATTTCAGTATGTGTAGACTTGTTATGCACATAAATTAACTTCTCACGCATAAATGTGCTTAGTCAAAGAAGAAAAAACTATGAAATCATTTACTATATAAATCTCTCAGTTTCTATCAAAACACCTGGATATGAAAATTATGCCAGCAAGACTTCAAATCAGGATCAGCAGGAGTACCCTATTTGTTTTTATTAGACTGATTACTCATTAATTTTATATATTTATGCTGCTAAGACACTACTGTAGCTTAAGAAATGATCCATGACGTATGCCTTGGATACATATGTACCTATCCTACAGATTAAATTAAATTATTCATTAGCATTATAGAAGTGGGACACAAAATTACAGCACAATCCAGGCTCAAAAGGCACATCTAGGGATGTTTGAGAAGGTCTTAATTCCTGTGACATTCCTCAGAGATAATAACCTACATCTTCTTGCCCTTAAATCTGGGTTCCTGTTTGCACTGTAGAAAGAGCTCAGAGCCTGTGCTTTAATTGTTTACCCTTGTAATGGGAGATATATTCATTGGAACAGGCTGCCCAGGGAAGTGGTGGAGTCACCATCCCTGGAAGTCTTCAAAAGACGTTTAGATGTAGATCTTAGGGATATGGTTTAGTGGGGACTGCTAGTGTTAGGTCAGAGGTTGGACTCGATGATCTTGAGGTCTCTTCCAACCTAGAAATTCTGTGAAAACTAGGTACATTTAAATTAAAATTATTACCAGGAATCATAAGTTATCTTCTGTCATAAAACTCTCATAATTGGCTTATATATTTCTGCATATTTGCAATTACTAAAATCCTGAGTTGAACAGAGTGATTTGTACTGGAATTACAGGCTTGACTTCATGTCTTAAAGAGGCATTTTATTTTATATACAAAAAGTATTTCAGTATGTGTAGACTTGTTATGCACATAAATTAACTTCTCACGCATAAATGTGCTTAGTCAAAGAAGAAAAAACTATGAAATCATTTACTATATAAATCTCTCAGTTTCTATCAAAACACCTGGATATGAAAATTATGCCAGCAAGACTTCAAATCAGGATCAGCAGGAGTACCCTATTTGTTTTTATTAGACTGATTACTCATTAATTTTATATATTTATGCTGCTAAGACACTACTGTAGCTTAAGAAATGATCCATGACGTATGCCTTGGATACATATGTACCTATCCTACAGATTAAATTAAATTATTCATTAGCATTATAGAAGTGGGACACAAAATTACAGCACAATCCAGGCTCAAAAGGCACATCTAGGGATGTTTGAGAAGGTCTTAATTCCTGTGACATTCCTCAGAGATAATAACCTACATCTTCTTGCCCTTAAATCTGGGTTCCTGTTTGCACTGTAGAAAGAGCTCAGAGCCTGTGCTTTAATTGTTTACCCTTGTAATGGGAGATATATTCATTGGAACAGGCTGCCCAGGGAAGTGGTGGAGTCACCATCCCTGGAAGTCTTCAAAAGACGTTTAGATGTAGATCTTAGGGATATGGTTTAGTGGGGACTGCTAGTGTTAGGTCAGAGGTTGGACTCGATGATCTTGAGGTCTCTTCCAACCTAGAAATTCTGTGATTCTGTGATTCTGTGATTCTGTGATAATTTAACAAGACTATCTCAGTATGTAAAGGTCTCATATTACATGCTTTGGACTGAATAGAAAAACAGTTTTCCACATACACAAACACACACAAAGAAGTATTTAAAGCAAATTATAGCAAAAGCAATCCAAAGTATTCCAAATTTACTGGACTTTGGAAGAGCAGTTAAGAGGTCCTGATTCAGAAAAGCCTATTTTTAGCTTCATCTGAACCACATATTTAAACTTCAATCAGGCATACATACAATGTTATCACCAATGGGGCTGAAAACAGGGGGTTTAGGTCTCTTAACACTATTTAAGTGGATAGTCTTGTTCTTCATGGCCTTATGTACCATGATAATTGAGATTTAGTTGTATTTTACACTTTTTTTCAGAAGAAAAGGCAAAGAACACAGTTTGACATTTTATGAAGTAACCTTATGAAGCTCTTGAAGAACCTCTTGGAAAATAAATGTGCTCTCTCTGTTTTCATAACAGTGTCATGATAACGTGCCTTGCATTGGGGGAGTTTAGGGGAGAATGGGAGGACATGGCAGATTGACATTATGAAATCATCTGCTACATATGTATACTCCCCCTTTTTAATAAAGTCCATCTAATATTGCTCTGTGCAGTTTTGGCTCTATTTCTTATGCAGTTGTAGAAGAGAACAAAAAAAATGAAAAAAAAAGATAAATAAGATTTGTATAACTGTTTCCTTATGCCCATAGTGACTAATGACATGAAAAGTTTATACTTTTGTTTGAACAGAGACTAATGTAATTTCTTAAAGCTAAATTTGCATTTTTGTGTCTTGTTCAGTTGTGAGGTGGAAAGAACAGAATTGATGGTTTTTAACACTATACATGTGCATGCACTCAGATACACAAAACACATGCACAAATACATATATAGCAAAGGTATCATTATTTCTCAGTGTACCAGACATATAATCCTAGATCTCAGTCTTCCAGAAACTTATAGCAGGACTTGCTTTATGTTTATGACTATGTCATTTAAGTTAACAAAACTAGTTATGTGTCTTTAGATAAACAGATGCATAACAACATGTAAGGACTTACTAAAATTAGTATGAAAAAAAGCAAAACCATTAGCACACCTATTTGTAATTTACCTAATAAAATAAAAAATACAGTGAGTCAATCCACTGCTAAATATAAAACAGCACACCTTAGTGACATGAATGGAGATATGCTGATTTACACCTATTGAAATATTAACCTAAAATATCCAAAACTAAATTCTGATTTGTGACATATTCTAGTCATCACTCTTCCATCACTCGTTACATCATTATTTTTGAAGATTTAATCAACTGGAGAAGGAATGTGAAAATTCTGTTTATTTTTTGTTTATCAGATGACTAGTTAAAAAGAGGGTGGTGGGGAGGGGGATAAATAAATAAATAAATAAATAAATAAAACTTCTCATAAAGAATGTTTAATTTGAGAAAACAATAAAGCAGGGAAAAACGATTAGATACCAAAGTATTATTGTCCAAATATAGCTCATGAGTTCAATTTCCTTCAGCAAATAACATTTGAATAATCCATACAAAGGAGAAAACTAAAGATGTTTCACCCCAAAGTAGCTGATGCTTAACTGCTAGTACAGTTTCTTGAGACATCAAAGTCTTTGCTTAAAGTTCTGAGTTTGCCTCATTCCCTGCATGGGCAGAATTATAAATTTCTAGCTCATTCAAAGTACTGGAATATGAGAATGATCCCTTTTCTGTTCAGTGATGTACAACTTGACCACGGACAGTGGATCACCACCAACCAGAGGAGAATCAGAGCACACATCATCTCGTGGAAGGGTGACAGCACTCCCCTGGAAGGTAGGCAGCCTGAGATACGCCTGAGCCAAGGCATCTCGTAACATTTACTTGGTAAAGGAGGACACTGCCCTCAAGTAGTTTTGTGAATTTAGCCTTTTATTTCCTTGCCTTCCATTACAATGCATAAAACCAAAACATTTTGAAACGTCAAAACAGTGCATTTTGACATTTTCAAAATGAAGCATTTCAACATTGTGTTGAAACGTTTTTGTCAGTTTTGTTTCTACTCAGAGTATTTGTCAAATAGTTTCAGCCACTCTGAAACTTCTTTGTTCAGAAATAAATGTTGCACTGATTTTTTTTTCTTTTTTGTTCAGCTTTGATTTTCAAGTAGCTTAGTCACAACCCTACTTACGCCCGGTATTTTTTTTTTTCTTCTATTTCCTTTAAAATGGCAATTTTAAGTGAAAGGCTTATTGTAATATGCAATGCTAAAGACTGCTTAGTCAACACCAGTCCTGTGAATGTTTAGGATACCCTACGGTGTTTAGAAGGAAATAGGATATGTAACATTCTGCTAATTGAGTAAGACAGTTTTTATTACTAAGCAGTGTCTTTCTATTTCCCGCTATAGTCAAGATATTTACATACATCCCATGCTTCAATTTACAGGCTATAAACAGCCAAGTAATTGCAATGCAATTAATAATTGCTAGTGTATTTGCATGGAAATTATTCAGCAATTAATATTTTACATGAAAGCGTAGCAGCTAAGTTTGGCCTCACAAGGCAATCTGCCTTAGGATGTATTTCCCAGACCTCAGATGCAACAGATTTCAAAACACTGGTGAACATTGGTATAAGATGACTAAAATCCCGAATTTTCAAAAATTAGTTTCTACAAATTTAGGTGCGTGATTCAGTTAGGAACCCTAGTTGTAGGTTTGTCACTAGTACAAAAACATGGTGCAATGAAATGCTTCTATCATTCTGATCAGCTGAAATGAACAATACAGGTTTCAAAGAAGCACCATGCTCTTTTAGTCTGTGTGGTTTTGTTTGGAGAACAGAGCAGAAATACCAGTATCGTACATCACTAGAGCAAGAAAATAGTTTTAAAATGTGTATTTTGGTTACTACTATTGTCTGTTTGAATGCATAAGAAACAGAATTACATCAAAATATATTTTAAAGCTCTACTGAGGATGCTACATACAAATAACCTGGCAGACTCCATATATACAATGCCATGGGAGCACACAGTCAGGCTAGATAATGAGTGGCTAGCTAGAAAGACAACTTAAAGCATATCGCACACTAAAGTTGTCTTCCTGACTCTAAGGGGAAAATTTTAACCATGCTCAAATGTGAACATAGGCTACAAGATACACAACTATTCTTCCTTTTAAAAAATGTAAATATTATACTGCATGCTGACTGTAGTAGGATTTTGAGTGTGTAAAATTTTGAATTACAAACAGAGATAGAATTTATGGCTGCTTAAAGACATAACCTGTGTAGAAAATTTTAAACCAAAAAAAAAAAAAAAAGTCATTGAAACCACTGCAATTTATAACGAGCCTTATTAATACTATTATTAATCCTTAGCACTGCAGTTATTCTTCTGATTCTACAATTGTCATCTTTATCACTTCCTTTGATGTGTCAGAGAAAATAAAGAAAAGGGAACAGCAGTTTTTCTAATGAGTAGTCCTCATAATGGGTATGCTGTAAAGCCCAGTGAAGTCAAGGGACAATTTTACAGTCTTCAAGGTATTAGGTATTTCAAGTCCTAAATTAAACTATCAGTAGCAATTTCCTTATGATCTACCCAATCCTGAGTACTTCACAAAGGTAAAGAAAATATATAAATATATGAAATTGTGTTTATCTTGTTAGCAATTATACTTTTTTTTTTTTTTTTTTTAGCCTCCATGAAATCCTGCAACCTAACAAGCAAGGAAATTTTGCAAATATGAGTTGCATCTGGAAGTCACTGCAGAACATTTGAGAAAGGCTGGAGTTGCACTGCACAGAAGATTATTTTTAATTTTGCATTTGTTGCTCAGAGCCTTGTGCTCAGAGCTGCATGGATACGCCCAGTCTCAGAGCCAAACATGGTGCAGTTCCTTGCATTGACTGGTAACTGTTAGTAATACGAGCAAAAGACATTGCACGGCTGGTGCTAAAGCTTTGAACAAAATTACTTCCTTTAACACACCGCCACCTTAATTATGTGCTGGGGAACATAAAGCAGGTCAGACAATTTGTACTGGGACATCATAATTCCATCAGTATAATGCTGACATTGCAAAAGATTTATGAATGGAATGTCGTAATTATTTTTTTAGTAAACATATCAAGTTTCACTAATGGGGGGGGCTGGAAGTACTAATTAGTTTTTTTTTTTTTTTTTATTGGTGGTGGTGGTGTTTTTTTGCATTGTATAGCATAAGATGTGGGGATAAGAGGGTGGAGGGGAAGGAGCTGTGACAAAAACAAGCACATGCACAATTTATGTACAGCCTGTAATTCAAGCAGATGTTCATCTATAAGGGATGCAGGGATTAAAGCTTTTCTGCACATAATTCCATTTGCTCACTACCTTCTGTCTGCACAAACCTTCCAGGCTGTCATGGACTTTTGCTAAGCTAAAGTTTATTTAAAAGCAGAAAAGAACAGAAGAAAAAGAATCTTAAACATTTCTGCTGTTAAGTACCAGGGTTTGGCAGCTTGACTGAGGTTCCTTAACCTTTAACCAGCTGGGGGATTCCACTGGAAGTTCTGGTGGAATTCCTACAGTCATGTCCAACAAGCCATGACTCTGGCACAGTTTCCTGTAGAAATCCAGTCAAAACAACACTTGGCCACAGTAGGCACTTATATACTGTAACAGCAGAAAAATAATAATTGTACCCATGCTCGGTCTGATGACTTCATATTAAAATAACATGTTCAAAGATTTGTCAAGGGGCTCAAACAGAAACAAGAAAGAAGGAAAAGAGTTAAGTGATATAGTTATAGCCACACCACAAGTTGGGGCAGAATGTTCCAAAATTATCATTTCTAACCCTTGCCTGACAGACACAGGACCAGTCACAGTGACAAAGCGTTCTAAAACTTTCACCCCGAATTACATTCATGTGTCTAAAGAAAAAAGCTGGCCAAAGCCCTTTCCTCAGACACAGTGTCATTCCACCCTGACATTGCTGCAATAATTTGGTGTTCCCACCAAGCAATACTGAAGCACATCTTCAGGGAAAACCTTTTTCTGCACTTGTAGTCCCATACTGGAATTTCTATAAAGGAAAGGGAATACTTCTTGTGGGACAGAGGAACTGATCAAGATTTCAGGTCTCTATTGATTCTTCCTCCTCATTCTTGAAAACCAGAAAAATACACTGAGATAATCTTTCTAGAATATCGTCATGACTTCTCTCCCACATCTCCTTCTTATGAGTAAGGAACAAAAAAACAATCGTGAAGTAACTCTCCTTGCATGCTATCAGTCACAAACCGAATGCTTGAGATAGCACGTGGTGCTTTAGTCTCTTAAGTACTGCTCCAAATCTTTCCATACAGAGGGAGGCAGAAACAAGAGGGAACAGGACTCAGTTCTCAAAGTGGAGCTCAAACTGGATTTTTACAATCCTATATGTCATGCTGTTAACTAGCTTAATATATGTTTAAAAATCGAATAGAAAAGATTAATCAACATTTATCTCCAATGCAGCTGGTGTAAACTGTATTTCTGTTGGATTTATAGAGAAGCTAAATGCTGCCTTAACATCATCAACAAATGACTTACGCAGTTTTAAATACATAATTACAAGGACATCTTTAACCACATCTACAGATACTAGACTGACACAATCTAGTTCAGGTATATTTTCTTTAATCATTTTTATGGTCTCTCTGCTTCATGAAAAGTTTCCAAAACATGTTGCCCAAACACTGCGGACTCTTAGCACCTCAGTGCACCTCAGCATTTCTCAGAATACCTTTGAAATGAAAGAATTCAAAGTAAAGCAAACAAGTCAAGGAAATGATCCTATAAATGTGACAACTAACATACAGTGAAAGGATAGACTTCTGATCTCAGAATAAAGATTAACATTAAATCTTTATCCAGAGATGGGCTTTCAATTATCCTCATATTAGAGCACTTCCAAAGAAATCTGGATAGCATCCAGATAGCTTGGGATCGCTTATTTTCTTTGAAAAGGCTTTTAATATATTGTTGATCGTAGACACTCCCATCTTGTAGTGCTTTAAATATGTGTCAGAAATGAAATTTCTTTTTTACATGAATCAGCCAGCTGCAGCACCTGCTCTTATGTTCACTTTTCATATTTCACTAGTGATTTGAAGCTTTGTATAACAGCTTATGGGCACGTTATCTAATTGTAGTCTTCCTGCAGATGCTTTCATCTTCACTGACTATAAAATGGAGAACAGTGCAGAATCATTGTATGCTTCAGTAGTATCAATATGAGCACCAAACAGCATTTTCCCCATGTTTTCTAGCTTTTTTTTTTTTTTACCCTATTTTGTGGCCCAGTGATTTAGAAGAGGTGAGGCCAATCCAGATGATGGCAGATAGAGCTCTGTAAAACCAGAGCTTTGCCATCTCAAGCTGGGACACCAGAAAGGTCTGCAGAAGAGGCTTCTTTTGCAAAGTTTTGAAATGAGTAGCTGTAACTTAAGAAGCTTGAGCACAGGAATGAGAAAGGCAACACAGCTGAAAAGCTTTCCACATTTTGCCTACAAAGGATTAAAAAAAAAAGAAAAGACATTGCATACTTTGGTTCTGGATCATAATGTGAAAAAGAGACCAATTCTCTCCTTTTTATTTATTTTTTTTGTCATGTCTCTAACACCAGAGCAAGCACTCAATGCAAGCCACATAATCAGGGCATCGCAGTGGAACTTGTGAGAATATGACAGATATTCAAAGATCACTCACTTGGTGGTGATCCCTGCTAGCGACACAATGCTTAGCCATATATGCTGTCACTGAAAACCCTGGAAAGCAACTGGCTTCACAGCCTCAAAGGAGAAAAACAATCCTGAGAATGATTTAAATAGGAAATAATGTAGCCCGGCTCTTTTAATGTTTACCCTATTCATATTTATATTTTGTTTCTTGTTTTTATATGCTTTGGCATCAGATACTGTAAAGAGTTTTTTGGTGTGAAAGTTATAAGCAAAATGAGATTAACATGAAACCATTAGCCCACACATCTTTTCTTAGTACTACAAGGTAGAAATTGTTTCCTTATCCACTTTGCAATCTGAAATCTGCACTGAGTCAAGTGTGTCTAGACAAAACATTAGAAAATCTCATATGAGGTTTTGTAGTATTTTCACAATTCTTACAAAGTAATTTTAAAATATTTGTTTTAAAAATACCTACACCTTCATTGAAAGAAAAGGCACAGAGGAAACACACTCCTTCTTTTTTATAAGAGACTAATACCTTCTTCAGGCTACTTTTAAACACTTCATTGGTGTACAGCACATCACAAGAGGTTAAAACAAGATAAAAATACAAACTGACATCTTGACACGCAAGAGAGAGAACAGATGAAGAAATGCCAACATTACTGGTAATAACATGAAATTTGGAAGTGGCAGAGGAAGGAAAAGTACAGGACATAGCAGCAGCCCCAAATGAAACTTTTCTTCTGTACAGCTTTAAAGACTATTACTTGCCTGGATCAAGGACTTGTGCCACCAGTGGTCTTGATAAGAAACATATGGATGCATTTTACATTGGTGTGAGGATGCGATTCTGGTATTATTAGATCAGTTGACAGCATTCCCCCCAGGCAACAGGCATATTGTGAGCATAATGGTATTAATTCTACTTCATTTGCTACAGCTTAGTTGTTTCCTCAGTATCACAATTCTTGTAATGAAAAGACAGAGGTCACAAAATTTTCCAGTGTACTTAAGTTCCGCTGTAAGCCATTTAGAGGTATATTTCTAAGTCGCTCTGTTACAAGGGAGAAATTATTCAGAAAACACAAAATTTTACTTTATCACTGCAAGGACTTGGCTATGCACCTCAGTGCTGTAACCTCTCATCATGCAGAGTGCCAGGTGCCACCACACCACTTTGTGAATACTGGATTGTATATGAATGGAAGGGTGAGTAGGAAGAAGCCACTGATGTATGGAGTGTGCTCAGGGGCTGGTTTGGCCGCAGCATTAGGTTACACATGTATTCCAGCAATCACAGAATTGAAAAATATGGAGATTTCAACTACCTATAGTTGTCAAAGAGATGTTGAGATGTCTTCAAATTCAAACTACCTTTCCCAGCTACAGTTTCTTCTTAACCAAAAGGATTTTTGCACTCATAAAAATCTATAATGTCTGCTTGTGTACAGAGTTTGCAAAGATTTTTTTAATGAGAGCAAACTCTTAAAACCCCTCTTCTTTTTTTAGATAAACAGATTTGATCTTTCCAGTCATTATCATTTTAACTTGCAAAGTGACATTATGCCAAAAAGAAGGAATTCATAAATTAGTTCCAATTTAGAAAGTTTTCTTGTCATTGTATAAATGACAGATCTTTAAAAAGATGACTTAAAATGAAATGCAATAAAAAAAATTCCACTTTTGTGGCAGGTTTTTCTTTTCTCTCCCATTCTCTCTCTCATTTTTTTTTAAAGACTGAAAGAATAAAACAATGTGCTATCAAAAAAAAAAAAAAAAAAAAAAAAAAAAAGAGTAGTAAAAAAATTACAAATGCACATGGACAGGAAATTCATTTAAGTTCTCAGATTGTTTTAGGAAAGCCGAATTTAGTTGGGACTAAAATGTAAGCAGAAATCACTTTGTAAAGTTGAATTCACTTCTCAACAGAAACTAATAAAGCAGGATTCACATCCAGATTCTTATTTCAAAACCCATTTAAATGGCTAGAGCTATTGATAATTTGAATACATATCTGCCCTGCTCATTTCAACTAGGAATTTGCTAATCACTTAACTGAGCCAAAGCTTCACCCATGCACTTTGTTTCTATTCTCTCAAGGACTGTAAAATGTGGATGCAGAGTTGGGTTTGGCTTTCAAATACCTTTAACATTTGGGAGTGCTTAGCTTGAATTCCTTGACCAGAGTACACTTCTGTAATGAAAAAGATGGTATGTGGAGAAGTATGAAAAGATCGTTATCACAAATGATGTCAAGGTGACAAACAGAGTGGAAGCTAATGGAAGACTTCCATCACTGAAGAAGAAAAAATACATTTAGGGCAACGCACAAAGATGTTTCACATAGTAAAGAACTCTTAATTTTGAAACACTCAAATGAGGTACCACTTCAGGCAGTGACTACAGACAACTGCTGGGGGCTTCTGGGACTGAAGTGATCCTTCAGTGGATTCATTTAGTGTGACCTCAGCTCAAAGCCTTGTTTATTAGGAGTCCCACATGGCTGTTCTGGTCTCATGGATGGCAAACGCATCAAAATACGAACCAGTGCACTGAAACCCAGAAGTTTAACCACAGCTACTAACCCATAGGAAATAATTTCCTGTCATCTTCTTGTTTCCTGCTAACTATCCAAGGTTAAAAACAACCCTTTAAACCCACGATCTACCTGGCATGATAATGTGCACTTTCATGTTTAGTAAGTACACATTTGGTTCTGTAATACCACCCTGCTTTTTTATCACTAGGTGTCTTTTCAGAAAGTTTTATAACTGCCAAGAAATATTAGCTTCAAGATTTAGGCTAAACAATTTTAGAAGGAAGCTACTCTTTCTTACTCAATACTGTGCGATGATTTCTGCATCATCACACTGTGAATGGCAAACTAAGTCATTGTTCAGGCATTTTCATCTCTTCTACCTCTGTAGAAGCTTCGGTTGAAAAACAAGCCCCTAGGCAGCAATATGTGGGTTTTTGAAAAAATACATTTGTCACAAGCCAGTAGATAAAAATAAAATAAAATACTTGATACACAATTTCTAGAAATCAGGTTTCTGTAAGCAATACCATCAGCTAAGAGGACACCATTTGATGCACAGGTCTACTGCCATAGTGCATAACATAATTAACATAATCCATCATTTCTGTCTGTAAAAACAGTGAGTGCAGGACACAATTTCCTACCTTTCTTTTTGAGTGCCTCCTTCACAGCATGACAAAACTTGTTTCTTAATATCTCTTTTTATAAGAGAAGACTGAACATACAAACAAAAAACATTCTATGACTCCTTCACATCTCTTTTATTAAGAAAAGCAAGGTAAACTACAGAAGTTAGGGTGATTTCCTCCCTTTAAAGAAGGAAATTCCCTTGAGTATGTTGAAGCCCACATTTAATCTTTAGTATTGGATGTACTGGAGAAGAACATCAGAACTGGACAGGAATACAATGACTCTACTGGATTAGCTTCCAGTAATAATCAATTTAATCTTTGTGAACATTATCAGCTGCAAAAGTATAAAGAATTTAGAGCCTTTCATAGGTTATAACTTCATCTTCATTCTCCAAAATTAATACACTCAGCAGATGTATACCTCTTTAAGTAGCCAACCTTATTTCAGGGGGGAATGCTGGATCTGAGTGTATCAGTACAATTTCAAGATAGCGAAACTGCAACTGATAGAAGCTTCAACATGATTAGAATGATCTGTTATCACCACATACAAACTTCTCTGTTTCTCAATTTTTCCTTGTGTAGTAGACCTCTTTTTATTACTTTAATGGCTACATTTAAGGAGGAAATTGAAATGATTTTTAGGATAATGTTTTAGTGTCTGTTTCACAATGGTTTTTATTGAGCTGTAAAGCACTTGCATGCATAGAGAGAAGAAGGTGCATTTTAGAAATAAAACTATTAAGTAACATTATCTTGCCATGGATCACTCCCACTGGGACAGAGGAACCATTTGAAAAGCATAACTGAATTCAATTAAAATATGATAAATTTTGATCTCCATCTTACCACATTTTCAGCATTGCATGCTGCTCAAGTAACAATAACAAAAACATGACTGTTTATGTTTATAAACCTTTGTCTCTTTGAATATTGTACAACGCCTTTAGATTTTTCTCCTACTACTTACAGTGAGGAATAACTTGAATATATGAGCCTCCACCTAGAAAGGTGGATGAACACATAGGCCCCTATATCTAATTATTAATATATGGTCCATCAATAGCAATCAAAATTATAATATTATCCAGAAGACATGCCTTTACATATCATGTCACAAAAGGACTCTAGGTAATGGAATGAAATGACCACTTTTATCTGACACATAAGCACAGAAATGCGTATCCAAAATAGAATTCACAGAAACAACTTCATCATAGTTTTTCTGGGGGCCTAACCAGGAGTCTTGTATTTATCTTCTTGCTTGTAACTAGACATTCACAGACACCTTAGAGATACACCCATTAATTATTTTAAAAGACTGTGTACTGATTCTCCATAAAAAAAAAGACAGAAAATGTCTCCCTTACTTAACTGAGAGTTAAATTAGTATGTATTTCTGAAATGTAGGCCTCATATCCATTTTGTAAGTCACTGGATCCTATGAGTGATCTGCACACAGGAGATTAACAATGCCTTTTGAAGTATATTGGTTCTCCTATCACACTTGTGAACACTGCCTAATATAGAAAAGTAATATTACAACCCAAGTACACAGTAGGGAAACATCATTTCTGCTTTACAGATGGCCAGCTATGAAGAAATTAAGTGACTTTTCCAATGTCAAACAAGAAACCTGTTTCAGAATGGAGAAAATCTAGACCTTCTGAGTTCTTGGCTGATTTCCTGAACAATCAAACTATTCCTCTCTTCTGGCATGAATAAACCTCTGGTTGCAAATTGGGATGGTGAAAACATCAGTTCATCATGGGATGAAAAAAAATAGCAAGAGAACTGTCTGACACAGTATAAAATAACCTGTACAGCACCTTTCTTCTCCAACATTATATCCCAAAATCTCATATAAAGTTAAATAACACAGTGATTTAAAAAAAAAAAAAATAAATAAAAAATAAAAAGGAGGAGAAGAAAAATTAAATATCTTAGACAAAGAGAAAAAGATGTTTCAACTGAGGCATGAAAATAAATGTAGATAATAATTATCACTTATGCAATGCTTTTCATCTTCAAAATGCTGTATAAATATTACTTTAAAAATCTTCACAACATCTCATGAGGTAGGTAAACATTAAGCATAATGTAGTAAGCTATACCCTCATATGATTTAAGCCAATTTTAATACTTGAAAAACAAGGGAAAAAAAAAAAGGTTGAAAGGCTAAACCAGTTCATTTAAAGCACCTGAACTAGCCACTACCTAAAGAGAATAACCCACACTGCCATTTAAGAGGGCTATCCCAGGCTCCAGGCAAATATCCTAGGACAGTCAGCCGAGGCTGCGTTCAGTACTCCATGGCTACCAGCAGGATACGCATTAGCTACTTAAAAGCTGACCTGAGTACCTGGTACAAAGGGCTGTCCTGTGTCTGGAAGGTAGCATGGGCAGATCCAAAGCTGGGACTGGGACTGCAGGGCTGGCTCCAAAGTTTTCACCTCCAGCTCAGAGGCAGCCATGCAAGCACACACAGTGAGGCTGTTTCACACACGATGGAGCTGCACTGGAGATGGAGCTTTTACACCTGCAGAGCCTGCCAAAATAATGTAAAAGGGCAAAAGGGAAGGTGGTAAGTCTAATCAAAGACAATGTTTTGAGCTGAATAAAACACTTAACTGCATGGAAAATTCCATTAGGTTGATTAGATGCTTGCCTTAGGGCCCTTTTAAAACAACTGTTAAAAAAAAAAAAAAAAAAAAAAAAAAAAAAGATAGCTATTGCAATGCGGCTTAAAAATATTGGAAAAGCAGGAAATGGAGCTTATTAGAGCTCAAATTAGATCCAAGATTTATGTGAAGAACATTTGGCCTCTTTAAAAGGCCTTCGTAATCCCTAGATGGTTTTTATTGTTTCTATTATTATTATTTATTTATACAGTGCCATAGGTATACATGGCACTTTACAGACAAATAAAAAAAAAACATGGGTCCTCCCCCAGAGAGTTTACAATACCTGATCTGGCAAAGAGTTAAGTACATGAGTAACTTTATTTGTAGGACTAACCTCCCTTGAACCAATGGGAGTTAACAAAATAATCAACTTATTCAAACGATTATCTTTTCCAGATCAGGCCCTCTGGTCTCAGACATTCAGTCTGAGTCATTACAGGTGTAAACCCAGTTCATGGGAGTAACAACCTCAGTCCTGACAACTTCTGTTCAGCAAATCTTCCAGCAGTATTTTGTTCTGAGTTGCACATGATGAAGATGAGCCAAAGCAACAACAGAGTGAAGCTAAATTGTTTTTCTACTGCTAAGTTAGCTTCAATTAAAGCCTTTTAGTAGTATTTGTAATATTATCTCAACACCTGCAGAAGCAGTTAGGCAGTGATTAAGAAACAGCTACAAGACACGGTTCAGGGCAAGACAGGGAAGCATGTGGTGCATGCTCCTTACTGTACGCTGCCATCAGTGAGCTGCTGCTTCAGGGATGAGCGGCCAGCTCTCTATCTGCACTCTAAAACTACTGAATATTTGAGCATTATTACAGTATGTGTAATTTTATATCCAAAGAAACATTGTAAAGAAGTGTTGTTTCCTATTTTACTTTGCAAAACAAGTACTCTTGCTACCCATTAAAATATTCAAAATACTATACATTTTGGAGAATTGGGGTATCCTACTCGCCTTCTTACTGTCCTGATGCTGCTATTTCTGTGAACAGAAAATTGGAGCTACCTCAAACTACTTCTGTTTTGGAGGGCAGTAATGACTACTCCAAATGTGCAACCCTATTTGCTTGCATATAAACTTTTAATAATGTTCATTAAACTTTATTAGAATTGTACGTGTAGCCAGATCAGGGTTACGAATTAAAACCTCCATCGTGCAACCACTTGAGAAGGTTTACTCAGTGTAAGCAAAGAAAACTATCTCTTTCTGTACCCACATTCTTAAACTGAACCTGTGCCCTAAATATAATGCTTTTTTTTTTTTTTTTTTTTTGACTTTTGAAGTTACACCTTTTTAAAAATTATCCTTCTATGTAAAAAATTTCTGGTGTAACAGACTAGGAAAAGTCAATGAACAAATGAAGTGTGACTGCGTGCAATAATATCTAAAAGTCCTGGGCAGAAGAGACCCTGAAGTCCATAGAAGTTTTGCAATAAACTTCTCTGGCAAAAGGAGTAAGCCTACAGAACCTGATACTAAAGGCCAGTGGAGCTGGTAGGAATTTCCCCATTGATAAGTTTTGAGTCAGATGCAAAGTAATCAACAGTAAGTGAAAAAAAGAACTTCAGGCAAAGAAGAAACCATAAAAGCCAGAAATATTTTTTTTCAAGAAAACAGACATGAGTATCATAAAGCCAAGGTCAAACTCCATCACCAAGACAGCTACGTGTGAAGGAGCCCTCTTTTAGGGCTAAGTATGGTATTTATGATTATTTATTTTTTATTGAAAGAAAAGGTAAATTAATCTACTTATTTTTTTTAAAGCATGCTTTTATTACATTGAGTAATTTCCTTTGAAAAAGAAAAAATGTTTCCTAAAACCATTAGCAGTAAAACTACATTTTTTTTTGTTTGTATCTGAAATGAGACTGTGTATCATTATTCATGCATAATCTGATTCCAAATGATTCCTTGTTTACAATTTGTTTTGTGTATTTTCTTATGTAAGCAAGAATTAATATACCCAGGCGTGGAAGAAATATGCTATATTATCTTTTATTGCATTTCTTTAGAACATGCCATATATCTTCTTTAACTCCCCAATGGCATTCAAAATAGCCTGAGGAAAGCACAAATAAATACACATATAAACAAGGACAAATAAGCTAATAGGAAAATTATATAAGCTGCGGAGGTGCATATAGCTGCAATCAGCATATGTAATATAAGCAATAGAAATCATAGTCTGACTCCAGATTTTCCAATAAAGATCAAAAAGTATTGAATGTTTGCCTAGCCTGATGATAAGCTAAATCAGAATACGGACACACAGTCACAGTTTGCTCTCCTACAACAACTAGATGACAAAACCCCATATCTTCCATCTCGATTTCTCAGTGTGGCAAGACCCCATCACAATTAGTGCACACTTTTCTAAATGCTAGCACCCTCCAGTGTGCACACCCAGTAACATACACCCCATCCCTTGCTGTTCACTGAGCTTCCTACCGCAAGGGCTGGAGCCCTCAAACAAGGATGGGGACTAGATATGAAGTAAGAGAGGTTTTGATGCAATTAAAAACAGACAAATAATGACAAGCTAGAACTGCATGATTTCAAATTGTGGAGTTTAAGGGATGATGAAAGAATATAAAGGTCTGCCAATTCTGATAGAACAATTCAGAGGAGTAGTTACTGTGAAAATTTGGAAATTTACCTCCAGATCCACCCTTGCATCATGCTTGCATCCGTGCTTGCACCATGTTTCTTGGCATCACTCTAATTTCTTCCTCCATCTGTTTCTCCTACACATTTCCAACCAGCTTTACATGACTGAAGGTCCCAGACCACCTTGTCTCCAGACAACCTACCTGATTCTTTTTCCTTTTGACTTTGTACTACATTTCACCCTGGTGAGTCACATGCCTTTCATCATGTGTAGGCAGGTATCTCCCCTGAATTCTTTATTGATACTTGTGAGGAAAAAAGGGCAAAATGCTGTTCTTTACTTGGTATAAAAATGTATCCATTATGGTAGGTCAATTTGGAGTATGATAAGACTCCAAAGGTTATATCCCATGTAATCAATTTAGGTTAATTCCTGTGCTTCGTATTGCAATACAATTTTGATGTTCATTTGGATTTTAAATATATGAAATGACAAAAAAAGGTCTTAATCTTCAGAATGCTAAGAGGCTATCTCCCCTTGAGCAGTTATTAATCCAGGGGGTTCTGTTTCCATTTCTATTTTGTCATCCTTAGCCTTTTCTTTCTCTACAGATAACTTGCTTTTTAAATTATTTTTACTATCTGTTTTTGAGGGTATTTCAGTGTTTCCCAAAAATACTATAGAATGTATTTTCCAACCTTAGTAACAGATATTTTAGTATAAAATTAAAACAATTGTATCAATTAAAATCACATCTGAACACATCCGAATATCCTTTTTTTTTTTTTTTTTTTTTTTTTAAGTTCTAGGTTGTTGTATAGGTTCTTATGATAGTCAATACATCCAGAACAAACTAAACAATCACAGAATCTTACTGAGTTCCAAAAGCTTCCAATGAATTTTTGGGTTTATATGCAACAAAACTGAGCTCTACACACCTCTTGGGACTTGACCTATTTCATGAATGAACCTAGGCAAAACAGTGGTTTCAAAACTATATACATGCTTTCAGCTACAAACTCAAAAGAGGTGGTTATGAAACATTTGCAGACTTCTGCCTACACGTAACAATTTATTTTTGGGTCATTTTAAGAAATTAAATTGGATATGATGTATCTTTCCAAACAGTAATTCTGCAAAAGCAGTTCTCAAATTCAAATATAGCAAAGATGAAATAGATAAAATATCTCTGAAGGAATTATCTATGGTAGTAACTCAGCTGTAAAGTTTGACCTTATGAAAAAAGTAATGTGATGACTGTTGGGAACTAGACTGTTGGAGGTCTATGGTATTTCAGGGCCTGCCACAGTGTTCCTCTGAATGCTTTTCAGAGATATAAAAGCTCTCTAACCTGTCTTGCAACTAAAATTAAAATTTATTCCTACTAATCTATTCACAGCATCAGATTCTAAGAGCAGCTGTGACTTAACAAAATGCAGGCCACATTTAACTCTGTGGAAGAGATCCGAATATTCCCTTCCACTCAGAATTTCTCTTTTAGTCTAAGGTGTAACAATAAATCAAATATTTCCTTGTAAATTTGTTTATAAATAAAAATAACATACTTATAATCTAATTATCTGATTTTAATCATGACAGATGTTGTGGGTAATGTTTTCTAAAGGGCTACAAAGCCTCATCATCAAGTAAATACTGCAGATCTTCAAATGCCTGTATGTGCCCAAATTCTAATAATTCTAATTTACTGGGAAGTAGCCACCTAATGTCTTTAATGTTACAGAACAAAATTTTGTTTGATTTTTACTGATAGATTGGTTTTCATACACAGAGTCTTCAGTAGGATAGCTGCTTCTGAATTCTGTAACTTTGGTATAACATGTACTTGATCCAGAACAATCTAAAACCCACGCAATGATGCATTTTTTGGCCAAATTTTATGGTCACCTCTGGCCCTGGAGGTGAATCTGAGAGATATACATGCACCTCTGAAGGCAAATCATCTACATATAATTCAATAAAATCACAGAAAAATATAGTTTTTTTTTTTTTTTCTATTCTCTCCCTGCTAATTCACGTCCCGACAAAACCTTTCAGAAGAGTGAGCTGGATTTCTTCTGTTAAAATATAATGAAAACTGTTTGAATTACCATATTTTAATGTATTTTCAAATGGAAAACTGTTTTAGTTTCAAGTCTGGAATTGAGATGTTTCCAGAATATTGAAACATCAATCTTCTTTTTTTCATGAGTAAGGTCAATATAATTTTATTCCATTTTTAGCATTTTGGGATAATTCAGGTTAGAAGGGACTCAGGAGTTTTCTAGTCCAACCTCCTGCCCAAAGCTGGGTCAGCTCCAGTCTGTGAAGACTGGTCAGGGTTTTATCCAGTTGGATCTTGAAAATCTCCAAGGATGGAGACTATATAATCTCTCTGTGCCCCTGCTTTACTGGCCTTGGGGGGGAAATTTTCTCATCTCCAGCCTGAACCTCCCTTGTTTTAACTTGCTTCCTGCCTCTCACCCTCGCACCACTGTGAAGAGTTCCATCTCCTCACTAAGCCCCCTACAGGTACTGGGGGCTGCTGTCAGGTCCCCCGAAACCCTCCCTTCTCCAGGCTGGATGAGCCCCCATACCTGAGTCTCTCTGCAGAGCAAGTGCCCTAGCACCGACCTTCGTGGCAGCCCTCCACTGAACTCAATCCAATTTGCCAATGTCTTTCTTGTTTTTTTTTGATATTTTCTAAGAAACAACAGTAACTATCATGAAGTGATGGACTAAATACAATCCCAGAAACCAATATTGTGTTCTGATTCAAAATGTGTTTTTTACAGGGCCATGATATTGCTGGTATATTCTGTTCTTATGTCCATTGCTGGCATACTATATTCCTGAGCTTATTCATTCTTACCTTTGATTATCATAGTGTCTCCCTTTTCTAGGAATTTAATGACTTATTTGTTCATGAATCCCTTGAGGAAAAAAAATAATTGACATAGTAACATTTTTGTATTTCAAAGTAATGGGAATAATGGAGGGAGGGTACTTATTAAAATACATTCACTGACTTGAACTGCATACACTGGACATACTTACAAATGAAAATACTTCCTGTTCTTGTTTTCCCAGAAATAAAGCTTTCATATATTCACTTTTGTTGTCAGTTCCAAATCACAGGCATGTTCAACTGGAAATTGCACCTATTTTCAATTACGGAACCCTTCTATACTCCTGACTGTTCTTTTCCAGTGGTTTAACTTAACTGCAGCACAGAGAGACTGGATGAGAGCAGTGAGAGATGACATCACATCTGTCTGAATTAACAAGGTGATAAATAACTACAGTAAGCCCAGCTGAATGGGTCAACAACTAAGTAGAACTATTTTTCCCATAGTGGCTTAACATAAATCATGAGAACTCCAGTCTTTAGAAAAGTATCCTTTAAAACAAGACTAATCAATTTCATATTCTTGTTTTTTTTTTTTTTTTTTTTTTTTTTTTTTTGAACATATTAATACCTTTTATAGGTCCTTAACCTGAAAATTTTTTTGACTTTTTAAGTTTTAATATGTCATGTGTCTTTAATATCTGCTAGGGTTGTTTCTTCCACATTACTTTTCTCCTATTCACACCATACATACTGGTACATATTTAAGTTTATTACAAATGTTGTGCCTACTGTGCCTGTTAATATATAAATTATTAACAAACAGCTACATTAAAGATGTTGTACTGCTTTATTATTTATTTTACCAACACATACTTTCATTAATTGACCACCCAGCAACAGTTTTAACCAACTCTTTTGTTTTCAACCAATGAAACACTCATAATGAAGTAATGATAATCTTTCATTTTAACATGTACAATGAAGACATTTTTGTTGGTATGCATTATGTTTAGAGCTGAAAAGCAAGAGCCTGAAAATAAAACTCCCACCCTTGACTTTAGCAACTTCCTTTCTGATCTTGACCCTACTATGCAAAACTCAAGCAAACACTTTTGTTTTCAAGGTTTCCTAATATTTGATTCTGCTATGCTGTATGAAGGACTAAAGCTACTCTTTAGTATTCAGGGACCAACATTGCATTCAGTGCTGCAATGTTACAATGGCAGCTTGGCTTGCCTTCTGCCACCCCAGAAGAACTGGAAAAGAAATTTATGCACACAATGCAAAAGAGCCACTGAAGCTGGCTCAGAAACATGTTTTTTTGGGGGTTGGGCTAAGATTATAGCTGTACAAGATCCTTAAAAGAACTGCAATGACTCTGGAGTGCATGTCTCCACTGACTGTCCATTGGCCTCACTTAGTCCAACACCACTCTGATTTTTGGCAAAACTTAGGTTCGGTCTCTTAATTTAAACCTCATTAACAATCCCAAAGATATGATTCTTAGAGAAGCATCACTGAAAAAACATGCACAAGGAAGAAAAGGTGAGGAAAAGTGAAAAGCTTTTGGCAGATGAGCTTCACGATCAGCCATATGCAGGTAATAATGGACAGTTTTAAGACTTACGTGACCCAGTCTGACAAAAATTAGTATGTGAACCTCCCTGCTATCTCCATGAGAGGAATTTTTAAGAAACCCCGTATTTGACAAGATTTATGCTACAGAGTTGAACAGTCTGAACGCAGACTGAAAATCTTGGCCAAGTCCTCATTTCCAGTACTAACAAAAAACTGAGGAAATGGACGCCCCTATCTAGAACTATTCTCTCTGCAGTTTTCCTCTTCATTTATTTTCCCTGCAGAGGCTTGGGCTTCAGCTCTACACTTTAGATAAATCATACCAAGAACAGATGGGGAAATATATAATACAACATTCTCTCAACTTCTTTTTGAAGAGAACCAACTAACCAGCCAAGCTTGAAGTGAAAACTCTTGACTATCTCCAGACTGGACATTCAGCAAGCCCTGCTGAGGTTAGAAAATCAGAGGCTAGATTTATGTATACCTTTATTGATTGATATTTAGTAATTTTTGTGTTGTAAAAATGGATGCAAGACTGCTGAGTCCTTACCTTTCAATACACTTGTTGCTAAGTACAGAAAACTGTACCAGATCCCTGGCTGATATAACATAGGCTTAGTATTCATATCTCCAGAGAAAATGTACAAACTGAAATTAGAAAGTAATTTGTTCACAATATTTGTTATGGTTCAAAACTAATCCTTACAAACAAAATGAATAAAAATAAATAAATAAAAAATGAATCCCCTTCACTGTCATTCCTTCTAGTCTCTGATCTTGTTTCTTAGGATTGCAGTGGATTGTAGCCATTAGGAAAAAACTCTGTTATTTATTCATCTATCATGGTGTAACAATACTACTTGGTACATCTTTTAATGGTGACAAGGAATTATAGAATCATTACGGTTGGAAAAGACCTCCACAATCATCTGGTCCAACCATCCCCCTACCACCGAAGTCACCCTCTAAATCATGTCCCTAAGCGCTAGGCCCAACCTTTCCTTACACACCCTCAGGGATGGTGCCACCACCATGTTCCTCAGCAACCTATTCCCATGCCTGACTACTCTTTCTGAGAAGAAATTTTTCCTAATTTCCAAACTAAACCTCCCCTGGTGCAACTTGAGTTAATTCCCTCTAGTCCTATCACTAGTTACTTGTGAGAAGAGGCAACCCCCAGCTCCCCACAGCTTCCTTTCAGCCAGCAATAAGGTTCTCCCGCTGAGCCTTCTCTTCTCCAGACTAAACAACCCCAGCTCCCTCAGCGGTTCCTCATGTGACTTGTGTTCCAGGCTCTTAACCAGCTTCCTAGCCCTTCTCTGGACATACTCCAGGGCTTCAATGTCCTTCTTGTAGTGAGGGGCCCAAAACTGAACACAGTATTCAAGGTACAGCCTCACCAGAGCTGGGTACAGGAGGACAGACAACCACCTCCCTGGTCCTGCTGGCTATAGTATTCTTGTTAAAGCCAGGATGCCATCGGCCTTCTTGGCCACCTGGGCACACTGCCAGCTCATGTTCAGATGAACATCAAGCAACACCCCTAGATCCTTTTCCTCTGCACAGCTTTCGAGCCACTCTGCCCCAAACCTTTAGCACTGCATGGGGTTGTGGCCAAAGTGCAGGACCCAGCACTTAGCTATGTCAAACCTCATCCCATTCATCTCTGCCCATCAACCCATCCTGTCCAGGTCCCTCTGCAGGGCTTTCCTACCCTCCGGCAGTTTGACACTTTCCACCAACTTGGTGTTGACTGCAAACTTACTAAGGGTGCAGTCAATTCCCTCATCCAAATCATCAATTAAGATATTAAAGAGGATGGGCCACAACACCGACCCCTGGGGACTGTTTGCTAGCTGGATTTCACTCTGTTCGCCACCACTCTCTGGGCCTGGCCATCCAGACAGATTTTAAGCCAGCAAAGAGTATACCTGTCCAAGCAACGGGCTGCCAGTTTCAACAGGAGAATACTGTGGGAGACTGTCAAAAGAATTGCTGAAGTCTACATAGACTATGTCAACAGCCTTTCCCTCATCCACCAGGTGCATCACCTGGTCATAGAAGGAGATGAGGCTGGTTAGGCAGGATTTGCCTTTTACGAACCCATGCTGACTGGGCCTCATCCCCCAGTTGTCCTGCATATGTTGCGTGATCACATTCAAGGTGATCTGTTTCATCACCTTTTCTGGCACCAAAATCAGGCTGACAGACCTGTAGTTGCCCGGGTCCTTCTTATGACCCTTCTTATAGATGGGTGTCACATTAGCAAGTCTCCAGTCATCTGGGCCTCTCTGGATGACCAACTGATGAAACTGAAGGATATTTTCTGGATTAGTCGATCAAGTCCTCCAACTGTATTTTCTATAGTTAATATTCATAGTTTCACATCCAAAAATGTGGAGACTAAGGAGTCATAGCAACATTTTAATGCCCGTTGGTACATAATTACTGACAGCATTTTCCCAACCAGCCACTAAGAAAACAGTAGCAGATTTTTCATGATTTTTCATTTCTAACAGACAATTGAGTACAATGAAGTAAAACACTTTTTTCCAAATGCCAAAGATTAAACTGAATTAAGATCAGAGGTTCTTATATCTCTTACCTCCTTTAACTCAGATTTTTAAACTTCTTTTTCTGAAATCACACAGAGCAGTTCATGTATTGCGAGCTGCTTATAGAGCTGTTGCTCTTTGGTAGCACCATTACTCCTATGCAAAATGGAAGAATTTAAATGGGTAGTTTTCACCATTGCTATCCATATATTACTGCTTTAAGTCCTTAGTTTTATTCAATATTAGATAACTGAAGATAATGTACATAAAAGTAGTAATGCCATGTAAAATTACTCCACTTCAACACGAGACCTATTCTAGTAAAAGATATTAAAGGACTCCTAATGCCTCCATTTTGTTCTCTCAGTTCAGCCCTCTCAGTTCTTCACTTAAGGGTGTTTTAGTGTGCAAATGACACTAAAGAATAAGTATTCTTTAATACAAATCCTTCTCTGTTTTATTGGTCCCATTAATGGCCCATTCAGTGTTTCCAGAAGTGATTGCTCAGAGTGATTGCTCAGCGTACTTACTATGACAGGGAAAGGGAGGGCACATCATGTTCTTGTGGCACTTGGGTGGCATTCAGCATGTTGGTCCACACACTGATCGCTTCCAGAGCAAAAAGAACCTGTTTCAAAGAATCCTTCCAGGAAGTAAACCTATGCTAGATGGACCTGTGGCCATTCACTTCTAAAAAATAAGAATAGAGAGAGACTTGTAAAATACTATCTTTTATTTTTATTTTTTGTAAGAGAGTGGTTGCTGATGCCCAGACTGCTCCTGTGTAATGTAGAAGATAATGTAGTCAAATGAGAAAGATATTTGCATTCTGCAAATGACTGGCAATAGTCTAAACAAGAGAGATGACTATATAATTGCTCATTGCTCCTTCACCAGAAACAACTATGTTTATATTTACTAGAAAACTCCTACATTGGCATTCATTCCCAAGTGAAGCTGGTCTATCCAATGTATCAGATGTTTTAGTTTCCCTAAAAAAACAGTTAGTTTATGATAGACTATTTCTCTAACTTTTTCTGTAATTTCCTCAGGCCAAGAAAAATGCAGAAGGCTGATAGCTGTACCTTGAGAACCTGAAGAAGTGACAGTATTTGTTTGCTGCAAGAAAGCTGAAATTGGAGCTTGTAAACTCACTCTGGTGATACATACAGTCTGAGGGTTAAGGAAACATAAATCTCATTTTGCAAAACTATGAAGTTTTCTCCTGATCTTCTATTGCCCTGGTGCGCACAAGCTAAGTTAGACATTTAAGATGGCTGCTTGAAAATAGAATATATCATTACTTAGGATAATGATGATATTAATGTGATGAAAAAATATTCATAATTTGAATACAAGACTAAGATGTGAAGTAAGAGATATGAGAGACAAAATGGAACTCATGTCTATTTCTAATATACAAAAAACTTACAATCTTCCTATCAATATGGTGATTAAGCTTTATCAGCCATACAACGATTGCTGCCCTTGTCTATTTTTTCATTGTCAAAAATGGAAGCTGCCTTTCAAATACAGAAAATATAAAAATCACCATAACTAAAGGAAACGCCCAAGTTAATTTCCGTGAAGTTAAAAAAAAAAATGAAAAAAAAAGGGGGGGGGGGGGAAGGAAGGAAGAAAGGAAGGAAGGAGTTTAAAGCCTAGATGTTTAGACAGCCCTGCAAGCCCCCTTGTGACCTTACTCTGATATTTAACAAAACATTAATCTTCTTGCCAGCAATTATAAAGAATACAGTGATGTAGCTGGGGCTCAGTGAGTGAGTAATAGTAATTCCATTGTTCTCTTTTATTTATGCCTTGGCTGTACCAGGCAGATGAGGTAAGTTGGGGCTTTTTATATGTTATTATTCTGAACTGGCAATACATAAAGGCTGATTACACAAATATCTGTCTGTTTCTGAAGCACTGTTTCACACCTCCTTCCAGCTCATGATCAAAGCGTTTCAACATTTTATTATGAAATCATGAATCCCCCCTTAGTTTGCATATGAATTATAGTCTTTTTTTTTAAACACTGGTGTACAACAGTGACAGTGCCTTTTGAACCAAGGAACAAAACAAGGTGTTACACATTACTTTTTGAAGGCAATGACTTGCTGAATAATTCTGTTTGTTGGAGCACAGTCCAACCTCCCAATTGAATACAAAAGCCTTGAGACCAAAGCATTTTCTTCTGTGAACAGGCCAGCGATTTAGTTTCACTTGTAAGGAAAAAAAAAAAAAAAAAAAAGCCGAGAAAACATTGCCATGCAGGCACTTCAAATCTAAAAGGACTCTATTTTTCAGAAAATTTTCTGCTTTCTCTGAAATTCAGTAATACTAAAAACTGAAAGTAATATGATTATTCAGTTAATAACATCCCCCTGTACTAACCTTGCATTCTGGAACATTCTCAGAGGGTTCCATGTTTGTGCCCTAAAGCACCCTGGGAGAACAGCCAAGAGGAAGGCATAGCATAGCCCAACAGGCCAAAAGCAGGCCAACTGCACCTTCTTCTTGGGAGAACTGTTCCTGCATCTTATCTTTAAGATTCACACAATAAATTTTAAGGACTAATTTCAAGGATCCATTTCATAATGAAACTCATGATGCTCAATCTTTCTGCTTCAGACAGCGAACGTGTTAAGTCAACCACACTGTATTTTGACTCTCTAAGAAGCCTGTACTTGAAAGTCTCAGAACTGTGAATCAGAGATGGGGTTTCTGCTGACTTTCACAAGAATATCCAACTGTTGATTCTTCTGCTAAGATGCATTCTCCTGTAGGATATGTATCAAATGACAACAGTTGCTTTTTTACACTGTCATGAGCATGTGCCTTATTTTCCTCCTCAGATGTAGCCCACCCTTATAAAATATATTTATTTTTCAAGTTTGTGTTACAGAATACAAATATGAACTGGGATCCACCTCATGAATAGAAAGGACATTTCATTAGGTGGTGCTACCAGTGATTTGCAACTATTCATTTTGTTGAGTCATATCAGTTGTGCCACTGGAGTCAAAATAGGATTTGGTATGTAATTCTTGAGATCTTATTTGTAATGCCATCTTCTCCCTCAGTTCTCTTCTCTATATTGGCAAAGACTGATAAAACTCATCTCTATAAACCTGATAATGTCACCAAATCAAAATGTAAGGTGAGAGGGTAAAGTGGATTTGCTTCCATGTTTCATCACCGGCCTAAAGACTGAAGGATTTAAATTCTGATCGCAGCACTGCTGTATGATGACGCAGTGAAAGAGCATAGAGACAAAGCAACAGCCTAGCTAAATGTGCCTGGTTTGTTAAAAGATCTTTTCCAGATCATCAATAGACAGCTAAAGTAATTAAAATTTATACAGGGTTTGTTTTCTGAACAGCTGAAGGCCCTGCTTGTTACAGGGAACCCCATTTCCCTCCTGGTGTAAACTGGTGGAAGTTGTCCAGAAGCAGATTCGACACAGCAGCAGCTCTGCCTGTGGTATCCGCCTGTGGTATTGGTGGGACTGAAGCTAGCCCATGTGCTGGGGTTGTGAAAACTCAGACATCTTTTGTCATAGGATATATTATATATTTACTTTTTTTTTTTTTTTTTTTTTTCCCTTTCCACCAGACAGTTCAGTACTTTTGAAACATTCTTTTAAAGACTGGCTACCACTTCAAAATTTTCTCCGTGGAATAACTTTGAATATGCATCTTTGACCTTAAAATTATTTCTTCAGTACAGCCTGAAACTGGGGTGGGTTTAGATTCTGCCCACTAATATAACAACATTTTCTATTCTACAGTATTTTAAAACAGAAGAGCATTACATTGTGTGAGATTAACAATTGCCATTATCAATATATTTTTTATCATTGAAATTAATTTATATATAAAACCTCTTAACTTTACTCTGACTTCTGGCACAGACTTAGTAGAAGTATCAGACCAAAAATAGGAGACGTTCCCCATCTTAACGTCAAACTTCAAAAACAATCCTACTAGTCCTATTAACAGGCAGGCTGTATTTCTGAGTACCTTGCAAAAATGGACAGTCTTCATGCATGAGATGCAAACTCATAAAAGCAAGAATTCAGACTGGAGTCTTAAGGCCTGTTCATAACTTGCTGCATTGTTGCAGCACACACAAGATATTTAAGACATCCAGCAGCTTTGAAGCTCTTCTTCTGCTCCTGTGCAGCAGGGGCAAGTTAAGGATTGCATTGTAACCATAACCCCTCCATTCTGCACCCTGTGTAAGCTTTCAGGAAGATACTTAATGTTATCGGCGGATGATGTTCAAGAAACAAAATAATATTTGAGAAAAGTAGTCTAATCTCTCTCATACTAAGATACAATAAAACTGCTTCAATATATCATGTAAATATATACATATTTAATTCAGGAACTTATTACATGAGATTACACCACTCCTTTGAGCTATGAATTCACATGGTACTGGAAACCATAAGAGATAGGAAAATACACCTGTAGCCAATTCTGCAACAAAGATATTTAATTTGAGAAAAAATAATTTTGCAGGACAGGTACTTATATGACCAATATAATACATTTCTACTTCTAGAACAAATTTTATGGAACAAAATTTATCAAAGCTAACCTTCATAATTTGCCTTTTTTTTTTTTTTTTACATTTTGACCATAATAATTATTTTGAATTCTTTATAGGTACTTTATAGGTAAACATTACTTTATAGGTAAACATTGCATTAGCTGTACTTAACTGGACCACAAAGACAACTAGACTGAAGAATAGAAAACATGTCAGCAAACTTTCTGTATAATATGTAAAATTATTTTCAATATTATCCATGCAGAGTTATGCTACAAGTTGCATAAAAAGTTGGAGTACATCTTGAGGCACTTAGAATGAAAAAGGCTACCTAAGAACAAAATGGTATTGTACTATGCTGATGCAATTAATGTACTAAACAATTTATCATGCTGCTGGCCCATGTAGCCTTGTATTCTCTGCCTAGAAATATCTGATGCAGGTTAACTAGAGATAAGACTGTTCACAGTTGTAGAGTTCTGGGTCAAGATGACATTTATGTCTCCCAAAACTGGAACGTGGCATATTTTAGTTAAGTATTGTTGACTTGAGGACATCTTTAAGAATAAAAAAATGAGCCAGAAGCTAGCTAAACTAGGAGAAATCATGTAGCTTAAATTATCTTTATTTCAGGTTTCTGAATCATAAGAGACAAGCCACTGTAATGAGCTCTTTTAACCTAGAAGCCAAATTGCAAGTGGCTAAGGTTTAAGAAAAAGACTGAATAAACAGAAGGTGGAACAACATGTTCTTATGGGAGTGAAACAACTTTCAGCTTCCTTAGGGTAGGCCCTTGTTACTTTGTGAGGGCCCTGGCTGCAGTAAAGGTTGCTGAACTTCTAAAGAAAACAGTTCTGCTTCTCCTTTGAATAGTCCTGCTACCAGAACCCTGAAGGGGATTTAGGAGGGAGCTGGTCACCCTTCTGAATTAGGAAAGTGGTTGGGGAGAAATAAAGGAGTACAACATAAACACTGGCCTACTAGCACATGCATATCTTTCAGTTTTCTCAGAAACTTAGCTCTTTTGTTTCCTGTTCTCTCTCCAGCTGCATGGTTACTGATCTGCTCAAGTGGATGAGGAGGAAATTTCATTTTTTGGCTCTAGCTTGGCATTCTACACTTGAGACTTCTGTTGTATGAGGTAAGCTTAGCTTGCCTTGCACTTGTTGCTGCCATATGGAACCTGCTGTAGCCTTTGACTTCTTTGTTCTTTCTTTCATATTCAGATTCTACTATTTCCAAAAGCTGTGCTTACTGTTGCAAAAGTAAGTCTACGGTTAGCTTCAAATCTATTTTTGTAACAGTCTCCCTGATAATCTTGCTGCATCTCCTCTTTCTAAATTGCAGGCCGAGCAGAATTGAGTAGCTCATGATGTTCTACTTTTTTTCCCCTCAAATTTTTCTCATTACTCTGATGTTTGTTACTTTTTTTTTTTTTTTTTTTAATGAATTCATTTGTGTATTTTAAACTGATGCTCAATTTACAGACCTTTTGCAATACCACCTAAAAATATGACCCTTTAACTAAGGGTCATATTTACTATAACTAAAATATGACCCCAGCTAATTAAGCACTTAAAACTGATTCCTACATCAATGGTGGTAGAAAGCATTGTACTAAACAGATTGACCTAGGCCCTGTTTATGAAACTCTGTGTTAGGCCAAGATCTACAAAGGTGCAGAGGTGACAAATTCCTGTCCAATTCAAGAAGATGTTGGTATTTACTTCCTAACGTCTGCACCTCAGAAATATTTGCACAAAGGAAATGAGGTGAAAGTTGGGGCTTCTGTGTCACTTCATGCTATCTTAGGTACAGAAATTACTCAGCAAGCATACAGAAAAAGGTAACTGACTGGAACAAGCAGCAACAGACTGCCCTGGGAACCATCCTGGAAGGTATTCAGAAAACGTGTAGATGTAGAACTTAAGGACATGGTTTAATGGTAAACTTGGCAGTGTAAGGTTAGAGGTTGGACCAGATGATCTTAGAATCTTTTCAAACATGAATATGATTCAGTGATTCCAGGTATGCAGCTCCTAAATCAGCCATATGTTGCACTGCTGAGCAGATTTTTTTTTTTTTAAATACTTGTAGAAGTTAGACTCTGAACAAATATAGAAAATGGCCATAGGATTAAGCCACATAGGATTTTTGAAGATATCCTTTGTCTCTGTAGCATCTGTTCTCATTATGAACTCATTTTCTTATCTATACTTGCATCCATTTTTTAAATCTGATTATTTGACAAATATTTCCATGGATAGCCAAAGTCTGAAAGTAATACTTTCAATATGGTTAATTCATTAAGAGAGTAAAAAAATACATTTGTACTATTTTAGTGTTTCTGCTTCCAATGTCATTTTACATTAATTTGTAAATTGTGTTAATATTTATCTATATAATCTCAGCATCTTTAACAAATTAACAGTAAGAAGTATCAGTGAAAACAAGTTATATCCACTTGAAAAAAAATAAGATGCTATTTATATCTGGTACACATTCTTCCCAGTCATGATGGGACTGATGGGAGACCATCACTTCAGGCAGATATTCCTTTCTTAGACATTTCCTTGCACTTTATTTCCAAAGCCTATTGTTAACTCTTCATAAAAGGTCTTCCCAGAGACTCTGCTATGTTGCATGGGGTCCCTAGCATTTCTCTTTATTTATGCTGAGATCATATCTACTGATTTTGTAGCTCTTCTCCTACAGGTTCTGTGCTGCAATTTCTTCCTTTTTGAAGTTTCTATTTTCATAGATGACCATTACTTTCTTATATTTAATTCCTCCTAAGTGCTGTAATTTCCCAAATGTTTTTAATTCCATAAGCTGTTTCCTGTGATCTTCTCCAGACTACTTCTCAGCATGGTTTTCAGTTTTCTCCGAGGCTATATTTTTTTTTTATCCACCTCTTCCTCCTCTCTCTTCCCTCAGTAAAACAGCACTGGCCTCCTTCAGCCATAGCTCATTTGTCTGTTTAGCATCTGTTTGTCATTCATACCCCTTGATGTTATAACACTCATCTTTTTCATATTCTCATCTATAGCCCACTGTGAATACTTGCACAATGCTTTAGAGTCATCATAGAACATTTATTTCCATTTCTCCTAATAGGATATTTGCCTCCTTATCTTCAATAGTATCCTTCTTCCTCAGGAAGTTTTAATATTGTCATCACTATTTTAAATTTACTATTTCCTGCAGCTGATCTTTAATTAGAAAGATGTAATGGGACAATGTATTTGTAAAAGCCCAACTTGTCCAGCCTACAGATATAAGAATCTACTCCTAAATGCAGAGTTTGTTAGAAGCCTACATGTAAGCCTTCCATGACTCTTATTACATATAAGAGAAACTCCTGAAAATGTCTTGGTTTGTTCAAATACTCAGAACTCATGAATGCCAAAAGTAAATGGGTATAACTTCATAGGAAAAAAATAAAATTAAAATAAAAAAGCATTAACATTGTAGAATTAACTTTGGGTAGAAAAATTGCTCAAATGGGTATGTTGTGCATGTGCTCTTCTCAGTTTTACCTCCTCTGCATCTCTATGAATCTATGAACAAATGCAGGCTAGTAGGATTTTTGCATGATATCTTATCCTGAAGCTAAATGAGTTTCATCTGTTGCACTGAAATTATTATAATTAATATTTATTTTTGACAAAACTTGAAGGCCAGAATCATGTATCAAGGCCCAGTACTGACAGACAAAATACAGCCACTTTATATATGAGTGTGTGTAAATATGTATATATATATATATAATATATATGTATATAAAAATATGTGTATATATATACATAGGAAATAAGTATAAGAAAATAAGAAAGCTTACAAACTACCCATCTGAGAGATAAGGTGAACATAAAACAGATGAGGAAAGCCCAAGGTAACAGTGAGATGATAATGGCTGGTGTAATAAGCAATGATACTGCACCTCAACTGCTTGGCTATGATTAAACTAATTTAATAACTGCTACCATGCTAAGAAAAGGAATTGATAGCACAACGGTAATTTATTGTCTTCTCTCATCTGTAATTTACTCAGCACCAAAGTATTTATTAGAAACATATTTATTGTGTGCTCAGTTTTGGACATGCCATATGTTCTTCTACTTATGATGTAATAATTTGTGTTTGGATTTTTTTTTAGTGCTGTACAAAAAGACTAAAGCTGAAACTGGAAAAAGTCACTAGATATCAGTGCTGAATGTGAGATCAATTTCATAGGAAGAAATTCATGCCTCTAATGAGAAGTTTTCTCTAATGAAATGAAGGAGATCAAAGCTGATAGAAAGCAAAGCTATGTAATGAAACAGTGATTTAAGAAGCCTGGGACATTCATTTTATTTTCATTCTAAGATAGGTTACTTGCCTTACTGTTTGGTATTGTTTATTCTGGTGTCTGTACATGGATTTGATTATATTAATTAGATTATTGGCCAAATTCTAAACTGTTGTAAATCAGAATTGCTCTTCTGACTCCAGTGAATGACAGTGACTTATACCAGCTGATGATCTAGCTCTCAATGCCTTACAAATACAGGATAAAGACTCTACAAAGCTTCTAAAAAGTTTGCTTGTTTGTGAAAATGTTCCAATTAATTGCAGTTTTGCAAATGGATAGAATTTCTTGCTGTAAATACTTTAATTAGTATTATAAAATGAATTGAAATTTAATTAAAGATGAAAAAAAGCACAGTGGAAATTTTAAAAGGATAAAACCAGCAAGAAGCACTCCCAGATTTGAATGGCATTTTAACAGTAATCTGAACCAACATCTGAAATGTGTTATATAATTTTAAACATATACTAAAAATTATTTTCTTTCAGCTTAGAGCAAGTGCAGACTCAATAGTTGTTCCAGAGTTTTTAGTTATTTTTCCCTCAACCTCTAGACGTAAACAAACAAGAATGCTAATTGAAAATGTTTCTTCAGGCAAGAATCTTGTCAAAGTAGTTAAACAGGGTTAGACTCAACCAGCAGAAGGTAGGACAACCTCTAGAGAAAGCACTCGTACTGAAAACACATTGTATTTATTCAAACAGTGATTCTCCAACAGAGAGTTTTAAATCAATGCGTTAGTAAATTACTGAAAAATATTAGTTTGGTTCTTGATAAGACAATCAAAAGTGCATTCACCTCTTTGATGTGTATAATGAACATGACACTTTTTCAAAAAACATCTATGCTCCTAAGTAGCTGGCCAGGTTTAATTGGAGATTGGTGCCTCCTGAATTCCTTAAATTCTCCTTGTTTCTCAGAATGTTGCTAGTGGCACTGTGTGTGGTTTCTCCACTACAACTGCTGTTTTGCTAGTGTTTATGAAATGTCCAGTACAAAATGGAAAAGGTAGACCCGATTTCTGAAAAGATGTCTGACTAACTTGTATGCAGGCAGGCACAGTTAACACGATAACAATTTGGTTGTTACGTTCTTTGAAGAAGAATGTGAATGCAACAGGTTTTACCTGGGTACATCTAAATAGTTGGAAAATCAAAGCATTTCTCAAGTTCTGAATCTGGCTGCACATACTTTGAGAGTTCCCACTAGAATGTGACCCAGACATATGAGCAGAGATATGTTGACAAAGACAACTGTTAGACTTCAAGCTAGAAAGCATTTATGTAAGTGAACGGTCCAAAACTACAAGTAGTGATGCTTGTAAGATCCAAGAAAGCTCCACTGAAGAAGGAACACCATATACTGCCAAAGCACTGTATATGCATGATCAAATTAACTTGCATTCTTCTGTAATTTATGCAGTTATTTTTAAGATGACAGGCTCTTTTTTTATTTATTTTTTTATTTTTTATTTATTTTTTTTTTCCAATAAGAGGGGCATAACTTCAGTCTTTGGGGAACTGATCCATTTTACACATTTCCTGATCGCTTTCCTGATCTGCCCTGGTGTTACTGGAGAACTGATTCAAACATGAAAGCTCAGTTTGCGTAGAAAAGAAAATCAATTTAATTTAACATAGATGACTGTTGCACAAGCACATGTATGCCATGTTACGCACAATTGGTGATGCTTATCGGTATCATTTAGAAGCAACCAAATAATCTCCTTCTAGTGGACCAATTTTTACATGGGTATATTTACGCAGCATTCATAATGCTCTTAGAACAGCCTGTGTTCTGTATACTGTTTCAAATAGGAGTGCTAAAATAGTGCATTTCTTCTCACTGAACAAAGATTTTATGTTTCTGGCAAAGGTTTTGGAAGATAATGTACTTTTTAGCCAAAAAAAACGTTCAGAAAATAACTATACTCCAACTTTGATGTACAAATGTAACAACAGAGTTCTTTATAAAGGGATATGATCCATCTTATTATTACACATTATATTCTTTTTTTATATAACGTCAAAGATGTTTATCTTAGTGAAAAACTTCTCCATGGATTATATTTTTCTTCTTCTCTTTCTAGATTACCCTCAAGATGAATGAACTTTATCTTTTCAGGAAGTTATTTTTTTTTTTTATTTAAAATGTGAAATCTTGCTGAGTCCTAGGGTTAAGCGCATGGTTTCAAAGCTGATACTGTATGAACATATGGCTCTCTTATTTCTAGCTATATTTAACATTCTTTTATCTTGAAACATTTTGCTCAATTTCTCAGAAATGCCTTTTGTTTAAAAAAACTTTTTGAGAATCAAATCTCCAGCAGGACTATCTCTTTCCTATATTTATATACAGGACACAATCCTGGCAACAACTTGACTCCAGCAGGTTGGAGAAATTCCACCTGGACTGTGTGTCCCACAATCAAACTGGCGCTGTATTCCACAAGATGATTCACTATCAGATGGCAATTGAGAGTATATTGCATTTCTCTTTGCATCAAAGGCAAACAGTTATGAAAAAGTTTTATCTCAGTGGGGTGGGCCTACATTAATCCACTCTAATCTTTGCCTTGCTCTCAGAGAGTTTTACATTGCAATTTTTTTGAAAGCATGCAAGGTCGGAATGGGAGTTCTACTGAATCTGGCAATAGTACGCTTCATTCTAGGCTATACAGATTTCATTAACACTTTTTTTTATTTTTATTTTTAAACTACTACTCCCAGACATATGCCTATTAAATATTTCAGTTGAGGGATCAGGACCTATAAAATACAAAATCTAAATCAATTCTTAGAAAGTATCTCAGGATTTTACAGACAATCAGATGAGAAATGCTAAAACATGGTTTTGGGAACCACACTACTTCCAACATAGAATCAGAGAATCATTCAGACTGGAAAAACAAAACAGAACAAAAACTCTAAGATCATCTAGTCCAACCTTTAACCTAGTATGGAAGTCCACCATTAAACCATGCTTCTAAGTTCTAAACCTACATATTTCTTGAAGACCTCCAGGGATCACTTGCTTAGGCAGCCTATTCCAATGACACTTCAGTAAAGAAACTTCTCCTGATCATTAGGAAGGAACTGATCCTGAATAAACACAACACATTTTAAAAGCTACAATACTGAAAGCACATACAAACTTGCCTTTAAGTATGACTACTATTTCCATCAATGAAAGTTTTCAGTTAAGCAGTCTGGATTAGATCCAGAGTGTTTACCCCCAAGAAACAAACAAACAAAACCCCGCAGTACCTCTTGTTTTAAAATATATTTAAATTATATTTAAATATTTTAAATAATAATATATTTAAATAATTTTAAATTATATTTAAAACAAGATATGTTTATATTAAATAGCATGTGTTGATATTAAATAGCAAAGTAAGTCTATTTGAGCTACTAAAATTACAAGAGAGAAATAACTCTTGAAGATACTTACACGTAGGTTGCTGTTTAAGAAGCGGAACTGAACAACATCTACTTCTTATCAACGCAGTATCCAACCTGCACAAGAAAAGAAGAGAAACATTTAAGGTTTCAATCAACAAGTAGGCTCTCAGTCTGGGCTCATCAGGTACATGGAGGCGGAAGCATTCCCCCCGATGCAGATGCCAGATGAATGTTCTTAACCACCTCCTGACAACTCTGTATCATTTTCTCAACTTTTATTATGCTTTTGTAATTTCTGCAATTACTTAGAATTATTGTAGAAGCAGTATAAATATTGTAAATGGAAATATAATAGAAATATTTTTTTTTGGAACAGATTCAAAACATGCTTCTACATAGGAGGTGATAATACCAAAAGTTGGTATTGTAACATAGGGTCAGCTCTCCAATCTAGACCAACCAGCATAATCTGGATACAAGAAACTCTTATCAGACAAATAAATAAATAAATAAAATAATGTAAAGTAACTAGGAGGATTGCACAAACTTTTCTGTTTTTAATGAAATTATATTTACTAGTGAAAGACATTTCCTTCAAATGATTTTAAACATTGCTCTGCAAAACACAGATTTGTCATGAGAAAAAGATGCCTAAAATGTATCTGTTTAAGTGTATTGCATAGTTCCTTTACTTCCTGGAATGTTCTACTGAATTTAACAGAAATAATTTGCCAGAGATGTACTACTGAACACGAGTAATTGTGATACTCTGCCTACCATATATTTGTCATCATCATGTAAAATCAGTGATCTTAGGGACAATGTATTCTACTACAGGCTTTTTACAGAATATATAAACTATGGAAAATAGCATAAAACCTTACAATAACTACAGATAAACAAGTAAGATTGACTTTTCAAAACCATTAGGTCTATTACATTTATGTACCTTAAAACTGTTTTTTTTTTTTTTAATTACAAATAAAAGCCTAATGATGAAAGCTACAATGGCATCAAAATAATGGCAATAGACTGTTGTAGCGACAGTTCAAAAGGGATATAATTTATCTGTGAGATGTACATCTGTGCTGCTAATACTTTTATTAAATAGTAAACCTGTACTTCAGAGACTTCCAGTCCTGAAAAAACAGAATTATTTAAAGTGATATTAAAAATGAGTATTGATTAAAAGAAAAAAAAATATGTATATATACAAGAAAACCTCCCAAGAACAGTAAGCATTGAGATCAGACCAAAACCTGAAATAAAGGAACGAACAGTACTGCTAACTTGAAGTACCTTGTCATAAGAGAGGAACACATACAGTAGCAAAAGTTATTTTAATTGCATACGGGGACTTTGCCTGGATTATTCCTAGGCACATGACAGACCACTACCAAGTCTCCTGTTGGGAGTAAAGGACAAAAAGGGGTTTTGCTTGGCTTCTTGCCACTTTTCTCAGCAACAAGAAACAAGTCACTAGTCACAAAACAAGAGTCCCCTGCAGCAAGCCAGCCCTCCCTGGGGAAGGCTCTGGCTGCAGTTCCAGGCAGCTCCAGCTCCCTGCTGCTGGGGGCTGCCAGCGCTTCTTTTGGCTGCTGCTAAACAGGGCTCCACGATCACCCTGCTGCTTTGGGTCAGCTTCCATTTAAAAGCTATTTCATAGCAAAGAGAGGCCCTTTAAGACTCTCATGAAATATTCTCCTGATTATGGATTAGTCCTGTTTCCTGTTTCAGAATCGTACAAGATTTCATTGCTTTTGGCAAGAGCAATACAGACAAGCCTATTGCATCACGAGAAGGCACAGAATAACCAATGGTTAACTGGCTGAACGCAGGACAAAAACCACCACTGGGGCCTAAGAGAGGTTGTTTTAAAGAACCTGGATGACTTCTACTTCCTTAAGAGCCTACAAGGCTTAGAGTTCCTATGAGAAATGAGTTGCATAGCTCTCGTAAGCACTCAACCCGCATATTTTGAACATTTGACTACTGATACTCCCCCAGATGTCAGCAAAGATTCATCATAAAATCAGGAGATCTTGTCAGTCTGGTGAAGAGGGAAAAAGAAACAATCACAAGAAACCCAGTACCCCTGTTTTAATAACAAGTGGAAGAGCAAACTATGTAAGAGACATTTTCCAGTAGGCAATTTTCTATACATTTTTATGTATCTTTAAAGATAAGGGAAGGAGTTAAACAATTCAGTGTCAGTTGTCATCATGATACTACCATGGACTTAGCCTTCCTCTACCTCTTGAATTCCTCAATTGATCAAACTATTGCTCAAAATGACACTATCAGTTTCTCCAAGATTCACACTGATGTTAAGATAATGCCTAATAAGGAGGGTTCATCGAGGCATAATTCAACATTTTGTATACTTGCATTGCAACCTGTTCTATTTTCCACTGCAAATCTGAATTTTTTCCTGTCTGCAATAGAGAGTCTTGTATCTCTGGCTTGGTACTGTATACAAATATCCTTTTTTTTTTTTTTTTTTTTTTTTTTTTTAAGTTTTCCAAGTAATTTCAGCACAGCCATATTTGCTCTTCTTATAGCACCAATCTATTGGTTGTAGATCTTTTAACATATATAGGAGGTTTTCAGCAGGTTTGAATTTAGCAATATCATCTTGACAGAAGATAAATAAATAAAACAAATGACAATTATTATACAACTTTTTGGTACATTATGAATAACACGTCAAGACCATTATAAAACTCTTAGGCTTGTAATTTACTTATTTGTATAGTTGCATAGTAATCTAGCATTGTATAGTGATCTAGCATTTTTTCTGCATTTTTATCACCACCATCCAATGAGAAAACAGTGAGAACTGAGCTGCATATTAATTCCAATGCAACTGTATCTAAAATGTTCACAAATAGCTGATTCACTCTTTTTCCAAAGAAAAGTGCCTTGAAAATGTAATACATGTTTGTGTAAGAAAAATGTTAACTGGTTAGCATGGCAAACACTATTTGATATTTGTGATCCTAACTAGATCATCATTGTGTTGGCTTCAAATAGGAAAAGCTATTACATGCAATATAATGGAGAAGAAGAGAAAGATAATGGAAAAGCTGTAGACCTGATTTGCCTGCTGTAACTAATAACATATACAGCAAGATAAGTAAATGTTAACACCTTTAAATAACCTTAAATTCAGCATCGTATTTTATGCCTTTGTTTCAACATGTCAAGAACAATTTAAATATCACTAATAAAATAAAAATAAAATGTAAGAATAAAAACAGACATCCCGGAAGCTAAGTCTTTTAAATGGAAAGAAGGATGAGGAATCAAAAAAAAAAGGCCCCTACTTGCACAAACGCTGTTACCTCTGTATGGTTAAACTGCTCTTCAGAAAGGAATAGCCCACAACTTCAGGGTAAGTGTTCTTTGAAAGTCAGTCAGTTACAGGTCATAAGCATAAGTGTTCATGTAACGTGTCCTACGTACATGTGTTTCTTTGTTTTTGTAATAATATGTCATGACTCCAAAACAACACTATGCCCAATTGTGTAATTTAAGAAAACTTAAGTATCATCATTTCTTAGGGTTATTTTTGGAGAACATCCTTAAAGTTTTGTTCTGTCAGTGTCTCTGATTTTTCCTTTAAATGGTGCCCAACCCCTGAGGCAACCTTAATAAAGTCAATGAAATTATACAGGTGGAAAGGACAAAAATGTGGTCTCTGGATTTCAAATAGGGGCAACATTGGTCACACCATTAAGCCTGACACAAGAACCTTTTAATTTAAATGTAATCTCCAAAAGACCAAATTACCAGCAACATGTTCTCATTAATTCCTGTAAGGGATGCTCAAGCTTTGACCCCTTATTGTTCTCCTTATCGAGAAGTGGCTGAGTCATAGTATTAATAAGCCATCACTCATTTAAGTGGTCATTCACTGCTGGGCGGGGAAAAGATAGGCTCATCCTTTTGAAGTGGGACTGGGCAAGCAAGGCAGCTGTAATAGGCTGTGATTATTTTCACTATGAATGCTCCCCCGGCTTTCAAAAATTAAAAGGAGCGCTCATTTTCCTGCTTGAGTATTTCTCACACTGGCAAAAAATGAACACTTTGAAATGTAAATGATTTAATCTTTGCAAACCCCTGCTTCAGAGGGAGGTACAGCTTCATTTACAAAATGAAGACATTTTAGGAAATGATTATCATTGTAAAATTGAGGCCAGCAGGGAGTCTGAGTTCAAACTCTTAGAATATCAGCAGTGTAACAAGTTTGATCTTCCTTACTGCATTGCTTGCATTTGCTTCTCTGGGTTCCAGCAGAGAGCCATTGTCAGGAAGAACTTGTTCCCACTCATTTCCCTTGGTTAAATAAAACAGTTATGCTTGTTATTTAGAGTTAGTCAGTCCAATAAAATTCAGAGCAAGTTTAAAAATAAAAAGGAAGTTCAAACTTATTTTGATTAATGTATACTCTATGCGCATATTCAACTTAGAACAGTGAAAGGTTCCCAGCACTAAAGTTTTTTTTGTTTTTTTTTTTTTTTTTAAATGCATAGTTCAGGCAATAGCATTGGGTATTGCAACTATACTGTCCTACCAATGTCCAGGAAGGAGACCACCCATAATGGTGAGAGAATATTTCATTTAAAATTTGAACATTGGGTCCTTAATCTCTCTTCTGCGACTTCCAAATAGAATGACAATTATTGTTGGTGGCAGTAAAGGGTATTATGGTGTCAGACAGGCTCATTATGAACTGATGGAGATGGTAAATTTGTGTCACAAAGACCAGATGATACCAGCTGCCATATGACCACTGACATGAACTAGAGTGACCAGTATGGACAGCTTCCCTGCACTGATGGGCATTTCTGCTGAAAACAGTGGAAATCTATCAGAAACTAGGATCAGGTCTGAGAAGTAAATAATTATAGTATATTCCTTGGAATCTAGAGACACAAGTTCATCACCTTTTAATCAGTGTTATATACTAATTTCAGTGGAGTTACTTATCAGTCTGCTATTCCTGAAGAGCCACATGTATCCCACCCTGATACACTGCAAAGTATGGCTTAAAATGAAACTACCAAAATACCAGTTTCCTTATAAAAATCCTTGCTACGCTTTTGAAGTCACACTAAAAAAAATTCTTCAGTAGCACGGATGAAAATCTACAGTAACTCCATGCAAGAAACACATCTGTGTCCCTACAGCGTGAGAGAAAGATACTTAATTAGCTGGCATTATGTATCTGTCCAGTATTTTCTAAAAGGACAGATAAGAATGAGGGGCTGCTTGCATTCAAGTAACGGAGTTCAGTTTGAATTAGATCTGAAAGCTGGGTGGCCAAACTTGCAGGATGCTTGTCCAATCCAAACTTTTAGAGGTTTATCTTTAACCGTGAACAGCAAAATATTGGTAGTAATTTTTCATGTTCCACAAAAAGATAAGAAAATGTTTCTATAAAGAACCACAGCTTTTCAAAATGTCAAAATGCAGAAAAATACATTAAAATATTTTAAGTAGGGTATAAGAGAAAGTGTAAACAACATCCACCATATAGTCGGGCTCATTGCTTACTGGTTTTTCTGGGTTTAAGCAGGTGTTTTGTTTGTGTGCACTGAAGTGTGAGGCAGCTGCTCTCTCTGAGGTATGAAGGACTCCATTATGAGCACCACTCAGCTCCCCTCCCAAGGCAATTTTACAAGCTGGGCAGTTGCTGCAGTAGAAAAAAAGCTCCAAACCCTTCCCTTTGGGCAGGACTTCTTTTTCTTAGTGGAACTGCATATACCTGGCAAGTCCTGCAGATGCAACATGAGGAAGTGGGATCAGAAACAAATGGGAGAAAAGGTCATGCGGAGGAAATGGAGGTTTTAATGCACGTGGTCAAGTGCATCACACTAACTGTGATATAAAGTTCCTACCTGGAGACTATGCAAATTCTGAAAGACACTGACCTGAAAGACAGCTCTTTAGTGGAGGATTGATCTTTTCCTGTAATTAAGACTCCTTTAGCTATTTAAGGTATCTTAGAAATTTAAGATTTTATGTTTATAACAGAAGGCAGACTGTGAGAAGCTCTAGAGCTGGACGAGCATCAAGGAAGAATAAGTGTGTTCTGAAGAGCTGATACTGTAGTGGATAACTAAAAGCTATTCCAGGCTGTGAACTCCCTGGAGCAAAGGCTACTTGTTCACTCGCACCAAAACAACAACAGTGTTCTCCTGCATGTTGGATAGTATATAAGATGCCCTTCAGCCTTTCTGCACCTCATACCCTGCAGGAGAGGGCCAGAGCACAGGAAGGAGAAGGATTGAATGCAGCAGTGAAGCTTTGCTGAGCCAGTGAGGAAATCCAGGAAATTCACAAAGATTCTGAGATCTGAACTTCTGAGCAGACTGTGACTTTAACCCCAAGAGACTTTATATTGTTGTGATTATTACTAACTCCATCTAAGCAACGCTTAATCTTGTAGGGTTTTTTTTATTATTATTATTAATTTTTTTATTTTTTTTCAGTTTAGAAAGCAAATAACGTGACATTTCTCATACTATAGAAGAGTGAAGTATGGGTCAAAAGTATGAGTAGGAACACTATGTGCACCATTAAACATGGGACGATAGGTAACAGCATTTGGATTATGCTTCTTTAGCTCCACATTTTGAGCTGCTAATGCAGTATTTTACACAACGTTTTCAGAGAAGTTGAAATCAATTTTGTATAATAACAAAAAGTCATGAAGTAGGGAGGTTAGCTACTCGCTCAGCCCTCTTTAGGAATGATGTGCTTTGTAGTACAAATACTGTGCTTTGTCATTAACTCATTATCTTCGAAGTTCCCACAAACCGCTTCCAAGTCATTTTCTTAATATTCTTTTCAGTGACAGATATTTTACACATTAAATCTATTTTTCATGTTAGCCTAATGAACAAGAAGGCTGATACAATCCACTGGGGGAACATATATTCTAGTTTTCATTCATGCTTTAGAGTATTGTCACAGTTGAGCACAAAGGAATAATCTGATTGTTTCTCATAAAGCAAGAACAAATCATGATTGAAGGATTTCTTCTATTTAAAGCTATCCTTTGCAAAGCCTATTGAACTTGTTAGAAGAGTCATCTCTGATGCGTACACTAACTACACAAAGCTGCTGCACAGTTGCCATTCAAGAGCTAATTCAGTACCAAATGGTCAATATTGCTGAGTTGCAGATTACAAATATCATGAGATATTAATTTATTTATATTTAAATCAGCCTAAAAGATTAAGTGAACTTTCAGTGACTCCATTTACAATTAAAATGGATATAGGTTTGAATTCCTGTTTTATGATTCGGTACAGCTGGGATTTGAAAAGAATCGCCGCCAGGATGATGCAAGGCATTTGCTTTTGACAAAATAATGCAAAATTTGTGTAAGCGGGTGAAAGAACATCAGATTATTTCACCTCGCAGGTCATCTGGAAAATACAATATGTATTCTGGTTATGAGAAAAGAAAGTGAAAGGCAAAAAACAGGTGCTGGGTGATTCAGCCTGTGGAGGGACGTCGGGGTCGGGGACGATGGCTGCGCAGAGGCTGCATCCCCTCTGCTATTTCTCTGTGGTCAGGCTGGAAAACTAGCAGGGGCGGCTCTCATGGGTTTGACCCCTGGGCAAAGATAACTCTTTCATACCCCCTGTTCCACTTTTCCACTTTGTATCCAAGTCCTCTGCTATAAAATGTAAAACCAGCACATAGAACATACTGCTTTGGAGGTCTGCCACTTGCATTCAGGCAACCATTTGTACTTTTGCAGGCGTAATCAATCTCCTGTTGCTATCAGCAGGGGAGTGGAGCTTTGCTGCTTTATGGCTTAAAAGTAGTTTTGTGCAAATTCTGCTTCCCTCCCCCCTCCCTTTAGCTCCACTACTCACAGGATTTCCAGGGACATGGGCTAGGGCTGAGAAAAGAAGCTTGTTTGATTTAAGCACAGAGGGTTTTTTTGTGTGTGTGTTTATATTTTCTCTGCATCTATTAAGGGGTGAGGGGGAGAGACTTCATTTATATGTTAATATTAGCCGGCACCCTGACTAAACTGACAGAACTATTTCATGGGAAGCTGACAAATTTTGTCAGCTAGGCTATCTTTCCACATCTCAATAGTGGCAATAATCTTGATTAGCAAAACAATTGGGGGCCAAAGAAGTCCTGCTGCTCCAAAGACCCTCTTCTCGGGTTACAGTTTGCTAATGTGATGAATCCAGAGAGTCCTTCAAGCTTGAAAAAATTCCCCAAAGCAGCTGAATTTAGGCAAATGAAGGGAACCATTTTGGAGGCTGGATAAAAGGGGTTAATTTGATCAACCATGTCTCCATAGTCTTATAACAATCATTTACTTAACAAGCATATAGAGAGTCATTCCATGGAAACTGGTGGAGTTAACAGAGGAAGTTTGCATAGAATATCTGTTTATCCCAGATGTGTGGGAATTTTAGCCAAAAAACAACAGCACATAATTGCTGCCTGTGGTATTGATTCTTACACAGAAACAACAGCAGAACTAAAGAGCTCTAAACACGTGATGAAGGCCCTGTCTATGAAGCAGTATGAGCTTCCATTTTTATTAGCCTGTTGCACTGCTAATTGAATTATTAGAAATTCAAGGAAAGGAAATAACCTAAAAAGCTTTGTGCAGTCCTATTTTCAGCGTAACTTATGGCATCTATGTCTGTTTGCAAACATAAGTTATTTTTTTAGTATTTTTTTAGGGATATTGATTCATCTTCATACACTGCTGCATTATTACATAAAAAGCCAGATTCTGAATTATATTTATGCAGCTCAAACCTGGGGCATTTCTTCTAGTGGAATTCTACTGCATTTGCATTGAACAAACAGAACAAAACACGTAGTAGAGTTGTAAGTGGATGGGAAGTTACTTGGTCCAGGTCAGTGTAGAGTACAAAATTCCAATATAACCCAGCCATCTGGGTTTTGTGCCCAATCTCATTCCTATTTATGCATTTAATTAATTTATAAATCTGGCATAACTTGATCTAAAATAGCTATTATTCATGATTCTGTGTAACCATTTGATTGCCCGTGCAATTTACAGACTTGCACTGAACAGAAGTTTACAATAAAAACTTCAAAACATTCTCTCTTCTCACACAGTTCCCCCTATTTTTGAGGTAGCTTTCATATTGTGTTACAGAAACACAAATTAACATTTATATAGTATTTTTAACACTAATGGATTTGACCTAGTGCATACATTGGTGTACATTAGCTTAAGTATATGTTTTGCCAGACACCAAGTACAGGATTCTGAAAAAAACACTGAACAGGTCTGGCTTCAATGGGTTTCAAAGCTAAAACTTCCTTCTACATTCTGCAACTATGAAAGCACTGTCTTTTATGTTTCTTGTTCTTTTCTGCCTCTGTGGTGGCACACATATCATTTGGTAAGAATTCACCTTTTAAAGATCACAGAATCACAGAATTTTCTAGGTTGGAAGAGACCTCAAGGTCATCGAGTCCAACCTCCAACCTAACGCTAACAGCCCTCCACTAAACCATATCCCTAAGCTCTACATCTAAGCGTCTTTTGAAGACTTCCAGGGATGGTGACTCCACCACTTCCCTGGGCAGCCTGTTCCAATGCCTCATAACCCTTTCTGTAAAGAAGTTCTTCCTAACATCTAACCTAAAACTCCCCTGGCTCAACTTAAGCCCATTCCCCCTCGTCCTGTCACCAGGCACGTGGGAGAACAGGCCAACCCCCACCTCTCTACAGCCTCCTTTAAGGTATCTGTAAAGAGCAATAAGGTCACCCCTGAGCCTCCTCTTCTCCAGGCTGAACAAGCCCAGCTCCCTCAGCCGCTCCTCGTAGGACTTGTTCTCCAGGCCCCTCACCAGCTTCGTCGCCCTTCTCTGCACCCGCTCAAGCACCTCGATGTCCTTCTTGTAGCGAGGGGCCCAAAACTGAACACAGTACTCGAGGTGCGGCCTCACCAGAGCTGAGTACAGGGGGACGATCACCTCCCTAGCCCTGCTGGTCACGCTGTTCCTAATACAAGCCAGGATGCCGTTGGCCTTCTTGGCCACCTGAGCACACTGCTGGCTCATATTCAGCCGACTGTCCACCATCACTCCCAGGTCCTTCTCTGCCTGGCAGCTTTCCAACCATTCCTCTCCCAGCCTGTAGCTCTGCTTGGGGTTATTGCGCCCCAGGTGCAGGACCCGGCACTTGGCCTTGTTAAACTTCATGCAGTTGATGCCACTTTTGATCAGGAGGATTTTGATACATTCATCATACCACCTTTACGCTTAAACATTTTCTTTATAACTGAAAATCTATGATGAAAGTTTCTAACTTAAGTAACAGTAATATGAACAGGAAAATATTTCTTCAATGTGACGCAACTTTGCAATAGGATGTGAACAATTACATGTTTTTCAAATGTATTACTTGTACACTTAAGGAAAACACAAGAGCAAAAAGATTTACCCAAAGAGATTTGGTCAATATTTGGCACATTCTTTCTCTAAAGTAGCATGTGGTAAAAGAAGGAGCATAAAAATCTCTGCTTACAAAGAACCTACAACATTTCCACTAGCATAGATTAATGTTCACTTATATTTAGTTTGTAAGATGGATATCTGAACTGTAGCATCAGAAGTTTCTCTGTTCCCTTGAAATCAGTGGAGTGCCTTTAAAGGTTAAATAATACAGATTACTCAGAAAAACTCTCTTTTATGGCAGTTGAAATTTTTCTGAATAAATGTTTCCCAATAATGTGGTATACTTGCAACCAAATGAAGCAGAATTATAAGAGCTTGCTCTCTCTGCCACCTTCCCAATAGTTTTTGAAACACAGCCTCTGTTTTTCAGCAGTCTATGCTTCCAGATGTTCATAACAAAATTATTATTATTTTTCTTTTTTTAAAGAAGTTGAGGTGCTCTGTTTTATACCACCTGTCACATGGTACCGTAGTGGAAAAGGAAAGGAAAACACATTATAGGACTAACATCAAACTGTTATATGCTCATTAAGAAGCATATATTTTTGATCATATAGATCTGTACACAAATATCCATCCTATTGCTCTTCTATTCAATACTGCTTTGAACAATTGCACAGGCTAGAGCCATAGTAGAGGCACAGATGCTATGCAGCCTTTGTATCATGAGGTTGAGAAGGAACTGGTTCTTATTCTCAATCTACCTCTGATGAGCAAGACATTTTTTTTTACTTTCAGTTCACCCCTCAGAACAATAGACAACACCTAAACCTGAAGGTTTAACCCAAAGACGTGGGTTAAACCCAACCATTCCTTGTGGCATGACACTTGATTTTACTTTTTTTTTCAAATAACCACTAGGGTTTCAATCTTTCAAAAAACTTGAGTGGGCCAAAACTCTGATCTTAATTATGTATGGCTTAGAGTCTACTAAGACTCTAGCAATAGAGAGACTGCTCATTGCTTAGAGTCTTGTTTACTCACTGAGTTCAGACAGTGACTGACCATAGTTCATATCAAACCACAATTAAGCAAAAATCAATAATCTCTGCTTAATGCGTTGCTATTGAGAGAGACTAACAAAATGCCATTTAAAGTTTTGTTAAGGTAGGATATTCAAGGCTTCTATCTGTAAAAACACGAACTAGCGTAGGTACCAGTACTGCCCTTGTGCTAGTATCGTCTCCTTCTGATATGTTTCCAAAAAGCTCGTAAGTGAAGAAGAAACTCTGAAGAAGAAAACACTGACATAAATGTTTTCCACAATTTTAAAGGAGATAATAGCTTTGGTCTGCTTCCAAATATCGTCAGCAGGATGAACACAGAGGACAACATTTAGTTATAGATTAATAATCCAAAGTACGGATAGTTCTCAACAAATTAGAAAAACATAAAACCACGATATTTAAGCAAACCAAAGGCCAAAGATCACTCTAACTTCTCAGAGCTATGTTATTTCTTAAGTGGTGACACAAACCATGCATATGTCATTAAGCTCCGTGATGTCAACACCAAGGTGAATCAGCCTGAATCATACTTGCCACAAAGAGTTATGAAATGTAAAAGTCAAGTAAAACAAATGCATTTTTAAATGAACAGCAGTGAAATCACTGAATTGGAAAGTTCAGAACATTTTCAGAAAGTTTCAGAAGTTCTCAGCTAAATTCATCTAAATTGGAGAATATTGTGCCAAGTTCCTCTCTCAGGAAAGTAAATCAGCTATAGCACTCTGTTATTCTCATGCTGCTGTAGTGTGGTAACGACATTGGAATCAACTTGAATTCTATAATCTTTTGCTTGTAAGACTTTACCTAAGATAAGCAACTGTTAATTTATCCAAATTAAGAAAACAAAAAAGAGAAGCACTTCTAAGAGGAAAACTGGAACACACTTCTGTGAAGACAGAACTTGTGAGCTACCATACAAACTGAAAATCACCTGACAGTCTGAATTTGCACCGTCTTTCAACTGCTCATCCTGTAACTCATGCACCATTACCACTGAAGAACTACTCTGAGCAAATTAAATGCAGCACAGGCTGGAACACTATGCAAATCCCATTCCCTCTCTTTAGTAAAGAATTAAAGATAAATATATCTTTCTGTATACAGAGGTGAATTTTGCATTGATTCTCAGACATGAATTCTGTTACATCACTATTCTAGGGCATTTACAATCTTCTGTCAGCCATTTCTAATACCAGAACAGGCACCCACTGCACATCATTGTAAAAAAACCTATTTTGTCAGAAAAGGTTGCTAGATATCAAATAGCGAATGCCCAGGCTATCAAATTAACCCTTATCCACCCCACACAATCTTCGGACAGCACATGACCTCTAAAAATAGACCATACAGCAATGAAGATCTTGTGTCACTGGAACATGAAAGCCTTCCTGATATATCAAAAAGGATTACTTATAACTAGTTCTTCCTGCAAATTTATTTTTCCCCCACCCCAAGATGGACCTTTCCAAAATACTTCTGATCAAAGCGATCAGAAAAAAAAAAAATCTTGTTATGATTGATAGACATACGTCATAGAGCTGAATCATATTGTTCTCTGGAATTTTACACAGCTACTTTCATTACTGTTGTGGTTTATTTCATATCTTTCCTCAGATATGTTACCTAATAATACTTTATTTAGGTGAAGTGTCACAGAAATGGTTATAACCCAAGTGAAATCTCTGAACTTGCACAATTTTGCATCTTCTTTAACAAGAGCAACTTGGTCATATTTCCAGCTGTGTTTCTTTATGAATACATTTATTTTTGCTTTATAAATAAATGGAAATCTTGAAAAAAAACAACCAACAACTCACATGGCTACATTTTAAGTTCAGCTGCATAAATCTACATTTTAAAATAAAACATCACAGAGAATGAAAGAGTATTTTTCATACACTGAATTTATACAACTTCTACCTGAAGACTGCCTTAACAGACTGAGGTTTTGCAATACTTAAATCATAATTGAAATTTTCCATATCTAGTTTGGACGTAAAATTGTTGGGTCCAAAGCCCCATGCTAATGCTAAGTTTATATTGAGTTAAATTTTTAATACTTTGTAACACAAAAAACAGTTTTTTTTTTGTTTGTTTGTTTTGTTTATAAACAAATTATTTTTTCAAATTCTCAATGAAATATGAATCAGTGTTTGGTCTTCAAGGTGAATCAGTCATTAACTATATACAAAACATGATTAAATCAATAACACATCAGCACATATTGTAGAAATAAAAGCTTGCATGAACCTTTTATTTTATATTAACTTCATTATGTTTTTATGTGAATTCTGAGAAGTTGGTTATTCCAGTTTACTTAGTACTGTTTGAAATGACTGGTTAATCACTATTTTGAGCTTTATTTTCCCTTAAAGTTAATATTTCTTCAAGAAAAAAATAAAAGTATCATGTGATTATTTTCCATGTAGGTTGATAGCTTTACACATGTTAATAGTTAAACTACTTCACAAATGGCATTAAAATAGAGAGGAGTCCAGACAAACTCTATTGATTTTGTTGTGTCTTTGAATTATTCTGATACATACTATGGAGCAGTTTATAACAGGAAGAAAACACGTTCAGAGGAGCATATGTTGCTTATATGGAACGGCACATGATACAGCAGAGAAACTCAAAGATACCACATTAGTTATCTTTAAGATCTGAGGATGACCTGCTGGCCAGCCTAGCTTCTACTTGCAATTTAGAGCAGGTTCTGTTTACTTTCTTTTAGCAAATTGACCAATCCATTGAAATAATAAGTATGCTGAAACTGCCCGGAGAGGTGAAATGGGGTCGTACTTTCCAGTTATCACGTTTTTCATTAATAATTGTTTTAGGGAAAAAAATGAAAAGGAACTAATTGGGCAAATAATGAAGTAATACATCGTATTACCAACATAGACATTTGTGCCTATCTTCTTCATACATATTTTTAAACCACTTTAAATTTAATAAGCCTGAAGTTGTTGGATATGGGTGGTTACTCTCCCACCAGGGCAAATATAAGGTCTGGTAAAGGCAAGTGCAGCTCTGCGAGGAGGTACCTCATCTCTCCAAGAAAGCACCAGCTTAAATCTGAAAGCATTAACAGAGAAACTAACGGATGGAAGCCTGCCTCTCAGGAATATACTGAGATAACAACCTTGCTATTTGGATAGGAGGGTTTTTCCTTTTCTTTATTCTCTGAAGGAGACACATTAAAAGTTTGGAAGACATGCAAAAAAGCATATAGCATAATCAAAATACCTGTGTCTCTGTGAGTTCATACCCTTTCAGGAATCATTGACAGTCACGTTAATAATTAAATAGTTCTCTGATTTTTTTTTCTCCCAAGAATATATATGTCATATGCACAATCTGTACAATAGGAAGTCTTCACCTGCTATTGACAGGCCACGCAGGCAAGAAAAACTGGTTTGCTGATGACTCTGACAGGTATTGCATCTGTAAGATCTGCTGAGGCTGCCTTAGATGCTTTAAAGCTCAGGTGAAACAAAGCATTTAGCCTTAGGAAGTATACAAGACACCTAGCACTACAGACTCCTGCTTCAGGAATCTATATTCTGTGTTTGGAGAGAAATTGAAAGAGATGTGAGAAAAGGTTAAAAAATTAAAATAAAATAAAATAAAATAAAATAAAATAAAATAAAATAAAATAAAATAAAATAAAATAAAATTTCAAAAGGATGGATAGCTACTAAAAGCCAGCGTAACTAGTTAATGACTCACTGCTTTATGGTATGTTTCAACACACCAAGTTTCATACAGATGGTTACTTCACAAGGCTACATCCAGTACTCACAACATTTTCGTCAGTAAGGTAACTCCTAGATTCAAAAGGCCAGCTAGACTACTCAGTCTTGTAAGCTAGAGTGTCTGCTTTGAGGAAATATCAAGGAAAATCATACAGGAAACAGGACCATGGAAAATCCAAACCATGAAAGAGATCTGCAACTACATAATTTTGGTCCCAGATTAAAAAAAAATAAAATAGGTAAGACAACTATGAAAGAAACTTATTTTTCAAGGGTCCTGAAGTATTCATCTAAAGAAACACATGAATGAAATGGAAGCAAACAACACAAAACCAAAATCTCAGAAGATAGTGCCAATTTGTGTCGTGAGATTCATGTTTTTCACAATTTTTCTGAAGATCTGATACAAGTCCTAGAGGGCTGCTATAGTATCTTTTCCCACATCTTATCCCCTGAACCTCCATCCGTTAATAATTAGCTACGTAATCCACATGTCATGTGATATAGTCATCAAAAAGTGATGTACCTGCAGATAACACATACAAAACAATATGAGAAGATACTTTTAAAAAGAAGAGAGAACCTTAAACATTAATAAGTAGCAAATCTGTGAAATCAAAGCATTTTCCTCCTTTTTTTATAATAGCCTTTCATTCTTTTTATGATTTGTCTTTGAAAGCTCTTAAGCTTTCTGTGGATGACAGTTGATATTGTTCTTCCATCCTGCTGCAGACAGCATAAGGGAGGGAGGGAAAAAAAAAACCTATTGTACAGCTTTTCGTCTCTGAAACATGATTTTTATAATTAATATATACAACTGAGAAGAGAAAGGTACGTTATAATGAAGTGCAATTAAGAGGTGTTTGTTCCTGTCCCACACATAAGATGACTATAATTTCCTTGGCTGTTTAGAAGTCAACCATTATCATTACATTTCACACATCTTTTCTACTTTTTTGCACTTCTGATTTTGTTTATTTTCAATTAAAACTCCAAATAAACATGCACACAGAAAATCTGATATTCACGTAACATCATCTTTTAATTATACCAGACAGTGATCATTAAACCAAGTGCTTATGCAAAACTATTTGGATTTAATTTCATAAGCATGAATGGATCTGTCCATTTTGTATTAGATTTAAATTCATGTAAAAGAGAACACAATGTGCATTTACCTAGATTATATTGCACATAAATACTGATGTACTAGAGGAGTAATTTAAATATATATTTTTGGGACTGCTGTTTCTTTTAAAATTCCCTATATTCATATCACAACACAATTTTTCTATTTTAAAATTTGCACAAATATTATTTGCATTATTGTAGTGACAATCACCTCTGATTTCATATTTACCAAAGTAACCCCTGCCTTTATAACCTAAGGTGAAGGTATCAAAGGGACAAACCACGAAGGAGATAGATTCTGACTATGATGTTTTTGTTAGCATTAAACACAACTGCACTGCAATGGCTGCTTAACACTGGATCTCTGGTTGCAGTTGGAACTAGGCTAGCTAAAGTCCCTGCAGATCGAACCTGGGTGCCCAAGCTCCCTGGATCCAGAAAACAGCCCAGTGATGGCTGATGAAGTTTAGGATTAGAGCTGAATCCATGTTTCCAGCTGAATGGTCATAAACGCCACAAAGGATCTAACCAAATACTGTCTTACTGTCTTTCCAGTTTAAATTTGGAAAATCTTTACAAACTAAACCCATCAGGTTCTACAAAGGACAAGTTGCTGGCAAAAGGATGCAGACAGGCAAACCGAAAATTATGCCCTAATTAAAGCCCATTGAAATGTATGGAAAGATTACTATTGAACAAAGTGTGCTTTTGCACAGAGGCAATTTAGCTCAGTAGGAAGTAGATGTTACCTTATCTCCAAATAAGATGAACAGTTTCTCTTTTAGGTACTTCTGCTACTGAATGTAGTATTATTTTTTTTTTCTTTTTTCCTTCAATTTTTGCTCATCATTATTTCTGTGAATTTTTTGATAGATGTTATTTTCATTCTTTATGTGCACTTGTGCCAATTAAGCTAAATAACTCAATTGTTTACACAAAGGTAAACTGAAAGATTTTTAACTGAAGTAAATAATTTCTTTCTATTGCTTTTGAATGTTTTTCTTTCTACAGAATACTTCCTGAGAAAAATGTTTCATTTTCAGACAAACTAATTCCAATCTATGTGGAACATCATTGTGGCTTGTTCAGCTGCTTCTTTTTTAGAATTACATGGATGTAGTTCTAAAAAGATCTAAAAAGATAAGTTTAATTAAATTTTCCATACTGGAAAAATACATATTGTCCTTTTACTTAAAAGGTTCCTGAATTTATTCTTTTAGGTTACTGACTTACCTTCTTGTCTGTGCTCCCTCCCTTTCTTTATATAGTGTTCCAACAAGTAATTTCCCTTACTTATTGAAAGAGTTGATGTAAATTATAAGATTAGCTTCTATACCTCAAATTCTTTATAAAACTTTATCAGCAGTATCATTCATCCAGACTCTATATCAAGTACTACAGCTTCTATTTAATATTTTTTTCTGACTTTTAATACTTTTTGTTCACTTATTAATTCAACTGGATGGAAAAGACATTTCTACTAGCCTGAAATATTTCTAGAAACTGTGATGGAATCAGCTTAATTTTATCTACTACTGATATACTATTATGCATTGTTTCCCCTTTATCTTCTGTTTTTTATTAGAATAAGTCATAAAAACTTGTATTGCAAAAAGCCAACAATTCAACCAGCTCTTTTCCAGCAGTTAAAAAAACTTCACTTTGCCAAAGCACGAATCTTACCCCAGCTGCTCTTTGGTAAGAGGTATTAGAGTGACCATACAGATTTCTCACTTGCATGATGAAAGACAGACTTGGTGGTATTTGTACTTTATTCATTGATTAGATGCAAGGAGCCAGCCAGAACCACATCTTTCAACAGCTATAGAAGATTAAAAGTTATAATTTAAATATGAGCATACAGCTCTGTTAAAAAAAAAAAAAATAAATCTATTTGAGCTGCATGATAGTAGTAAAAATAAGGAAAAAAGAAAAAGAAAAAAAAAAAAACAACAAACAAAAATAACACAAACCACTATCTGTCTCCTTTCTAGACTTCCCAAAACACTCATTAACCCTTCCTTTCTTTGTATCTATTTCTCATTTTATTGTACTGTCTATAAAGCATCCAGAAGTTGTTGAAAGGAAAAAACTGAAACTGCATGGGATAAACAGCAGCTGCCTGGTGAAGCTGAGTTCAAAGGGATTATTTCTGTGAATAAATGTTCTAGTGTTCTAGCATGGACGCAATCCTGATCTAAATGGAGCACTGAAAGGGAATTTGCTCCTCCTCTTTTTTGCTCTTTTTGGAAAATTTGTTTTTGAATGTTTACGTGCTGCCTACTGAATTATTTTCCTACTTCTCACCAAGTCATACTCACTTTTATAATGATATGGAGCAGACCTCTTTTATGTTATTAATCAGTCTTATAATGTCTCACCATTTCTCCTGTAATGACAGAAAATACTCACTGAAAACTCAGTGCCCTGCAAGTCGTTTAAATCATATACCTCAGTGAAATTCATAGCTCGAAGCATTCCACCATTATAAATCGGATTGTTCCAAACAAGAGATTTCACAACGCATTTTCAACCCTCCTCTTTCCAAGGTAGTCTTTAAATTCAGGCGCAACCCACAGTTCAAGTTTGCTTTTGCTTAGAAAAGCTCTAAATACTCCCTGTAGCACAGCAGGAGGCTCCTTTAAAGCACTTGAGATTGGTGGGTGGATTGAGATGGCATGAGACCACAATTATACCCCACTTCAATGATATGTCTGGAGCTGTAGTGACTCTAGACAAAGAAGCTGAAGTGTATGGAAGCTGATATGTCTTCAAGACAGACCTAAAAATACCTGTCGGAGATGCAGGTTTGAAGCTATTACCAAGAGCACTTCACAGAGTTTTCCTGCTGTGAGCCAAAGATGCCCCTGACTCGTTTACAACAGACTGCCTGGGGTGCCTGGTTATCAAAGTGAGGCTTCGTTCCTCCAGGTAATGTAAGCCTCTAGTTGTCTTTTTACATGTAGGTAACTACAGAAGGGCTTCTTTTAAGTTTTCCTCAAGCAGAACTCCCTCACACTCTTTCTGATCATTGTACTCTGTCCTCTCCATACTCCAGCAATGTTTCTGAAGTGCAAGGAGGGAAATTTATGAATTTCCAATAGCAGATCTGAAATGCCTGAAGAGGACATGGAAGCAGGCACCAAGTGCAACAGATCCCGATCCATTTAGCACACCCATCATGTAAACTCAAAGCAGCGAAACTCTGCGGCTTCTGTCCAGCTAGGACAAGGCCTGGAAAGACACGAGCCACCTGGGAAGAGAAGGTGGCACTTGTGGGCCATGACAGGAATTTACCTGTACACCTTGGGAGTCATTCAGACTCCTCTGATACACTGTTGAGATCAGCTCAACAAGACAAGACAAGTAGCAACTTTATTTGATATGTGCCTCACTCCTGATTTTGGCAGGAGTAGGTACAAAATTAATATTTATGTATAGAGCAACTGAGTCAAAACAGCAATCTGAACTGAGTGACCAAAACTGCTTCTTACTTCCATTTTTCCTACTAGAACCTGTCAAACACAAAACAAAAACAGGTGAGAAAGGTTTCCTGAGAAACCCCTCTTTACTAGGCCCAAGCCAAACAATTCACCCTTTCCCCTTACCGAGGGGAACTCTTGGTTTGCTGACCCACCAGGACCTCAGGGCTCAGGCCTGGAAATAGAAATGAAAGCCTATTTGACTTCCCCATCTGTCTGGATCAAAATTTAAAACATGAAATCCAGAAATAACAAAGGAGACTGTATTGTACTGTTATGTAAACATGGTCACCTATCCCAGAGACCTGGTGCTAATATGGATAAGTGAATTGATCAATAGGGAATTAGTATAATATTTTTAAGGGAAAGCTGTCTAGCAGAAAAAAAAAAAAAAGAAGTCTGCTAGTCTTTTAAGCTCAGTCTTACATGCAACAGATTTTGATGAAATTATCAAACTAGTCTACACATTCATATTTTAATTTACCACAAATAAATATTATTAGGTTAGATGGGGACTTGATTTTCATAAACTCACAAAAGGTATGAAAGTTTTCTGAACAACTCCTGGCATTCAGAGATAATGCTGTGAGGAAACTGTTATTTGATTCCTAAACCTTGATGACAAAATTTCAATTTTGTCTTTGTATTGAGGATCAGTATAGATCTAGTTCTAGAACAAAATGCCTAACAGCCTGGTATTATTTTCTGAAACTTGTCCAAGAGCTGTCTTTAGCATGAAGCCAGGCAGTACCACCAAGGTTAATACATACAGTGTGACTCAACTCACACATACCTAGTTTTTAAAGCAGGCTCCTGACTCTCTTTCTGCAACTGTATGTCTCTGGTGTCCAATAAGATAATCTCTGGGGCCTCCGTTCACATGGGCACAACTTTTTTTTTCAGCAGTTCAGCCTGGAAGATGCTTTCTGCTGACAAATTGTCACATCAAACTTCCTCTCTTCCTGCATTTGTAATACCTACAATGCCTGAGCACCATTCACGTTTCAAAAACTTAGACACTCAAAATAAGCTTCACAAATTTCCTGTGAGGTAAGTACCAATTTATTATCTCTCTGTGAAGAGGAAGAAAATGTTTACATTGTGGAAAAGTTGGACGCAAAGTTTTCCTTTGAAATCCATTGCCCAGACCTGTGACTTAGGTATTTGTGGTTTAAAAAATTTGTAACTTAAGTATTTTTACCATCTGATTATTTACACTGCAAGCTTTTCATTAGGAACACATCAGTCATCATTCACTCCCATTTGCCCTGAAAATTAGGTACTTTCTATTTATTTTTAAAAGCTTTATTGCTGAGATTCATTTAACATTTTCTCCTGAACTGTACACCAAAAATCCTAAGCTTGAAATGTTTCTTTTTTTTTTTTTTTTTTTTTTTTTGTTCAAGGCTCTGCATGCACAGAAATACACTCATCCAAGTAAATGATAAAGTTTTCCATTTCAACGAAAGAGTATCACTTGAATATATTTTGAGCAATAATGTTCTCACAACATGCTACTAAGAATATTCCTGTAAATGGCTTTGTCCATCAATATAGTTTCCAGTGGTGCTTTTTAGAAGACATACCATATTTTTTTTGTGCATTAACTGAGGTACTGGGAATACAAAATTATGTAATAATTGGCTTGACTGAAACAAATATATTCTGATCAACCTCGGTGAGACTACTGTTTCTTGAAGGCAAAAAAAACACACTACTGAAAACTTATCACCCTCCAGAATTTGATCTCAGTGATGGGAACAGAGTAACTCTGCTGAAGATGGATTTCCACAGTGAAATCCTATTTTCCAATGGCTCGTTAGGATGCAGATAGAAGAAACTTAATTCTTTGCAAATTCTTTTATTAGCAGCAAGACAAACATTAAGAAATACTCAGAATAAGACAGATACAGACACCAGAAAAATACAAGTATAGATGTTGATGTCAGCTTTGACAGCTACTCTGCTGACTGGCATGTGCATGTTGACAGCTGAAGATGAGGGGCTAAAGTAGGAGGAGAAAAATATTCCAATTCAATTTAATTGATGCAAATGACTAAGACATAAGTAAACTATAACATAAGCTGTGAAATAGCAACATCAGATGCATGCAAATTTGTAGTACTTTGTGAATTTTTATAATAAATATATACTAGTAAGTGAACAAAGTTATTTTCCCTACCTGGAAGTGGTTTTTTTTTGTTTGTTTGTTTGTTTGTTTGTTTTTTGTTTTGTTTTTTTTAATAATTCTAATGAAAAATATTATATTGATAGTAACTGAAATGAAGGAAAGACATGAAATCAGTAGAGATACTCCATCCAGATGGTTCATACACTGAAACAGAAATAGCTGATACACTGCAGCAATTCAGTGTATGTAGAGAGCTGAAAACCTTAGCTTAGAAATTATTTAGGAAATTTACTCTAGGATAGCTAATCTGCTATGCTTCATGGGGCAACATGAATTTCCTAGATTTATCCCTCTGCTCCCCATTAGCCTTTATTTCTAAATGTGTTTTCTAGCTATTTTGCAAAAACAGGAAAGCAAGAGATATATATATATTTTTTTTTCCCAATGCAAATTAGTTTCACTTATTTTGTTTTGCCCTGTGCTCCTTCATACACTCTTCTGGCAAGACAAGTGCTTGGAGATCTTGCAGAAGTTTGGCAAAAATATGAGAGTTTCTGGAAGATTTTTCTAAAAGCACTGCCAAAGTTGTTCAGCACTTATCGCATTTGTGATGATAAATGGGTATATCATTTCAGGATGGATTTACAACAAAGCCTATTCAAAACACCTTATTTATACAGAATGATCACCAAAGTAAATAAAGATCAAGCTTCCCAAAACATTAGTTTTCTTCCACCTTCCATTCTAGTTACAAAGTCAAGCAAAAAAATTTGGATTCTTTTATCTGCAGTTGTCTGGCTTTTTTATTTATTTTTTATTTTTTTTTAATTAAATTCCAGAAACAAAGTTCAGAACATGTCAATTTTTTTGGACAGCCTGGGTTAAAAAAAGTTTCTTCTCAAGCAAACTTAAACAAACAAACAAATATAAAAACACCACAAAATGTTTTTTTGGCATAAATTTCAATGTTTTATTTGGGGCATTTTAGTTGCGTGTTAAAAATATTGCAGCTTGGAAATACAGAGCTAGATGAAGCAAGGAAGGAAGGCACTCTCACAAAGTCCAAGAACCCGTAGAGAATCTGGAGAGGCTGGAGATGAAAGTCCAAAGCCTGTATTCTAGATGAGGCAAGCAGGATGTCTAAAGCCACAGTGTCTCCACAATGTTTCCTTCAGTTCCTCCAAAATGCTTTTCCTGGTACCACAGCACCAGTCATCCAGTCATTCACTTCACTACAGAACAGAAAGGCAATGTTACATCGAGTTCTTGTATATTACATCACACCCAGGACTCTCATCACAATTTTTGAATATGACAAAGGAATACACTCATCATTTTGATATTTCACTTTTTTTTTTTCTTTTTTTTTTTTACACTTGAATATATTCTCTGAATTCAACTTGAATTCATTGGCACTTTTACACGTAAAAATCACAGTCAACCAGATATTCTGTTATCTACAGGATCCTGAGTAAAACCTCTCAGACTGTGTATTACAAAGATTATTTTTGTTCTTCTGTAATGATATTTGAAATAAACAAAGAGATTTTTCTGGCAGCCACAGAATCAACATTGAGACTGCTGTTCGTACAGGGTTCTCTAAAGCAGAGGACCCACAGGTAAACCACCTGCATGTGCATCTTTGGACAGAGAACACCTGGGAATGCTCACTTCCCTTTACAGCACAGGCTTTACCTCTAGCCTCTCTTCATCATCCTGAGCTGCCCCAACACAGCTGAGAGACATATACATAACTGGGGGAAGGGGGGACTCTGAATTAGGGCCCTCTGACCTGTGTGAAAACTGGCCTAGACCATAGCCTGCTCTTGAGGAAGTAAACAGTCATGATAAAGAAAACCGTTAGCCAGACAGAACAGTCCCAGCTGAGCAAGAGCTCCCTTACCTATAGGTGGTTTAAGTGATCCCTAAGCCTTGTGAGATGCTTCCGGAATAACAGCCCTGCAGCCTGCTCTGCACTTCTTTAGTGAGACTTAGAGGACTTTGAGCTGAAAGCTGTTAATGTAAAGAGCTGGACCCCACTTAAGTACAAATCTGATCACCCAAAGTCTGTGAATATGGAAATTAAGGTGTATTATTACTTACATTTTCAAAATACTTGCCACACACACACACAATAATTCAGGTAAACATGTATCGTTAGTCAGAGGGAAGCCTGTTTCTTGGGTGCTCCTATTTTGAAGGTTCACTACGAACCTTTTATGAATGAAACACTATTTCAGTCCTCAAATCTGTGCACAATTTACTATGAAATGTTGATTCATAATTCTTCTCAAGCTTTTAATGCAGGAATTATACGTATATTTTAAGATAACGATACAGGCCACTTCATAAACACTGTCTTTGATGCAAAAGATCAGACAACTCTTACTGGCTTTTATTAGCAGAGGAGGAAAGTGAGGCTTGGCGTCAGCAGACAGACTATTGCATGTATAATATCTGTGACTTAAGTTTACTCTGAGTTGGCTCCTTTGTAAATTCCCCAAGCTCTATGAAATCCAGAGTAGGGGCTGATAAAAACACTGAAAAATAAAAAGGCATCCAAAAAAGTATTTTATAAATGCAGCATATTTTATAAAAAGCAATTTCAAATCTGCTCCAGGTAGACACATAAAATCTTATGAATAAGTTCAAAGCATGGTTAGAAAACTTTTATGCACTCCCTTAAAATAAAAAAGAATGCATATGCATGTTTTGGAGAATCTTTGATATAGGTATGTGTATGCATACAACAGAGTTTGAATTAAATCGTTTCTTCTGTATGAATATGTAAACGTCACTTTTTGCTAATAAATAACTTTTATTTTTGCTCTGACAAACAGATGCTCCTGCAGCAGAATACACACACTAATTCAGCACGCTCTGCTAGATTCACAGTGTGGTTTGTTTTCTGGGAAGCTCCATATGAAACAAGGCAACCCAGGGCACCAACCCAGCAGCAAACCTGGTGGAACAACTCCCGACAAACTGCTGACGGGGGGTGGGAGCAAGGCTGGATTCATTGGACCTCCCAGAAAACCATATATTGAATGTAAAGGTTGTTGAATCTCAAAAAAAAAAAGTGGTGAAAGTGTTGATGTGGGTCTGTTCTTCTCAGCTTGACCTCACCAGTGAAAAATGTATACCTCTAAAGGTATAAATGATTAATCAAAATCACAAGATGTTGGTAACATCAAGTATCTTTTTTTTTTTTTTAAATATGATTTATACTCTTAAATTATTTCAATATGACTTATGAACTTGAAATAGGTTATTATTAGTTGATTTAAAAAATACATCCTGCTCATCAGCTATCAAAATTGGACCAAAAATGGACCATAAGTCTTTTAAATATTTTCCTTAATGGGAATGGGGTGTGGGGGGATGTTAACATGCTAACTCACTCTGTCACAGAGAGAGAATCAGCTTTTGCTTATTCCTATAGATTATTATTATTTTTAACTGTGGTTATTACAAACTCTTACTTTATTGGTTTAACTAATCTAATAGCTACAGAACAGTATTTCCAGCATCCATTTAAGGCATGCTGTTAAGGTTTTCCAAGCCATTTCAAAAATTTACTAACTTGATGTAACACTGGAGTACCATGATTGAGCTATGGGACAGAGAAAGTGCTGTTTGAGGCCAGTCCACAAATTACAGCCATGCATGGCATACCTGGTAACAGAACAGCTACCATGAGTTCATCTAAATGAGCATAGTTCTAATAGCCACAAATGCATTACCAGATTGAACTGAAGTACCTGGACTTTACCTTTAAAACCTGCAGATATGGAAATTAATCCAATACAGAAAACATGCAAGCTTTATACATAATCACCTTTGGAATTAATTAGCACAACTCATATTATATGGTTTAACAGAAACAGCCCAACCATAGATAAATGGACCCTTTAAACCTTCCATGCATGAGACTTGAATGTTTAATAATGGGAATGGAGTTCTGGCAAAGGTACATAACTGAAAAGGAAGAGAATGGTGTTCTCTTCTCTGCTTTGTCCTATAGTATGTGTATGATGTTGCATACATCGGTCCACAATTCAAGCCATAAATTTGTGAGCCTTTCTATGGAAAGAAGCAGTGGCTTGAGCACTTCGTATTACTTAGTTCAATAGTTCTATTACAGTTACAGCTTTGGGATCCACATGGCAAATTGGATTTGGGTTAAAAAAATTCTGCGGCAAAGTTGAATATTTTATAGTCACCATTGGTTAAAGTACCGTATTCGCTAAAATATTCACCTTTAGGTACGATTTTAACCCAAATCTTTTCCTTCCTCTGGGTTTATCACCTACCTACATAAAACCTGGAACAGGACGAAGAACCAAGAGTAACACAACCTAGCAAAACTGCCCCCTAAAACAGTCAAATTATCCCTTAAATCCACTTTACTGCAAAATTAAAATACTTTCCTAACAAAAATGCATAATATAAGACTGAATTTATATATGATAATTTCTAAGAGGAAAAATAATAATAATAAAAAAGACATTCTATGGAAGGAAAACTAATAACATTTTTGGCTGGGATTGAATTGCTGACCTACTGAAATTGGATTTCACTAGTGCAAAAAACTGAGCAAAAGTGATGAATAATCCCCACTCTTCAGCTATTTCATTTGCTGTGACTTGTGACCACAAACCACACTTCAAAATCCACATTCTGAAAGGCATAAAGGAATACTCTGAGTGAAATAATTCGTGACAGTAACATAGAGAGCATTTAAAGAGATAGATGAGCAGATAAAGTGAGGTACGACAGGACAATGTAATTTAATCAATCACAATTGCAACATGGCACCCTCTGAAACAATGTTGGTGCATGGGAACCTCCCATAAACAAGGCAAGCAGGAAGAAGGGGAATCATTCATCAGTGCTTCTGACCTCCGGAGAGAAGTAAAAATATCAGAGGCTGGGAAGTAGCTGTTTAACATCCCTTTATTTACCCACTTCATTTAGTAAATGTATTAAATTGAACTGCAGATGTTCTGCTGTCAGCACAGCAAGCTAGCTGCTGAGTCTTAGTGGGCTGTTTCCTGATGGAAACATTTTATGTACTGTAAATAAACAAACACTATTTTGTTAATTAGTAAATGAATTATTTTTCAAAAATGCTCCATTAGGCTCTTTATAGCTAAGCTACTGTAGTTCCTATTTTTAATAAATAGAGACCTTGCAATAGCAGAGGGAAACTGTTCAAGCTCTTTCAAATTGTAGCTCTTGAACGACTAATTATCACTATTGGAACCATGTTTTAAGTTATTATACATCTCCTGCAGTACTTCTAGGATCATAATCACAGAAACTAGATAGAAAAGAAAGCCAGACTGAAAGGAAAAAAAAATCCATCCTTAAGAAGGAATGCCAAGTTTATATTTCATTAAAAAAAAAAAAAAAAACAATCATAAAAAAGCTCTTTTATCATTGATAGAGATGTTCAGAATATCACATGGGCAGAGTACATAGGAATAAAAATTAATACATAATAAATTTCAAGATGTAGGTTCTCATCAACCATACATGTACATGTATTATCATAAGAGATCACAGTGCAATACTTGGGAAAACAAAACAGAACAAAACTAAACAAAAAACTATTCATAAGTGAAAGAAATGAAAACATACAGAAAATCAAAACCAAAGTCCACCTCATACCTGGTAGTTACATTTCATTGCATCATGGTGCTCATTTGTTCCAACTTAGCTTAGTAAAGTTTTAATAGACAGATGGCTAATTTTATAATTTCAACCCAATTTCTTACTGGACCAACTCCAAGGATCCAGTGTTAGTATAATTCCATGGATAAAGGTCAACACAATAAGAGAAGAACATATGCTAATGTCAGCATTTCACATAGTCTTCTTTAACCGAATATACAGTGCTAAGCTGAGGGATTTGCACTGGCTCAACACTAACACCATATGGGTGGCCTGTTGAAAAGTAATGATGGCCTAAGCATAGAATCTTAATCAGGTACTGATGGCCAATGAATCAAATAGCACCACACAAGTAATCACTAAGTGATTAAAAAAAATTACAGAAGATGTATTGCTGAAATTACTCCACTAACTAGAGAAGTGATTTTGTCTTAGCTAAAGCCTGTCACATCATTACCTCTTAATCTCAACCCCAGTCTTTTTTTCTCCTCATGCAAATCTGTCTCAAATAAAAGAAACTCATTTTTGTGTTATAAACATTCATGTGTGTAATGAAAATGTACTTGCAATTTGATAACTCTGCATTATTTATTGCTAAGAATTTATGAAAGGTATACATGAAGGGTTTTAATCCTTCCAGTCCTTCCAGTTCCAATCCTTCCAGATAGTATGCAATAGAAAAGCTCTTTGCAGTTTTCATAGAGAAGTCTTGCTTCACTTCTTTTCAACATTTTTTTTTTTTTGAATTCAAGGTACTAATTGGTTTTCTTAGGTGAGCATACTCTGTAGTATTCACTTCACTATATTACACAGGACTGCTGCATTTCAGGTTAAAATCATCCCTGCTACACAGCCTCTACCACTTTGCAGAGCTCTGCACTATGTAGAGCTAGTAGAATATTTATATACTTTTTTATTTTCTTTAGGAAGACATTGACATCTGCTTAGGAGAGCCTTGAATATAATCAGCTCTTAACAAGGCCATAGGATGGATGAGTAGACAGGACCCATTTCCTAAAACCAAACCAACCCAAACCAAACAATTAACTGAAGAGTTGCAGCCAGTTTATTAATAGACTACACAAGTACCTGAGGCATTATAGCATCCTGCCTGTAGCCCAGTTTCAAAGATGAATTTCACTTTCTCAGCCCATCTTCAGTTCCATGCGGTAGGTTTCCACGAGCAGTTTCATGTCACAGCTTAAGCAATCTAAGAAATCTAATCTTAAAAGTTGCACTCTTCCCTTCCCATCCAGTCATCCAGGTATTTTCATTTTTTCCTTCTCCATTTGGTTCAATGGGGAAGATCTGTTAGAATATAGATAATTTTCCACAGCAGATGGAGAAAAACAGAGTAGTTTTACATTCGATCAGCCAGAAGACACCTTCATTTCAAAATGAAATGGAGGGCAGGAGGGAAGATGCGTGCAGAACTGCCTCCTTCAATGGTACTTCACTCACAGACTAGCATAGATGGTTCATGAAACAAGACACTGAAGTCTGTGTGCAGAAGTAAGGCTAGTTTGAAGTTTTAAGCATATAGGTGTTTGGTATGTATACTACTGAACGACATGCATTTAACTGGGAAGTATTCAGGGTGGCAGGGGAAAGGAACTGGGACCAGAATGCTTTTTCTTCAAAAAATGGTTTTACCATTTACAAAGAAGCAGTTATGTTTAAAACAAAGTGTTTCAAATACTCTTGATACTCCTAGCTCGATGGCCATGAATGCAATGCTTCGTAATATGAATGCAAGATATTTCTGTAAATCAAGGTTTTGCATTAAAATCGTATATTTCTATTCATAGGACACTATGGTTACACGAAGAAACACTTTGCAATGCAGCCAGACTACCCTTGCAAAAGGAGAAAAGAGATTTCAGAACTGTTTCAAATCCTCTTTTAGGAAAACTTGATCAATTCTAAACTAAAGTGGTCTCAGCAAGGAACTCTGCTCCCTAAATTTCACTTCCTGAAAATGACTACCAGCCCTTTCAGGCATGCCCACAGGAATTTATTCAAAACAAAATGAGTAAGTGGAACAAAGCCTAGGATTCTGTCTATGGAAACCAGACTTTAATTATGCCAGGAAAATAACCTCTAAACTCAAATTTTGTAAATAAACGTTTGCATTGCACTACTGTGAAGGGCTTATTTAAATATCCATAAAGCATGGTATTTTTTTTTTTTTACTCAACATGTAATGAAAGCAGATTCTCCTATAGAGTTTTGTTTTTTTTTTTTTTTTTTAATTAATCTATCAAAATGAGAGACTTCCATTTTCAAGAGTAAAACTACTAAATACAGCCTAGGACCAATGAAAATAAAAATCAGATTGCAAGAGATAAAAGTGACTTACAACAGAAAAAACAAAAAACACTCAAGGTAACTCAAAGATTATTCTGAACTAGTCAAGGAATGAAATCTTTACAAGCATTTTAATATTAAAATCAGAATAACTATAGTCTTTATTTTTGCTGGTGATATGAAATGTTCTCACTAAATTTAAATATTGTGAAAAAACATTCAGACTAAAAACAAAACACAGCTTAAAGAAATGTCAGACATGTACAAAATTACTGTGAAAGAAGAAAAAGAAGAAAGAAAACCCCCCAGAAATTAGGCCAGTTTTTAGGCTACAAGCCAACTGTTTGCTCTACTTTGCTTTATTTATTAGTTCTTAAGGTATTTAAAACTTGAGCATTAAAACTGGAGAATGATTTGCAAATGAATGCAGTTGCAGTTGTGAAAATATAACTCACAGCTGAATGTGGGTTATTCAGACAAATGGCTGCTTTGTTAGAGGAGGGGAAGTGAAGTTCTGTGTTAATTTATTACAAACTGCAGCATTTCAACCCTGATGTCCAGGCAACAATGTTTTTTATTTCGAGTAATTTATAAGTACTTCCCATAGCACTTAACAGTGATGTCTTTGGCTGTTTCACCATGGTACCAGAGTGTATATGTATTTACTGTGGGAATTTGTTTTTAATAAAACTGTTGTAAGGCATTTTTATTCCTTCTCTTTGTTACATTAAAAACATCCACTGCATAAGTAATGTATTTTATTCCTACTTGAAAGGCAGCAGATTATGGCCAGCACAGTATTTGGTTGTGTAAAATAATGACAGGCTAAGTGATTTCTCAACCAAAGCAAGTTATTTCACTTGCCATGATTTTTTTTTTTTTTTTTTAAAGTACTGGTGACAGTGCATGGCTTCTCTAAGGTCCCTGGACTGGTGTAATCATGTTGGTTCCCAGATTAGATCTGGTCAACCTGAAAACCAAAAACATCAGGGGGGAAAAGAAATGTAGCGTCTGACTAATCAAAAGAAACTAAGAGATTTCTCGGGGGGGGGGGGGGGGGGGGGGGGAAGGCTCTTTTTTTCTTTTCTTTCTTTTCTTTTCTTTTCTTTTCTTTTCTTTTCTTTTCTTTTCTTTTCTTTTCTTTTCTTTTCTTTTCTTTTCTTTTCTTTTCTTTTCTTTTCTTTTCTTTTCTTTTCTTTTTCTCTATTAAATACTTTCAAATATGACACAAGGTCATACAAATTCACTTGGGGTTGATTTGGTTTTAGGATTGCCAGCTCAAAAAACAGAACTCAAATGAAAAGCTGAAGGCAGTGAACAGAGTAATACGTATGTACATACATATACATACACACTAGGTGTATCTCCATATGAACATGCACTTATAATCCAACCCAATGCTCCCCACCACCAAGGGTATCTAATCAGATTCTATCAGATATCTAATCAGGATATCTAAGCAGCAGGATGCTGAGATTTTTTCCTACAAAAGGTGCATTAATACAAGTCAGAAATTGACTATTATGACCATTTGCTTTGAAGAACTGATGGGAAGTTCAAAATAAAAAAGATTACTGAAGTGAAAGACTCAGTTTTTCTGCTAGCAGAGTCATGCCTGGAATTTTCTTCCCCAGATTCTAACATTCAGCCTTTGTCAGCTACTTTATTTACTTCATACCCATCTCAAGCCACTTTGACATTATTTACGGGAAACGTTCTTGAACACTTCTTGCATAAGAATTGTGCGGAAAAGTTCCCATCTTTGTTGAAAAAAAATGCTGTTTTGTCTGTTTACTTCATGCATTTGCTTAACCTTTTTCAAAGCCAAGAGAGGAAAAATCGAGAAAAAAATCCATAAAAATTCTTTCAAGCTATAATTCAGAGAACTGCAAAACTTTATCCTTAGAATGTAAGTACATATTTTCCAAGTTCTTAGAGCCATTTCCATTAAGCTATGGAGTTCCCTGAAAGTGTTCAAAGAAAGGTTCAAGAAAAAACTTGAGCCTTTCTTCTTTTACTTAATCATAGTGATTTGGAATAAAAACTGATGAAGAGATTTTCTGTCTTGCCTAGCATCTTATTTTACCTCAAAATACTTTTTTTTTTAAACATCTCAAACAAAATCAAATAATTTTTTGTTATTTTATTTATCATTTATTCTAATATATCATGTAGGACCAGATCCTAAACCCTGATCGTAGCTCTTCATAATAAAGTGACAAGACTGATTCTCCCATTCCCACTCTGACTGCCCATGCCCAGTGCTGCCATGAACAGCATTGGGAAGTGGTGAGGGACAGAAAACTGCAGAGCCAAACTTGCTTTCCTTTTATGCGACCGAGTCACAAGTCAGTGTGCATGGACCTCCACAGGACAAACAAAATCCATGGGGAGAAGTCCAAACCAGCAGACAGCATGTGTGTAAACACTCACAGGGCTGGTTCCTGACATAATACGTCCTTAAATAAGTGACTTAACAAAACTCTCAATTTTATACAGAGCACAACCGGCATAAAATCTTGTGGAATAGTCAGCGTAGTGAGATCTACCATGCAGTGCAGAGCGTGACTAACAGAGACATCTGCACAGAGGAAACAAAGTATAAATGAAATCGCTAGACTGAAAGACTTGAAAGCAAGAACTTTATATGGAGAAAGGCACTGTGATTTCCCACTTTATCTTAATATGCGAGCTTGTTAAAAATGGAGAAGTTAAGTTACATCACTGACTTTCCTCCTATTGGGACAGGATTTTCCCCCTTCCCTAGTCTGAATACAACCTTGCTGAAAAAGGCAGTTTTATCTGCTTACAATCGATTAGCGTTCATGCTGGGCATTTTAACTTAGATAAGCTAACTCAAATGTCTGACAGACCTGGCAAAAGATATGGCCATCAGCACACTCCCACAGATGTTCCACTGTAAAAATGCACCAGAAACTAGAAGGTCTGTGAAGGAAGATTTGTAATTACAGAGGAGGGGAAGGAGAAAAAAAAAAAAAAAAAAGTAAAGTATCAGCTTGTGACTATTACTGTATGTTCCAACCCCTCTAGATAAAACTACAGAAAATGGAAGTCCCCTTACAATCCATTGTTTCCAAATAAGTTTTCTGAACACTGAAGTAGATCACAAAGGAAATGCCCCAACAAACTATAGAAGATGTTAAAATCATATGATTTTCAGGAACACCTAAGTGTGTTTACAAATTCCATGCATATCCACTGGATTTCTTCAAAACAAAGCCATTGTGATGCAACACAGAAATTACTGGAGACACAAGAAGCAGCATGTGGATGACAGCAGCAGTCGCAAAAGAAGCACACCACCTTACCAGCTTGCTTGGTAGTGAAAAAGGCATCTGCATCATGAATAATTAAGACCTTGAATTATGCTGAATTTTAATGAGAAAAAAAACTAATATGTTCTTTCATTTACCATGAAAAAACTTGTGACAAAGTACAACACCCAGCCTACTCAACAGCTCAGTAGTCAGAAGTATTCATCAAAATTTTAGAAACTTTGGAATTTGAAACTTTGGAAGCAAGATTTCCTACATCATGAAGGTGTGCCTACCCACTGATGTGAGACTGTTTTAAAAATATATGGAGAACATTCCAGATAATCTTCAGCTATCTGAAATGATACAGGGCACATTTCTCTTTCTCTCTCAAACTTCTCTGCTAGTGATGAAGTTCCTATGGCAAATTCTTCCTGATGGTGTCTAAGTAATGAACTTTAATACATATTTTAGTAGCATAGATACAGAGCAAGTTTAAAAGTCAGATTCTGGTGAGAATGGATGGTGTTTAAAGAATTGTCCATCCATTGCCACACATTCACCTCACACCTTTGAGAAACCATTCTCTGAGTCTTCAAAAAGACCGAGGAAATATTGGAGCAGTATTTTTAACACATTCCCATAGCTGGCGCTTATTAAGCCTGTGCATGTCTTGTATGTTTTTCAGAAGTGTGTAAATGAGACAGGTAAAACTAGTAAAGAGAGAGAAATCCCATTTCAAAATGTGTTTTTAGCAGGTAAACTCAAGTGAAGTTACATGTAATACTACACTTAGATTGCTTCAAGACAATCTAGACATGCATACAAAAATTATCCAAAAATATTCTGAAGCATGCCAAGACAGAATGTGGTGGTTATGCAGCACTAAAGATGTCTCAGCATATTTCAGCTGTCTTGCATTCATGCATGTATCATTGTACTGTTTTTAACTACTACCAGGATCTTCCCGTACTTGTTGCTCAATACCGTTTATATTGCTACTAAAACATCATGGAGAAGGGTCCGGGAACTATGAAACAGGTTGTAACATCAGAAAATCTTGATCTGCCTGTCGGTATCTCCTCTGTTCAACTATGTGACACCCAGAGGATTTACAGATTTTTCTTTTCTTTTTCCTTTTTTTTTTTTTTTTTTTTCTTTTTCTGTTTCTTTTCAATCTGCAGGTCCTCAGTCAATTCTCTCCAGAGAGTACCAAAAACGTATGCTGTGAGAGAAACACAGTGTCACAACTCTTAACTGCTATGAGCGGTGTACCACTTGATACATAGCCGACAGCTCAAAGATATTTTGTCACCCATACTTAAGTGAAGAAGCAAATCTGCAAAACCTCTTAGAAGATCAGGTTGCCTGAAGTATTAATAGTATGTTTTACAGCTAGGAACATGAGACAATTTGGTGTGCAAGTGTTCTCTGAGGTACTGGGCAAGTAAACATGTCCACTATTACTCCTCTGATCTAGGCTGTAATTTCAGAATGAAGAAAAATGAAGTTTACTTCCCAGAACAGAAAGGAAAGACTGAGTTACTCAGCTTTGGTATTACAGATTGTATTGGTGAGGGAAACTTGAATATTGCCAAGAATACATCCACTTCAAAACTCTTCCAGTGCAAGATTCTTATTGGCATTATTAGGAACTGAGATAGATACATTTAAATAAATAAATAAAAAGATCTATTGATTTGTTGAAGTTGAAAGAAATCACATAGCAGAAAAGGCTTGCACCAGACAAACTGCAGAAGCACAGTCCTATTTAGACTGTGGACAAGTGCAATCCTTGAAACCAAGGCCTAAGAAAACACAAATTTACAAGGCAGTGCTTCTCTTCCTTCAGGACTTGAGGTTAAGAACCTCAAGACTAGAATCACGAGAAGTTGGATTCGTAACTCTCCCCTCACAGAAACAGGATACTAGAAGTATGCAATTTTTAAGGAACTTGGACTTCTCCATTTTGAATGTGCATTTAAATCACTGAGATTAAAGGAGCCCCCTCAGAGACTCCGTGAACAAAACTGCAGGAACCCTACTGGAAGACAAATAGAGCTCATTCTTGTTCTAATAGGCATGCTCACAATAACAGGGCACTGCATTAAAATTGTTACAGATAAATGACACTATGCTTATTTTGAATGAATCAGGCTGAGGAACTGAATTTCTAAATCCTAGCTCTCCAACTCCAGGCCAAAGCTTCTATGAGAACACATACCTCTACAGCCATAACTTTCTAGGCACACAAGATAAAGCATAAATATGCGTACTTCAGTCTGTATTTGCTGTGAGGATGACAGTTCAACAAGCACTACAAAGTTGGGGAGGAATGATGGCAAGGGGGTGGAAAGTCTCCTTTTTCAGCCATCTGATGGCTTCCCCAAGACATAATCACCGATACCGTTAAAAGTCTGGAAATACAAGAACCATGCATTTCTAACAGTATCTCCAAGACAATTGTAACTGTATCTCCAAGACTGATTGTAAACCTCTCCATTCTTCCTTATTTTACAGTCAAGCTAAATTCCACTAAGCCGAAAGAATTACGAGCCTTCTGCATCTGTAGCCTACTTACTGAGAGGGACCGGCACTGAAGTTGTGCTCTTTTTCCTACGTATGTTGCTGACTAAAAACATTCAATTTTCCACAACAACTTACTTTCTTCTTACTTATCCTGAGAATACCATAAAACTAGGTTGACACTTCAGAGACATTAAAAACACAACTGTGCTGAGGAACTAAGACAAATGACAAAACCCAAGCAATTCTCCTCCCCCTTGCCCCAGCAGCCTTTTTAACATTTATCTGGAAACTACATCTTAAAAGTGGCATCTTGTAGGCATCGAGGCACTCCCCATCAACTTGATCAGAGACCTGCAAGCTCTGTCGTGACTTGTGGGCTTTCACCTGCTTGGTTTCCAATGCCGCTACACCGGGTGAAGTGTTAGGAGACCTGCGGTTCGCATGCTCCTGAGAACCAATTACATGCACTGGAAACTTTCTGCTCCACTCTTGTGTTGTGCATCAGTTACTTTAAAACCATTTAGAAGCCAGCAAATGTACATACACAGATTTCTGTGGTCAGGACATCTGCACTTTCTCAACTGTTTCTAAGCAGAAAAAAAATGTCTATTAGTATAAAATTTGAAGAAAAATTGCCCACAGGAGGAATGGGCATTAGCCATGCTTCACTTCCCTCCTTTTTGTTGACATATGAAGCACTTTTTTTTCTTTTCCTTTCTTTCCAATTCACAGTGGGTCTAAAGAGGTGAATCAGTGCACAGAGCAAAAGAGAGAAAGAGGGGAAAAGAGAAAAAAACCCACAACCCTCTTTTTCCAGGGTGGGTATGAAATATGAAGGCCCAACAATTGTCTGAGCTCAGTGCATTGGAATAACATTGGTTAAATTATGGATAGTTTTGAATAGTGTCACTTTTTTTTTTCTCTGCAGATGGTTGTTCACACAAGGAGTCTGGCCTGCATAATTGTATCACTAATAAGCAGTAAGGCAATTAGTTGTGTAAGTGTGCTATAATCATTCTAACAGAAGAGATGACGAAGAGACAAAAAAAAGGAGGGGGGACAAAAAATGTCTTTTCTCAATTCATCAACTGACAGCCATAATTAGATATATATAATTGAAAATTCCACAGTAGGGGGGCCAGCTTATACAAATGAATTTTCTTTGCTTCTCTTATGCATTTTTTTCTTTTTGCCTGAACATTCCCCCCAGAAAAAGGCAGAAAATTTGTCATTCCAGGGGAGCGTATACTGTATGAACCACAGGCTGCTCATTCAGAGCAATGATGTCAGAATAACATCTTTTCCCCCCCACTAAGAAATAGACGGCTTTGAACTGAGCCTTTATTAGCTGTTTTCAGCCAGTAGCAAATTAAAAAAAAAAAACAAAAAAAAAAAAACACAACAAAAAAAAACCACAAGACAACCTTGGATGATCTATATCAGTTTGCAGAACATGAAATGTAAAACTCAGAGGAGAGGTCACCTTTTTTTTTTTTTTTTTTTTTTTTTTTTTTTTTTTTTTCCATTGACATGAAGACGGCTTGTTTTTGGTGCTGGGGGAAGAGTTCTGAGTTATAATAGAGCATTACATCATCAAGTATTATGGGAAGAAGGGGATTTCTTTTGAGCGAAGCCTGATTATCAAAGGCTATAATTAAATTTGGGCTAAAAATGCCCAAGTGCTTATGAGTTTGTGGAAACTATGCACAGAACAGCTTTCCACTGAATTAATCAGCTTGCAAGTTTTCATTATTCTGGAGCTTCTCTTTTTAAACTGTAAGCTCACAATCACGGCCTTTTTTATTTTTTTATTTATTTTTTTTTTTATCAGCAAACTCTCCTAAAAATTTAATTGGACAAACCTTAACTGATTTTTTTTTCCCCTTAAAGAGAGAGAATGTTAAGACTGGAGCTTGTTAATTAAGTTCTTTAAATGCCCCCAGCTGTGCAATAAATTTTTCAAAGCTATACAACTGCATATTTATTTCAACATTTGCTCCCTTGTTTTTCAGTTAAAATATTTTTGAAAAAAGAAAGAATAAACAACAATAACTGAAGATTTCAAAAGAAAATTCCTATACATAAGAATGATCCTGCCTGATGAAAATTGAAAGAACAGAAAATTGCAGCTGATTAGAATTTAACTGCATGTTACAAGACTGTTTTCAAGGACTGCAATTAATTAATTTCTTCTAAAAAAAACTTTTTTTTTTTTTTTTTTTTTTTTTTTTTAAAGCCTCTGTGACAGATTTGTGTAAGGTAAAGTACCCTGTGTAGTTGTTCCACAACAAGATCTAATATCATAGGAAAGTTTACTGAAATATTACACAGAAGCTTCCACAAATTCAAGGACCATATGCCTGACAGGATAAGTCAACATAGTTCTATTATCTCAAAAAATATCAGTGGCCAGGGTTCAGATCTGAAGGCTTCATACTAACAATATGAAGACACGAAAACATGCATTTTAAGATCAGGTCACCTAAACATATATAAATATTTCTTTATAATTAATTAGACATATATGTCTCATTTCTCATGTTAGATGTACCAGAATATTCAACATCAAATTCTCCTCCATAAATATATATATATATTTAATTATATAAAAATATAATGATTAAATATATACTTTGCAGGGAAAATTTACTGCCAGTAACTGTTAAGAGTATCATGACCAGTATCAGTAATAAAGTTTTGGTACTTTTGGACAGCTCAGAAACCTTTTAAGTGAAGAAATAGCATAATATAACTAGCATAATATGATCAGAGACTTAAAAAATAGTATCTTGTCTGTCAGGTAGCAAACCACTAACGGTCTGAAAGCAGATTGTCACATCATCTCTGATGAAAGAAGTTGACCCTGGAGAAAGTTCTGAGCTGGTTGCCACTGACCATTGCAGAAGGAAGGGAGCACTACAACTGATCTATTAACTTGTTAAGGGTGATTAAGTTCTGCTTATGGGCTCTAGTTTATATGCAGTTCATGAACAGTTATTATGCCTTCTCTAGGCTTGGGTGCAACACCCTAATGAAAAAGTTGGTGTCTAAACTGATCTATTTTAAACACAGTCCCAGGAGATCTAGTGATGACAGTCCACCCTTCTGGGTGCAGGATGGTTCCTTGCTCCTTTTTTACTCAGAGAAAACAAACAAACAAAAGTATTTTTATACGAGTGAAAACTCTGCCTACAATTATCTGTCTCAGGGAGCACACAAATGGGTACACTGATCTGAACTCACATGTCCTCCCAACTCTAAGATCTTGGTTAATCAAGGCAGAGTGAGCTTTTGCCTTCCCCTCTTTGGCTTGTAGTCAAGGCCCAATCTAGATCAAATAGGTACTCAAGAGTTAACAGCTTTCATTCTGATATGCCAGAAGCCAAATATCACATTCCCACCATAGAGCAGGGGTTGCACAAAATACTCAAAATGAAACTGCTGACCATTTGATACCCCAATCAGTACTGTGTAGCTCTGCTTGTGAATATTATTGAGATATAATAATTAATATCTGAATAATTTAAACTGCTCCAAATTTTATGGCTGGTCCCAATGCACTCTTATGGATCCTAGTGACAATGTGAATAGACCTACAATTGTAAGGCTGTTTCATGAGTCACGGTATCGGTCACATTCCAGAAAAGAAACAAATACTCAGTTCAAATCTTTACTTACTTATTCATTATTTGAAGCTGTTCCTTCAGCCTCAATACAGCTTATAAGATATCGTTTTTCATTAGCAACAATACAATCAGACGTGTACAAAGGAATGAGACTTATTTTGGAAATGCCTTTTTGAAAAACGAAAAATAACTACTGCATTTTTCCTTTTGTTACAGCAGCTGTCTCAGGTGTTCTCTCTCTTACAGATAATATAACTGATCAGATATTCTGAAAATATATACTTAAGAAGTTAAATGAATACGCATTCTACTGTATTATTTTTCTTAAAGAATTAAAGGTTTTATTTTATCTTAAAAGATTCTTGGCTGCATTTCCATGGTACACAATGACACATTTGGTTCTTTGTGTTTCTAACTAAGTAATGACATAGTTCCTCTAAACCATGAAAAATGTTGCATTTGACCAAACAAGAAAGGATGAACTTCAGGGAAATGCTATTCACTGGATCTTGAATTAGACCCAGAACACTGGGACGAATCCTTTCTCTCCTGCAGCCCCCTGCCAAACCTGGCTATAGCTGCAGTGCCACTGCATTGTTTCCTCCTTATTCATTGGGTACAGTAGTATCAACACAAACTGTACTCAACTGCTGAAAGCTTGATTCTCAAACATATGGATATGTTGAAAATTAAATTGCAGGGTTTATTTGAATTTATAGACAGCTCGGTGAATGTATTTTTGAGATACAGTCTCCGTCAAGGAGATAGATGTCACCTGCCATGAAGAACATGATTGTATAATGTTAAAATGCCACATTCTCTTTGTAGGTAATTCTATTCAATCGCTTCTTGCAAAGATTTGGGTAATGAACAGTTGAACATCTGTGTTTGTTTTTTTTTTTTTCCCCCCTTTTCCCTTTTCTCAGAATCTTGCTTTGGATTTATATTTTATTATTAAATATAAAAGTGTCCAGATTATTTTCTCAATCCCCCTATTACTGTGATGTTTCTACCCTTTTATTAAGATTCCGAATATTCTAAATGAGAAAAGTGTTACAGGACAGAGCAAGAAAGATTCATGAGGAATTATTGAAAAGCATAAGGCAAATTATTCTCTAGTGTCAGTCAACACTGTGGGAAGAGTTCAACAGCCTTTCCATTAAAGAGCTGCATTATCTTGTTTGTTTAGATTTAAAGATTTTTATTTTTTACTTTTTCCTCTTACTCATCTGGACAACAATAATTGCCATCCCATTGTACAATGTGCATCAAAATCATCTTCCTCAGATCTAACTTACTTTCCATGTACTTTCCAAGTCCATTACTCACAATGCCAGCTGGTCTGAAACACTAGATTATATCATGAACAAATATAAGTAAAGAACAGTAAGCAATTTAATGCAAAAAAAACCTTTCCCCTGCTCTGGAAAATTTTCTACTGCTTTTTTGATCTGATTATTTACATTTTTAAAACACTTACAAATTTATGCCATTTGCACACAGTCTGTAATCTTCACTAGCTGGGATATTATTTACTCACAGATAGAAGACTTAACTAATTTATATTCATCTCTGCCATAAATTAAAAATGTATCAAACTGAAAATACAACCAACGCAATCTTATTCATACCACTAGCAAAAACAAATAAATATACAAGAAATTAAGTTCAACCAAAACAAATGCCAAGATGTCTGATGCCCCCATCTTCTTTCAAAAGGCACTCAAGTAAGATTTAAAAAAAAAAAAAAAAAGTGAGAATAATTAAAAAGTATTGTCAAACTAGAGTCTAAAATTACTCTACTTGGTGTAGATCTCCAAATGGAAAGAGGAAACTGTTTGTATTACATTCCCAGCAGACTATTTTCCTTCATGATTTTTTTCTTTGCAGGAAGATCTAATAGAAGAAATCAAGTTTTTCTGAGAAGATCAGAGATAAAACAGCCCAAATCTTAGCCAGAGATGACTGGAGTAAAAATGTGCTTATGAAGCTAGATCTGACTGTGTGAGCATATCTGATGGCAAAACTAAAGGAACCCTGAAAATGGATTTTTAAAAATTATTATAAATATGTTTTTAAAGAGTGGGGCATCATCTCCCTGTCATATTTTCTCAAGGGATTAATTATGTTTTGCCTAATAAATTGTGAAGGCTCATTCTGTTTCCAAATCATTTTTCTAAATCTTTGACAGTAAGTAGAGCACGGTATCACTGAAACACACCTTATTCCTTAGACACAAAATTTCTGTATGAATCTATGATTTAAAAAGCTGAACTAAACCAACCAAACCTTTTCAGGTGACAGTTACACCACATGGTGGAATAGTAAGCACACAATTACCACAACCACGTTATTTTTTTTTTCTGCCAGTAGCTTTGGAGAAAGGAGGAACATGAATTTTCTTTTTACTGTTACGCTGGCTGCCATAAAGGGTACCTTGGGGTTTAGCTTCATCTAAATAAGCTGCCTACTACTTCCATTTCCTTCTGGTTTATTCCATGGAGAGAAGATTTGGACCTTGCTTATCACAACAATGAAGAGGAAGAAATGAACGTGTAAGCTGTATTTCTGAGATGCAATTAAAAAACAATTTAAGTCTTAAAACTACACTAAAATATACTTCAGAGATGTCAAGTATTCAGTTTTGAGAATTAAATAGTTGTGCAGTACCAAGCTGCCCTTGTAACCTTAATTTGACCCTCTTGTTATAAGCATTCATTTCATAAGCACATACTATTTTTCTTCCAAAGGACTGGACTGAGGTAGCATAGGCAAGAGTCATGGCTCTTGCCCAGGTTCTAAATGCCTGCTTTGTCAATGTAATATTCGTTCTATATGAGCATTCAGGTTGAAACTATTAAAAGTAGACAAAGCATTTCTCCTCTTCTCATGATTTACAGGCTCTGAAATTACTGTCAATCTCTAACAACACTCCTAGCTTTTGGATGGTGACAGAGCTGCAAACTAATGGCAAAATGCTGAAGTGGTAAGTCTTACAGAGCTGGTATAATAAATATGCAAATGAACCTCTTTCTTACCTCTGCCACCCTCCTCTCACTCCTCAAACCTTTTCCAGAAATGAATAAAACCCAAAACAGGAGATCAGCCAACTATCAGAAGTGCAAGTAGGAATCAACTAAAATATGGAGAACAAACTTGTATAGTAGACAGTTTAAGACAGGAAGTGCATCAAAAAATAATCCTGATTAACACATTTCACACACAAAGATTTCCAAGATTATGGTAAGGTGATTCTGGATCCAAAACAAAACATAACAATATCTCAAATTTATCATCTTTGGTACACTAATGTGCTAGCTGTGCTGACATCCACCAAAAACAAGAAACTATACTGAAGCAGGAGGTCAGGCAGAGCCACTTCCAGAATGGTGAAAAATGGGCCACGGAAATGTGATACAGGTAGGCACATCGGGGAACCTTCCACCCTACTGGTTAATTTTTACTAGCAAATCTCCTGAAAAACACTGTGCTGTATCAAAGGCCTTGATGTTTTTAAAACAAAGAATTTATGGGCACTACAAGTGTAACCTACCTTCCTTTGTTCACTGAAATACATCATCATTTTGTGCCTTGTGGTAGCAAAAGTAATTTAGAGGATCCTGACAGAAATAATATATATATCATTAAATCTGTCCATTAATATACTCGTGGTATTATAAACACAGCGGTTTGTGGATGACAGAAACTAAAACCAACTCATTTGTTTGTGTCAGTATTAAAATGTAATACATTTTCTTTTCAGATTCAAGCCAAGTGAAGGGAGCTTTCTGCGCAGAAAGTTCTCTCTAAAAACAAGGCAAAAGAAACCTAGAGATTAAAAAATGTAACCTTTGAACATCATTTCCAATTTGCTTCAGCTCTTACATGTATTAAGAGCAATGGCCTCAGCTCATATCGAAGCCCAGGTTGCTCACAAACAAACAATACCCATTCACATAAATAATGTTCCTACTTGCAAGAGAGTTATAAACTGTAATACCAATGCTTTTTGGAGTTTGGTCTGACATAATCAGACCAGGGAAATATTAACTTCTATTTGTTAAAAAGAAGTCTTAGATGATTCTAGTTCACTTAGAAGTGAACACAGCTATGCAGAACCCATATAAACAATTCTCTAGTCTGCTGACCTGGAAAGCTTAATATTGTACAAAGGCCATATTAGTATCCATATATCTATTCCTCAAACACTGGTGTTTATTTACATATAGAAGGACAAGCATAAAGTTGCAGGGAAAAAAAAAAAATAACTTTAGCTACTACACTGCTGGCACAGTTTTGCCAAGTCGGTGTGAATGAAACATCTCAAAAAAAAAAAACAAATAAAAAAAATTAAGGAACATCCCCAAATTTATGCACCTCTGCAGGATTTACCCTGAAGATGACAAGCATCACCCAAATGGCTGATTACAGTAGGACATCTTATACAAAGCTACTACTGGTCTCCTGAGATGTAATACTGAAAGGTTATTTTTACTATGCAGATATTTTTAGTCTATCTTAACATATAATATCTAGAATACATAGCAACTGTAGCAGCAAAAACCTGTCAGGAAAGGAATCAAACTATATCATTCTAATATTGGTATTGTCATACCTGGAAAAAGACTTCCACTGCATTCACATAGAAATCACTGGTAAAGTTTGTGTACTTCCAAAGACTTTCAGACAGTAAATATTTTTATATATATATACACACACACTAAATCACAAATGTAGTAAGACCAGCAACATATTCTCCCTAAGAACTCCACAGAAAGCAATAATATACCCTGCCTGGCAACATCATTTAATTTCACAATGGCTATACATCTATTGCCTTTAATGTGGGAGCAGCCTTCCCCATTCTTCCATCTCCTTTATTTTATATTTTAAGGAATGTGATAGTCATAAATATCCCATGGGAAATTCCTAGCGTCTAAAAAATTGACTAGATACCTTCTTTGTATATAGTTCTTATTTGTGAGCATTTGTCATCTAACAGAAGAACAGGTTACAGATCAAGAAGAGAAAGCATCGGTATTGTCTACAAAAGTGTAAAAACTGCACAAACTGTAAACTATACAAACTGTACACTACAAAACTGTAGTGCCTGAGACCTCTTATTTATTTAATGAAAGACCAATAAGCAAGCTTACTTGTTTGATTACCACAGTTCTATCTATGAAAAATCATAGCTGCAGCTGAACTAATTACCGTCTTTTAAACCAAACAACTACCACAAACAAAAAGCAGAATACAACTGTTTGATTTTGTATAAATCAGGGGAGAAAAAAAAAAAAAAAAGGAAAGAAAAAAATGCATACTCTAATACAGTAAAAATACAACCTGGTCTTTTTTTGAAATATTCTAATGGTGGCACTGAACACTTGAATTACCAGTTCTGAAAACAAACCATCTTTTTATTATGCTTTACTTCTCAGTCATTTTTCTCCTCACAAACCTATATAAACCCCAAATGATGTAAAAATAAATAAATAAATGTGAACCAACCTCTACAAAAATTCAAGAACCTCAGGGTCAGATTTTCCAAATCATTCAACTTTCAAAATACTGATATCTCTAGGTATTTTCAGTAAATAATGAGAAAAAGGAAAACAGAACTATTTTCCAGATCAACATTTAGTCTTGCCTAGGCTTGGAACTATCTGCTACCAGGCATATTTTCCCTTCTGAAAAGCAATGAAGTTCATGAGCAGCTGAGAATCATTTGAAATACTTAAGCATTTCAAATTATCTTATACTTGAAGCAGAGTGCACGAATGAACTCAAAATGAAGCAAGTTGACTTGGCCAACTGGTACTTCCATTTTGACTTACTGAGGGTTGCTTACCTATAAATTAAACAGTAGCTATCAGTCAGGTGCACAAGTAAGCCTGTTCTTGGCTCTTGACACAATGCTAAGACATGCAGTGTGTCTCTAACCCAGTATTTTGAACACTGGTCCCTGTTATGGTACTTTATTTCATTTGTTCAGTTTATTTCATTTGCTTCAGTTACCAGCTTGTTTTCCAGTCAAATATTGGATATTATGAATTTTATCTAATTTCCAATATGAGATCAAAATCTAGACATCAGAAATATCATGTCAGAGGTGAAGTGCCCATGCCAGCAAATCTTTGAGAACAGGTGTACAGTTATCTTCTAATTAAATGCATTACAAGTAGTATCATCAAAAAGGAAGAGGAACGAGCACTAATGCAGGTGTTACATCTTTACCAAGACTACTGGCAAAGCACAGTGATAACTGAGCCAAACCATTCAATACGTCACGATTTGTGCTAAGATCTACTGAGCTTTTCTTCTGCACATTCTGCAGCACAGAAATTTGCATAACTGAAGAGATTAATTCAAACAGTAAGGAATCCCCCAGAAAATTCAGTAATTAATTGTTCAACAGTCACTTTTCTCCCTAAAACCACATTTTACTATTTAAATATATATATATATTGTTTTAGAATTCAAATAGAAGCCCATTACTAAAAAAGTTGGTAGTGTTCTCATTTATGCTAGTGAAGTAACAAATCCTAAATTTCTGCTGAGGCACCATATGCAGTTTAGTAGTGGCAATGGGACTTGAAAATAATGGTCAGCAGCAACAGTTTTGGACTACAGATACCAAAAGAAGCAAGGCTGCCCCCTGATGTAACCTGGCACAGGCTAGCTGAAAACTGCCCAAGACCTTGTTTCCCTGAACAGTGTCACTAGATGGGATCTGATTAGAGGATGACACTAGTCACAAACAGTGTTGGTCAAAGTATCCCAAATGCTGCTTCAAAGAGCGCCATAGAAGCAGAATTGTATCATGGTTCCCTTCTCTTTTCTATTGTTCATCCATGAATGCATGTGTTGAACAGCAAGGATGCTTCCTGGATTGCAGGAGCCAGGCCATGTTCTTTTTTTTTGCGTGATTCAAAGCAGAGATTTTCATTTCAGGTCACCCTACCTCAACAAGCATGGAAGAAACATGAACACAGACCTCCTACATTCTCAGGCAATTCCTAAATTATCCTACATCAAAAAGTATTAAGACATTTTCTTCATTCATCCTGTGCTTCATGAATACTTTGTCGAAACATACTTTGTCTGTTCTGAAAGTAGTAGGACTGGCTTTTTCCTGGGCGAACGGGCAGACAAGAGGCGGTCTGCGTGTGCAGGATCGGTGGAGGGGAATATTGGGAACGCTGGGAAAAATTGGCAGTCAGCTGTCAGCCGTTGAAGAGAGCCTGTACTGTGAAAACCTGTCGAAACGCCTCGTCACGGAGAATCATGGAGCATTTACTGGAGCAGCGATACACGGTCAAATTTTGTGTAAAGCTTGGTAAAACAGGCAAAGAGACTCACGACATGATTAAGGAGGCCTACGGTGATGCTGCCATGGGTAGATCGGGTGTTTTTGAGTGGCACAAGCTGTTCCGAGAAGGTAGGGAAAGAGTGGAAGACGACGACCGACAAAAATGTGTTGCGAGTGAAAAATTTACTGAACCGTGATTGCAAGATGAGTATCAGAACGATTACTTATGACTTGAGCATTCCTCAAACCCAAGTTTTTGAGATGGTGAAAGAAAGCTTAGCCATGAGGAAAGTGTGCGCGAAGTTTGTGCCACGAGTGTTGTCAGAGGAGCAAAAGGCCAACCAGAAAGCGATCTGCCAGGATCTTCTTCATCATGTGAATGAGGAGCCCGACTTTTTGGACAATGTAGTGACCAGTGATGAGACATGGGTGTTTGAATACGACCTAGAGAGTAAGCGGCAGAGCACAGAATGGCACACCCCTGCTTCCCCACGCCCCAAGAAAGCACGAATGAGAAAATCCAAGCAAAAGTCCATGCTCATTTGCTTTTTTGATCGACATGGAGTCATCCACAAAGAGTTTGTACCACCTGGACAAACAGTTAATGCAGTTTTTTACATGGAAGCCCTCACAAGACTGCGAAAACGCATTGCTCGTGTGTCGTGGTTCCGCTCGAGTGGGCAGCCGAGCTCCACCACAGCCGCTCTCTCACTCCCCCTCCTCAAAGAGGAATGGGGAGAAAATATGTGAAAAGGGCTCAAGGATTGAGATAATGACGAGAAAATCACGCAATAATTATTGTAACGGGCAAAACAGACTCGGCATAAGGAGATAGTAAGATTTATTGCCTACAACTAACAAGCGAGAGAAGTGAGAAAACAAAGGAAAAAAAAAAAACAAAAGCACCTTCCCCCCCATCCACCCTCTTCCACCTCCTCCCCCCGAGTGGCGCAGGGGAACGGGGGAATGGGGGTTATGGTCAGTCTACAGCACTGCTTCTCTGCCGCTCCTTCTCGGTCACTCTCGTCCCCTGTGCTGTGGGGTCCCACCCATGGGATGCAGTCCTTGATGAACTGATCCGGCGTGGGCTTCCCACAGGCAGCAGCTCTTCCAGAACTGCTCCAGATATGGGTCCGTACCACGGGGTCCATCCCTCAGGAGAAAACTGCTCCAACCTGGCTCCCCTACGGGCTGCAGCTCCTGCCAGATCACCTGCTCCTGCGTGGGCTCCTCTCCACGGGCTACAGGTCCGGCCCGGAATCTGCTCCGGCAGGGGTCTTCCACAGGCGGCAGCCTCCGTCGGTGCAGGGCCACCTGCTCCACCGTGGTCTCCTCCACGGGCTGCAGCGTGGAGCCCTGCTCCACCGTGGTACTCCATGGGCTGCAGGGGGACATCCTGCTTCACCATGGTCCTCACCACAGGCCGCAGGGGACTTCTGCTCCGGCGCCTGGAGCACCTCTCCCCCTCCCTCATACACTGACCTTGGCGCTGTTCCTCACTCCCTTGACTCTCCCGGCTGCTGTCTGGTGCAGCGTTTTTTTCCCTGTCTTAAATATGCTCTCACAGAGGCGCAAACAACATCGCTTATTGGCTCAGACCTGGAAAACAATGGGGCCCTTCCCAAACATGGGGCAGCTTCTAGATCTTTCTCACAGAAACCACCCCTATAGCCCCCTGCTACCAAAACCTTGCCACGTAAACCCACTACATCGTGTCCGCCCAGCCATCGTCAACAATTGGCGGCTGCACCATGACAATGCGCCGAGCCACACAGCGTTCCACGTAGTGGAGTATCTTGCCCAGCACAAGGTGGCAACGCTGCCTCAGCCCCCCTGCAGCCCTGACTTGGCCCCGCCAGACTTTTTTCTATTCCCGAGAATAAAATCGATGCTCAAGGGAAGCATAATTTATCGGTAGAGGCACTTCAAGAGGCTGTGACGAGGGACCTAAACAGCATTCCAGTCCAGGTGTTCCTGGAGGCATACGAAAACTGGAAAACTCATTGGCAGCAGTGTGTAGATGCGGAAGGGTGCTACCTTGAAAAATTCTAATAGTTTGTTCTATTCTCATGAATAATTTTTTTTTTTTTTAAATGAATCCTACTACTTTCAGAACAGACCATGTATGTAATTTAACAGAAGGACATACTTCTGCTACTTTGACATTCTAGCAAGATTGTTTTTTTTAAGGTGCAATCAGAAGTCTTAATCATATTTATATTTCAATATGTTTACAGGAAACAAAGGTGTTTGAGAGTTATCATGGTAATCTACAATGAGCATAAAGTAAACTTTTAGAAGTTTATCTTCTTAATTAATTGTCTTTCTGTAATATCTGTACACCACTCAATTACTTACATTCAAATCTGTCTTTTTGTAAGTAAATCAAAGGAAAACACTATGAAATGGAATTAAAAATATCTTTGGAACAACACAGAACATTGTACCTAGTCTGCTGTTTTTTGAATTTGTCAAATATAGCTTTAGCTGCGGAGTGTTAACAAGATTTCAATTCACAAATACTGCCTTGCAAATACCTGGTTTTCCAAAGAAAAAACAAATTTCTTATTCTCACACCATCAACTCTTCCCACAATAGAACAAGATCTCCTGGCAAGTGAGAAGTCTGTGTAACCCTACTTCTGCTCTCCCACTCCTACATCCATCTTCTTCCCCTGCCTCTATTTCTAGGGATCAGCTATCAAGAGAATCAACTCAGCAAAAATTTAGATCAGGCTAAAGAGAAGAGGCAGAATGGATGTGCATGGAGCTGAGCCAGCACTTGAGGGCCAGTCAGCTTTGCTCTGAAGAAACTTACCTCACTTCACATATCCTCTAACAACAGAGTTGTAAAAGACTTGATTACACAACACCCATATCTCAAATTATTGTATTGTATGGCTTATTACTGCAGGCCTCCCAGAGAATTCAGCTTGCCAAAATCAGTGGTCTATCTGGAAATCTGACTCCCTTTTCTATTAGCTTATAAACAAAGGATTGATGTTACTTAGGAATAACTGTATGGTGAGCAGTTTCTCTTTTTTGAACTCAGATTAGGTTTCAAACTGTATTTTTTACTATGCTTATATAAATATGTGTATACACATATGCGTACACACATGTGATCCATAATATTTATAGTCACACCAAGAAAGGTTGACCTTTAAACTGACTTCTGCAGTTATTTTGCCATTTTATCAAAAGAATGTGACTGAAATTCTGTTCTCAATGCAACGTAACATACTCCAGCACAGTCTTGATATGAGGCTTCTCGATCTTTTCACTGTGTCTCATTTAGGAAGTAAAAAATCTTTTTCTCTGTCCTCCCCACCCTCCTGCCAAAGGGGGATTTTTTTCCCCTTTGCGATCAATTTCATGCCATTTTCTCTAAACAGAGATATCAAATTGTTAAACATTTTAAGCATACTATGTCTTCGTAATTCAATCTTTTGGCTTTGCTTGGGTGTCCCAAAGTGTTTTGAGTTCAAACAGCAGAAGGAAACTGCAGCGCTGGTCAGTCCCCTCTTAAATCTTCTTATGGATTTCATTTGCTGTGTGGCCTGAGAGAGGTCAAAAGGTTTTGGCACAGAAGTAGAATTTGAGAAATAATCACCTTATAGACCCACTAAATCAATCATAATTAATGCACTTGCCTAGTTCTGTCAGAGAATTGCTGCTAGAGGGCAAAATAAAGAGGCCTCTTCTAATACAATTTGAAAAGAGATCAGATCTGTCATTTCATCTAATAATTGAGCCAAATGAGAAAAGAGAAGGGTCAGAGTTCATTCAGTGACCTTATGTAAACCCAATAATACATAATTCATTTTCATTTTATGGAATTTATAAGATGCTGTAAACTGTCAGAATACAGACTCATCTGCTTTAGCTTCCACCAAAATCCTCCTGCTCATCATGCAACACACACTGAGCTGCCAAAACTTTTACATGGTATATTCTGGCAGAATAATCCAAAAGCCTTCAACAGGGACTGGTATTTAATTCATTCTTCCAAGCGTGTGAAGTTAATAACTGAATAAATCACTCGCAGCTCTTTCTGAATGATATAAAACCTGTAATTTATTTACTGAGTGTTACAAATACAGTTAAAACATGTTTTCATGCAAAATGGTTTCTTTTCTTTTTTTTTTTTTTTTATTATTGTTATAGAAGATTTATTATTATTATTTTTGAGCATAAGATATAAATACATATGCCCTCAGAATGGAATACCTCATTCCATCCCAAGTCTCAGTCAGCCATATTCAGAAAGCATTTTGGTTATTAACTAAAAACTGAATGTAATCTGAGGACATATTTAGTAAATATGTCTGAAGAAGCCAGTTTGTTTTGCTTATTTTTTCTCACACTTTTTTTTTTTTTTTTAAATTTAATGCTTAATTCTACTTGAAAATATCAAAAGCATTACCTTTCCAGCATGCCTTTCCCTTTTTAGTTTCTCTGCTGAACTACGTTCTTTAATCAATCAATCATGCTGCCACTACCAAGTCAGAGCTCTATCTGAGTAATAAAGGTGAATTGATGGTTTATGAGTTATTCCTCATTGCTTTGTCTCCTTTAATGTCAATACAACCAACATGTAGCAGAGCATCCGGGCATTCCTGACAGAATTTCCTAAGGCAAGGCTAGGCTTCTGGGGAGAAGACTTTTATTATTGAACCAGTCAACACTTAATTGGGGAGAAAAAGCAGCAGGGAAGCTTGGACTAATTCTTAAGCTGGAAACAGAAGCTGCAAACTTTGAAAGAAAAAAAAAGCCAAGAGTAAGTAGATATCTAAGTAGATATGTTAATCATAACAAAATATGTTACTGTACAACACAAAACTTGGCTTAGCGATGCCCTTGAATCAGCATGGTCATAACAGTAAGATTACAAAAACAAACAAACAAACAAAAAACAAACAAGCAAACAAAACAATTTTTTTACAACACTTCTGATACTAGATTTATTTAGAGATTATATATATATATACATATATATATATATACACACACACCGTTTTTACACCATTTGTGAAATACCCCAGACTGCAGATAGGATTCAATGTTAAATACCCGGGCCAAGATATTTTTACTGCAGACCGTATTCTCCACTACAAATCCTGCTGAACAGAAGCTTTATGGAAATACAGTACAGTTTGCCTGTTCAGTAGTTCAGTACAGTTCAGTAGCTGGACACACTTAAGCTTCAAACAACCCACATCGACCTGCTTTGTACAGGTTACAAGCTACCATGAAGGACAAGAGACAATTCTACTTGACATAATGTGTTTCTATGCTAATTATTTCCTAGACCCAGCAGAAGGTTGGGTTGGAAAGCACTAGGCACAACTCATGCCATGTTCAGGGCAATCATACAGTGCCCTGACAGGTTCCCAGCTTATTCAGCCAGTGTAATTTAGAAGGGTGTTAAATTATGACAGTCTGTTTTGGTATCTGGCCAGTCAGTGTAAGGGAAGCACAAATTTGTCTCCATTCTTTCCTCTTCTTCTCAGCTCTACCAGGCTAAAGACTGAGCCTTTTTGCATCTATAATACAACTTCACAGAGATCACTTTACTTTAACAATTAAGAAAAATAAAATTCCATACCAAAACTAACAATAACATATGGTGTCAGGTTTCCAGTTAAATGGGCAATACATGAATCAGTAACTTAACAGTGGTACCGGTAGCCCTTCAGAAAGGCCTTTACACAGAAATGTATCCTCTAATATTTGTGGAGAGGAAAACAAAGGCACTGAAATAACAGGTTATTTTCCACAAAACACTGGAATTGAAACCAAAACTCATGTTATCTTGTACCTTACCAGTAATATTCCCCTTGAAAATTTGACCTGATGTAACAAGCCATAGATGATACATTACTTGCTATTTAATGGTAAAAGTCAATTTATATACATAAAAACTGCAAGAAATATGTACGTCATTCTCAAGTTACCCTTTGTCTATTTACCCTTTTTTAGTTTGAAATGACAACATCCTTGTATTTGTCATATTGTTTAAATCTGACCTCTGATCCTCAGGGTCACTGCACTCCCTGAGGTCATCTGTCCATCTGATTAACACATTCCATAATTTTGGAGGTGGCCAGTTTAGTGGCCTATCCCATTAATCATGGCAGGGGCACTAGAAGCTGCATGAAAAAAAACACTAAGGTTATCAAATCCGTACAGGAGATTAGGAAGTTAGATAAGCCCACGAAGTTTAACAAACAAAAAGTACATGGACAAACCAAAAGGCATTCAAGGCCTGAAACCTGACACAAGCAAAGCAACATGAGAAAAACAAACACATCAGCAACTTTTCCTCCCGCTCCTTTCTCTCATAGCAGATTTCACGGAGCTCTGATATTTCCTCTTGTAGGTAATATGCCTTCTAGGTCCCAGGACAGTGTGAAATAATTAACACTTTCAACACTTCACAAATGTACAGTACAATACGGCGCTAAGGTATTACGAGTCAGAAGAGCGGGGTCATGGGCCTGGGATGTCACCTGCAGAATGGCACCAAGCCACCAGGAGCAGAGCGCAGCCAGCAAGGAAATACTCACGACTGTTGAAACAGCTGGCGAGTTTGTTGATAAGGCGAAAAAAAATACGCATTTCCCATAATGGGCCTTTTTTGTATCGTCTGCTATACAGTAAAATAAAAATAATCATCTAGGCAAAAAATAAATTAGAAACAGCCCTATGTAATGTGACATTATGCTGAGAATAGATAATGCTTTGGCTCTTATCACTTCGCTATCTAGGAAAGTTGCTGCAACATTTCCAACTCTTCGCCTGCCTTTCCTCCATGTACTTTTTAGATGGCAAGAAGAGGGACCTGCTTACTGTTTGCTCTTAGTTGCTAACAACATGAGATTTTCCTTGATTTCTTGAATAAGCAGTGACTGAGTTTGAAAAGAGACTTTGGCAACAGTCTCACATGGTTGGTCTTTGCATTTATTCATCTGGTAGGTAAATGAAATTCCCATCTGAATGACAGCTCCTAGCACAGCCAGGTTCAATCTTTGAATTTGTTTATTTATTTATTTTTTAATTAACAACTCATTTTATGGAAATTTTATTATTTCTCATCAGGAATTGTATTCCCAATCAAAATATTTTTTTTTTCTTAATTTCCCATTAAATGAATTTTCAGAAATATCTGTTTTTATAATCAATTATATCCTGATGTTCTCTTTCAGAAAGCACTAACTGATACTTTCATTTTATATATTTATCATTATTTTTCTTATCTGAGTAGTTAGTATTATATTATTATTATAATGTTAATATTATAGAATCCTGTTATTGGCACATTATATCTGGATATGTCATTTGACATGCATTAAAATATGTTATATAATATTAGAAATTCATAATACTAATGCTAGTGCTATTTACAGTATAACAATTAAGAGATTACAATTTGTTAGCTGAATCTATTTTGATAATGTAGTACCAACTGCACTAACAACATTTTTATATCAAAAGCTCCTTTTTGTCTGTCACAGTGAAATGATTTCTCATTTTCATGTACATTATGCACTGTAACTTTGGCTTGTTTTGAAATTTAAAACCCAATATAGTAACAAAAAAAGTTTTCATAGTCTAAGGAACCATTTATCAGAATAAAATATCTAGATTTTATCTTATTCATTTCAAGGGTATAAAATTAATATACTTTCTGAAGAAAGATTGTGGAAACAGCTTTTCCTAGCAGAAAATTATAGTTTTGAGATTTCACTAGCTTTAGTTACTATGATGATGGAAATAAGTATGGGATGCATTTTCCAAACTAAACATCTCTATTTCCATGGAAAAGTATTTTTTTGTTACCTCACTGATATTTGAATTTTACAAAATTTTAAAACATTATAATTTTATAAAATATATTTTAATTTCTTGTAAAAAGCTTTTTGAAAGTGACAATTTTAGAGAAACTGGATTAGAAATGTAATTTACCACTACTAGTTCAATAAGTGCTCTCAAAATTAATAGAAAGTAAAAATAATCATGTAAAAGGTAAAGTAATTTCTGCAAAACTGCTTGTCCAACTAACACCCTGGACAAGATCTCCTGCTCACAACATTCTGCCAAGTCCAGTCATACACAGTTATCATAATTTTCAAAAAATAAAAAGCAGTCAATATGTGCAGGAATTAAATTGCTTGCCCATAGCTGTATAAGAATCAACACGACTGTTTTGGCACTGGCTTCTTCAAGCAGAAGATGCTGCACCCAAGTTAACAGCATCAGCAGTTATCTGACAGCTCTAACACAGCCCTTTCCCCGTGCTGTAAATCTGCTCTAAATAAGCAAGCGACAGGCAGGACAGCAAAGTCCCAGAGTAATGTCTTCAACCAAAAGACAGCTAACAGATTCAAAAGAAAAAGAAAAAAGACCAGACTCCCAACACTTCAAAACCCAAAGCCAGAACTGTAGTTACTCATCTTTTTGTTGCCATTTAGCAAATGTGCAAATCTCACCTACAGAGACTTTCCCTACCTCTTAAGCCATTTGGACATTAATGGAAAGACCTAAATTTGTGTCCTCACTGTGGAGTATATACGTGTTTGTACTCAAAAAATCTGACCGGTGTGTGAAAGCATCCACATCAGATCAGCTGGAAGTCCAGCAGGAAAAACTGTTCCTTCTAATTTCTTCATCACTTCATGTTACTGTGCTTCAAAACATGCAACACATCCCCCCCCCCACCCCCCCCCCCCCCCCCCCCCGCCCCCCCATCTGTGGATAAACATTTAATTGAAGTTTACAAAGAGGTTTAGGACCTGGCTCACATGACAGACAAGAGAGACAGAAACCACTGCAGATATAAGCAAGAGCAAATAATTCCATTTCTCTTATAAGATTAGGAGGAGACTTAAGCTGCTTGAAAGCATGCTTGCAAACTTCATCTGACATGGGAGGAAGAGGCAGCTACCAGTGAGATTGTTTAGAATATCCTTCTGCCTGGTCTGCAATACCTTCTTTGCTCCCCATGTGCCTAACCAAGCTAGATACCGCTGCCTTCCCAGAGACACTTTTCCCTGCTTGCAGCCGAGTGCAAGATGTAAAATAAAAACAAACTAATCCCAATCTCTCTGTCCATCTAATGGCAGCCTGAGGTACTAAATCACAGAATGGCTGGAAACAAGCAGGATCCATATCTGAGGTACAAGGCAAAGCCCAGTGTGAAGAGCCTTTACTCTCCTATCTGAGCAGGTAAGATAAAGACGCAGTCCACGCCTACATGAACATCTGCATGCATGGAAAATCCTTCAGTGGTCAGACATTTCTAGGATCAGACAAATCATCAGTGCAGACTTGACTGCCAGGATTTCAAGTAGTTCACTTTATTCCTGGCACTGCCTGCTGTGCTGCTTTCTAATAACTTGGATGGAGGTTGGGACCTCAGTGGAAAGCCATGAGCCACTTAGCCAGACACACAGATTTCCTGTGGCTGTTATCTACATGAAATATACAATCGTTATACTATCTTTAAGCACTTTGGTCATGTTTCAAAGTATAAAATCTATTAGTCCAATGAATTTATAGCTACGTGCTTTAAAGAAGTACACTGTTATGGCTGTTACAAATAAAATGCATAGATAAATTAAAAACAAACAAACAAACAGACAAACATGCTTTGGCCACTTGCTCTACTAAATTTGTGCATCCATTTCCTTGACTTTGGACTGAAGATGTTGTTGGGAAGACTAGGATATGCTGGTTGGGAAAAGTAAAGTAACCCATTCTGAACTGGTCATGAAGCAATTATGGAACGACAACGCTGCTCCCTTACACTGCTTCAAGCTATTGCTTCAGTCACTGGAGACTGTAAATACCATACCCGATGTGTGAATCACAACCTAAGCCCCAGCAGCACTGAGTACCTCAGCAAAATGGGCCTGAGCTGCTTCAGGGAGGCATGCTGAGGGTGGAAAGGAAGGACACCTTAGCACTACGTGGAGAAAGAAGAAACCACAGACCCCTGAAGGAGAGATATTTTTATCTGTCAAAATTCCAAAGTTTCTGATATGAGAGGCAAAAGTTTCGTGTTAGGTGACAGAATCTAATCAATAATTTAGAGCACATACATATCTTTTAGTACAGTGAGATTTAGGCAATCGAGGCTTTATCACCACTGGTATAATTTTTTTCCTTATTTTTCAGGAACAAGGGAGAAAATCAATTTTCTGCCTTTGAAAACTTGCCTCTAACAAAGTTTTCTTGCTTTTTGCCCTGAGGCTATGTCAATCTTGAACTGGATTTCCCTAGTTTAGGATGCAAGGATGGAACACCTTGGTTTCCCAGGTGTCAGATTATGTCATTATGAGCAGTGAGAAGGCATACACGGACACAGGAAGAAGGCAATGATATTTCTAAGTTTGTTTCCTTCTATTCTACCCAACACTGTCAAAGAAGCTTCTCAGAAATGAGGGTGTTCCTAGACAGATGCAGTCCAAGAGACAGTGAGGAACTTCAAAGCTCAGTGTGGAAATTATAAAATACTCTCTTCATATTTTGATCCATTTCTGCATCATCTGTAAAAATACTCTGTCCTACATCAGCCTTTTATTCAAGACCCTTTCTAGTGGTACTAAAATATCATTGAGTGATCCTCTGAAAACTTGCAACATGACAGACTCCTGGCTGTTACCTGCTTACGTTCTAGGGAGACATTACTCTCATTTATTTGATTTGGGCTTCAAATCCTTTTAGAGTAGTATCATTTTAAAGATCACCCACAATACAAGCTTTAGATAAAAATGCTGAGTTAATAATGAGTACAAAAAATGTGTGGTCACAAGTTCACTTGTCCTGACATTTTTCTTCATATGGAAGGACAAAGCCAACTGAGATTAGCTGTTCCCACAGAAGGTTTGGATTCGGAGTCCTCTGAGTGTATTGTTTCTATTTGCAGAAGGAACAGGAACAGGAAAAGGAACAGGAACAGGGAAAGGAACAGGAACAGGAACAGGAACAGGAACAGGAACAGGAACAGGAACAGGAACAGGAACAGGAAAAGGAAAAGGAAAAGGAAAAGGAAAAGGAAAAGGAAAAGGAAAAGGAAAAGGAAAAGGAAAAGAATACTATTTGTAAAATAGATGTTTTTTCCATTTTTTTCCCTCTCTTTTAACATTTCTTTTTGTCATTGTCCTCCAACTAATGTTCAAGTTCGATAATACCCTTGCTCCTTACATGGTAACCATGTCTATGTCCTCCCTGAGTACTTTGCACTTTTTAATACAATTATATATTTACAACAGTGAGATAATGAAGTGATATATTCATTTTGCTGGTGGAGGGACTAGAGAATGAGTGCCTAAATCATTCACTGGATCTGGCTAATAAAATTCAGGCTCTTTAATTCCTAACTACCAGCTGCTCGCCTAGGAACACAATCCAGAACCATGGAGATGCCTACAAGGCGTCTACTCCACAATGAGAGGACTTGGTTTTAAAACTCACCATACAAGCCTCGGTCCAGTTTGTGTGGATGCACTTCTGCTTTACAAGACAGATGCTAATGTTCACTCCTGGAATCCACTCACTTTCTTCCAAGAATTGAATACTTCCCCCTTCCCCCCCCCCAGCCTGCATTAGGTAGTCTTCCTGATATCAACTAAGAAACAAGAACCTTCCATTCTTGCTCAAATCAAGGCAATTTAAACAAAGACTTGCATCAAAAGTTTTGAATGACACTTCTGTGAAATTTTAAAATCACTGGCAATTGATCTTTCCCATGCTGCAGTGATGCTCACATTTAACTAAACAAATGGAGAATTATGATTGTTATCCTAAGCAGGGGCACAATTAAAAAAAAAAAAAAAAAAGAGATTTGTTTATGGAACAACATTGGCTTGTTTTTTTCTCAGTTACTAATCATGAGTTTAATTTTTAATGGAAAAGCATTGCTAGCACAATTAACACTCAATTTACATGTGCATCCATAGACCCAATTAATTAAATTTTATTGATGCCTAGTTGCTCTTTAAAATGCCTTCCAAATGCCTTCAAATTGATTTTAAATGGCTGATAGTGAAAGCCTGTATGTTCCTGGTAGCAACCCTACTGATTTTTTTATATGTATATATATATTTATATTTTAGATACATTTCCATATACATAGCTTACACACTGTAAGTACTCATTGCTTTACACAATGTTTTATCTTAGAATATTCACTGTTTTATAACAATAGAGTGTTTGGAACAAAATTATGGAAGAGCGTCTTAAAAACCTTGTAATGAAATACAAAATATTAAAAGTAGAGGTTTTTTTTATATACAATTTTTATATTTTATTTTTTTTTTAATAACAAATAATGTGTCTAGTCTGGGTTTCATGTACCAAATTGTAATTTCTCTTTAGAATACTTCCAGTCTATGACACTGACTTTTTCCCCCTTTCCTCCTTTTCTTGGAGAGAGAGAGAGAGAGAGAGAGAGAGAGAGGAGAAAAAAAAAAAAAAAAAGAAAAGAAAAAGATTTCACTTTTTCATCATACTTCATCATGGCTATGACATGAACAATCGCGCTCATGTCACTCATGTCATAGCCTTGTCATAGGAGCTAAGATGCTAAGATATTAATGAATTCATCTTTGTAACAAGTCTTTGAAACAGAAAATTGCTATTACTCCTGCTTTACACTTGGGAAACTAAAACACAGAAAGCGAGCAAATGATCTGAGATCTTTTGAGGACAGCAGGAATTGCAGCAGATTTTATGACTAAGTGAGTTTCCAAAAGTCAAATAAGTCTCAGTGGTCAGAATTTTAACTTACATTGCTTAAATCTAAGCACGGTACCCTTGCCAAAAGACCCTTCTGTTCTTTACAAATGAACTGAAGAACTCTGTAGACATCAGTTCATTTTCATATTTTAGGATTACTTCTGTTGATGCACCCTTTGTAATTGTCTGCGTAGGGGTAAGTTTCTGTTTTCAAGGTGGGGGGCTGTGCCTTTCTGCCATGCATCGTTATGACAAGACCCAACAGTTGTAAACCCTTCTTTTCTAGCTCAGTGGGAGGTGGGTTTTCATGACATCCTTTATCCTCTGAGCAAGCACCTACTTAGTCTGATTCTTGCCTTGATGTTTCTTATCTAGCTTATATCTAATATATCTGAGTTACAATACTGATAAAATATCCAATTATCTCATACACACCTTTTGGGGCAACTCTATTTGTTAGAAATGTTTTAAACATATTGAATTGTTTTAAACAATTTCATTGGATTATCAATGAGCCTGAAAGTCTAGCATTTAGTCATAGTTCTTACTTAGCCTTAATTTATAGTTTACATTTTTAAAAATTAGAAGAGTATACAAATGCTTGTTCATATGTATCTTGTATAAATACATCACCAAGATGTGTTTCCTGTTTAGAAATTTTTTCATTTTTAGAAATTTACATCCACAATTTAATGACATCCACCTTTTTCCAAACTGGGTTAATTGTAAGGTTAAAGTCTCTAGCAAATACTATCCAGAGGATTATAGACTATGATTTTCCATTCACTTAACATTGTGATTTAAACAATATTAACCATCATATCATTACACAGTAATAGAAAGACAATCAAGATGAAATCTTAATTACTAAAGAACTGTCAAGAGACATTAACAATTTCATACTGAATTTTATAAAAGTAATGATTGTCCTATTACATATGCTGTAATTTCTTTTCCTGACTACTATAATAGTTTCCTCACTCATTAAGCACTTCTTTTTCTACTGCCAGCCATTTCATAGGTGGCCTCATTAAAAGAAATTGAAAGAATGTGAAATAAGAGAATACGAAAGAAAAAAAAAAAAAAAAAGGTTGGAAAGAAATAGAAATTTAAAATATAAAAACTGGTCATTTGGAAAAAGAAAAAAAAAAACGTATTAAAGAACTGCATTTGAGAAGACAATGAATTTAGAAGATAATGAATTATTAGTAAAAAAAGATCAATAGCTATGTATGTATGAAACACAAATCATAATTACAACCTTGATTTAATATTATTAAACTCTTAGTCTATTTAATATTTTCTTCAAAAAAAAAAACAAAAACCAAAAACATTAACGTTTATATATTTGTTTAGTCGGTTCCAAGGGATATACAGTTCTAACCCTAACTTTCCAGGACAAGATGAAAATCTAGAAAAGATGCAACAAAGTAGAATTTTACGTATCAAAATTGATAGAAAAAATTTTTGACAGAAACTTCTTGCCTGCTCACATCAAACAAAATCTTAATCAAGAAAAATCATTCAACGTGCACTAGAGTGTAGTCAGATGCAAACAACTTCCAAAGCAGTTAGGACCATCCAGTGTGTATTCACTGGATGCAATCACAAACTTTTGAAGGCGTACTTTTGAATAACTTCTCTGCTTGATCCAGAACAGAGATTTGAATGTGTTTACATTGCAAATCCAGTGGATGATGGAGCAGAGAAAGTATATGCATACATATGTGAGACTCTGAAAAGTCTCATTCCATCCCAATGAAATTAGTAACATTTTTGAAAGTTTGGATTCATGAAACAGGCAGAAAATCCTGTTACACTTGAAGTTTTAATTTTAATGTTTTTTTTTTTTTTTTTTTTTTTTTTTTAACAAACAAACACCCCCCCCCCCAAACTATTTTTAAAAAGCATAGAAATGTTGTGAAAATATATATTGAATCCTTATGAGCTAAAAAAACTGACATTGGTTAGTAGCTTCCACCCACCTGCCAGGGCAGAAAAATGGAGATTTGGTCACAGAGTTTGTATTTCTAAAAGCAGACACAAACTGTGATTCCTACAATTTCTTTTTTATTCTAAACTAAACACAAAGAAGGGCACTGATAGAATAATAATGCCTTCAAAATTCACACACAATGTCATAAAGATTCTGTGTCTACTCAAAGAGAATTCAGCTGTAAAATTAAATTTTGATCTGCTGTATTTATCTGCTATTATTTTTTACTTAGGCTTACTGTAAAATTAGCTAAGGTCACCTGGTTAAAAACCACTAAACTCCAGCAGTGTCCTGCTTAGAATCATTCACCTTAATCATCAGTTTTGTGGGCTGGTGACCAGGTTGTTGGGTCTGTTTTGGATGACTCTTACAGTGAAAAAAAATACCTGTAAATAAAACAACAAACATGTACACTCATATTGGACACTTTGGACAAAGATACTGTACGTATGTGAAATGTATGGGAATGTCACACTCAGGATCCAGTTCTGGCTACTTTGGGAAGGTGGATTTACAGATCCCTCTTCCAGAAGAGATTATGTTAGAGTCTAGGAAACAGGAAACAGACCAGAGATGCTATCTTTAGCACCTTTAGAAACCCAGACACAATACTCTAAGTATGTCCAAGAGTGACTTCAAGCCAAAAGACCTGCTTGGAATTCAGATGGCGTAAACTGAGAATGTAAAATCTGGGTCATCAGATTATCATGAAGGCTGAATCTAACTGGCTTTTAGGGTTTAGGAAAGATTTTCCCTTTTTCCATATGGAGATTATGCCACTGTCATGATGCAAGAGGGTTTGTGCATTTCATTCACCTACTTCTGAAGCCTCTGGTCAGACAGAAGATAAAGGATCAGAAATACACTGAGTTTAATTTAGCACACTGGCTAAGCACTCTGAAATATCTACAGGCGCTTCAACAAACACCCTCCATATACGCTATATCGTATTACCTTTAATCTGCATCATCCTTTTATAGTGACATTTCAAGTAAGTAACAATGTCAGCAGAGAGGACAGATTCAAAGGTTTTAATCAAGCTGGAGCTGCTCAGCAGTTGCAAACCACGTCACTTGTCACTTGGTTTCTGTCTTGAGCAGAGCTTCCAGTACATAGTGCATCTCCATTTCCCAGCTACGTTCAGGGCTTGTGGTGCCCATCTCATCTCCCCCTGGCACTGTTGATTGAATCTGAATGAAGTAAATATCCATATGCCAACATTTGGGTAGGCAGCACAGTGTTTCAGAGCCCCACAACCCACTTATTTCATAGTTCCTTACTTGAACAGTTACAAAATACAGCTCTTCCAGTAACAACTGGGAGCCGAAGTCCTGTACTGTCCTGCGAAATCCCAGCCCAAGAAGGACTGACAGGCTGGGCTTTAAGCAGACAGGATTTTCTTGGAGCTCAGCAGCACATCTGACGGCATGGGCCAGCACATGGGATGCTATGGAATTGCCTGGCTGTTGTCAGCCACTGTCAAATGCCTAATTCTATTTAAACATGTTTTTCTGGCACTTATTTCCAGTCCCCAAATCATAAGAGCCCATAAGATGATTTTGTGAAGTGTTTCAACATTTTGCACTGCATTGTAAATACCATGCTCCGTGGCATGTTTGATACAAACTAAAACATTTGTTTTTCTGTATTTTACTGTTCACAAATTTTCCTTTGAATGGAGATTTATAGGGTATTTCAGTTCCAGGCTGACAGAGCAATATTAATGTTCTCACAGGGATGTGTGAGTTAAAGTAATCACTTGCTGTATTGAGAGAATATCAGTAACTGTCGTTCGGGGGATGTTCCTGCCCTTCCCCCTTGCATCCAGATTTAAATAACATCATCCTCTTTAAAGTGGGCTTTAAAACCCATCAATATATCTTTCATCTTAAATTAATGACAAACCTATACTCCATGTTGGGGTTATATCTCCCACTTCTTAATATTGTAGCAGTTTCACAGTTCCTGTTGATTGACAATAAGAAAGTGTAAGGATGTTTAGTGATAGGCTTGAATTAATATTTCATATAAGCTTTTAGTGCAAACTCATCTTTCTTAAATATTTACAATAAATATACTCAAAAAAAAAAAATGTTTGCAAAGTCCTTGACTGATTCTATACCTTTCCCTTCACTTTAAAATACCCTGCACCTTATACAAAATGCACAATACTTTTCACCTCGGAAAGAACAAAAAAGCAGGAAAAGTAGCACAATGCAGTTTTGCAAGCAGTAGCGTTTCATCTACTAATGAGCAGCAATAGAAACAGCCCACTGTACAGCAAGTTCAGTCTTTACTGTGAAAATCTGGGTTTAGGTTTTCAGACTGCTTTCTTATCCATCTGTTGCACTCAGTTATCTTTAACTTAGTATTTGTCAAGAACCATTAAGTCCAATTGACATTAACAACTACAGTTAATACAGTTAAATATCCATCTAAAGCTCTTTCATACCTGGCTTTATTAAGAGAGCAGCAGAGACAGGCATGTGCACTTCCACATAGCTCTATACTTTACTACTAGTGACCTGGAAGTGACATTTGTACAAGACAAATTCGGATTATCAAGCACTTGAGTAATTCTTAGCATTATGTGGAGACTTATGAAGTCAAATTGTAGTCTTAAGCCAAGGAAAACAAAGACATAATATAAAAACTTTGATGACTAAAAGTAAGTTCTGTAGTGCTGTTTTAACCATAGTATTCAATGATATAAGCAAGACAAACCACAGAGAAATATTACCTTTTATTACAGGAGTCAGTGTAGATGGGAAGAGGCAAGAGGTACTTTTAATAATAACTTTAAAACAGGGTGGAATTAACACTTTGCTTAATAGGGATGCATTCTGTTTAAAGAAAAGTACTTCAAATCAATCATGTACCTTCAGTTTCCTTACTCGGGAGTATTAAAGTATACCAACTAAACCCTGAGTATATTTGAACAGATGCATTATGCCAGCTGTGCTTTTTTTCATTTATAAAGAGATGCATTTTAGCAATTACAAAAATTATACTGAAAAATACTCCTCCTTTTCCTTGGATCCACTTGAAAGTCTTCACTAACTCCTTTCCAAGGTAAACACTGAAACTTGTTACATACAACATACTATTCCCTAGTAAGAGATATCCAATTAAACACTAAAAGTATTAATCTACTAAAGAAGTGTGAATATTCTTTTAAATTCACTTTAAACTAGCCACAATTTCCAGTGCTTTGTGTGAAGTCACAGCGAACACTCACAAGCATCCCTCTCCCACAGGATCCTAGTTTGTTTAATATTTTTATATCACTAATAGATACAACAGAAATCAAGACTCCGGAAATCAAAAGCTAACAATTTGTAAGATTAATATGCAAGAAAAAAAGGAAAGAGAAACTAACTATAGCTTTGAAATGAATGTCAGACTTGTTTTCTTAGTACTTGTTTGTACTATTACAACAATAAAAGATTACAAGAATTGTATATAGGCCATTCAAAGTAAACAATACAAACATCTATGCAACTTTTCAATTAAATGAAAATTTAGTTTTGGTATAAGTACCCAATGATCTTGTGGTCAGCATATAGCACTAAAGACCATCACTACAACATAAATCTCTTACATAGTTCTGCCTAACTTACTACCCATCCTATCTCCCCAGGGACAGTTGGTCTCTGGCTGCCTCTAGGGCAGAGTCTGACACTCGGAGCTAGCTCCCTGGGACAGTTACTTTCCCTCTCTGGGAGAGAGTTGTACCATATCGGGCAGAATACTTCAAAGCTGCAACAGAAACAAGCTATCAAAGGAGGTTACGAGTTTTCAGATGAACTTTTCAAGAGACACGCTTAATATTAAGGAAGGCTTTGCAAACTGATGTAATCTCTGATAGGCTCTCACCTTGTTTCAGTTTTGTTTCTATCACCGTCACAGCTATATGATTCCCAGCTTGGAATAATAGTACAAAAAGAAGAAAAAGAAAACGTAACAAAATCCCTATAGCTACATTTCTTAAACATGCTAGACCTCCAATACTTCATACTTTATACATTTCTTTAGTAAGGGACAATGTGGAGGATGCATTGTCAGTTGCAAATCTTAAAACCATTCCTCAGTTCTGAATACTTTTGATATTTTCTCTTTTCACGTCAATTTCTAACTGAATCTAATAACCCAACCCACCCATACAAATTCCATTCACAAGCAGGAAAATGAAATATATACATATATATATATATATATATTCAAGAATGCACCGAAGTCTTGTATTCATTCTGAATATAGCATTTCTACCATATGCACTGATATCATCTTAATAGAACAACTCTTGAGATTTTTGGCCCAAACCTGAATCCAATCTTACCCATGATTTGGCTTCAAAACAGTGTCTGATTTTTGCTAAAACATACAGTTGTAGTTGAACGTCTTTCACTGAGCACCTCTCCTCTATTTATATGCCTATTAAATTGCTTAAGAAAGTCTTCTATAAAAATAGTCTGTAACACTATAAAAGCTTAAGTGAATTACTTCATTTACCTAGCAATAGTGAAATGTACTTGTCACATACTGAATAGACTTTTGCTAATTCTAACAGGAAAAACTTGTTTTCGGCATTCTTAAGTTTCCTATCTGCTTAAGAGACTTAAAATCTAATGCAAATTCAACAGAAAATATGCAGATCACAAATCTGCCACTTTGCAGAGTAATATGGACACTCCAGAACAAGTGTTACAGCAAGTTGTAAGACTACCAATAGAAAGTTAAAGTGGGGAAGTATGTTTTAATTCAGCCTAAATTTACCTAACAGAAAACAAAATGGCTTGTGTCATAAGACAACCAACTAATCTTACATGGGGAAATAAGCAGGAATTAGAGACCTTAAAACACAAAGCTCTGTAGAGGTTCCCAAAAAGTATCATTACAAAAGCAATAATGCAGGGTCACCTCTGTGTAGAGCACTCAATTTTTTTGTTTGTTTGTTAAAAGCCTTTGTCTCCCTTTTTATTTATTTTTTAAAGTGGGGACTTCAGAGGCAGTTGTTAAACTAAAAACATCCCTTTAGGTTTGGGATGAAACTAAAAATAAAAATCTTCCTCACTGTAGAGCAATATTACATTCCCCCCCTCACAGACTTATTTCATAAAAATGTCAGCTATTAAGTTAACATTATTTAAAGGGCTTTAGGTTGTAGTTACTGAATGCAACCTAAGCTATATCCATAAAGGTCTGACATTGATCCCTGGTTGTATAAAACATGATACAGAGAGGCACTAAATAAATAATCTGTATACTGCTTCCAAAGCATCTCTATTTATCACTGCATTAATGATAAGGATCTGATTTAAAGTGAACCCTAGTGAGGGTCAAATCCTAGTACAAGCTGTAATATGATCTGCAAGAGTGCTGATAACCTGAAACAATATGAAGAAACCCTGTCAGATAAATAAAACAAGCCAGTTGTCCATTAAACCTCTCAGAAAGAGGCCAACAAAACCAAATGTGGATGGAGTCATTTCCTTTTGTAAAGAAGCATGAAAAAGCTGCACCTGAAATCAGTCTAGCTAAGCAAGCACACTGCACAGAACAGCTAAGACTGATCTTAAAAACAAAACAAAACAAAACAAAACAAAACAACAGCAACAAAAAAATAAAAGTGTAGCTGCTCATGAGAAATATTTTAGGTGTGACCTTGCATCTCTCAGAGGCCTCAAGAATTACCACAAACTTCAAAATAATCAAAGACAAATGTTTTTAGGGTATTACTGAGTGGCTAATGTGAACTTCACCTCACATCACAAATGAAGATTGCATTTTTAGGGTTAAATACATGGATTCTCAACATTTCATAACACAAATGAAACTGCCTGAATAAACTTACTGAATTAAAAGTTGGCTTACTAAATAAAATTCTCCCTCATCCTTAAAAAACAAAACAAAACAAAGCTGTCAGAGTTCTGTGGAAAAACAGGGGAAAAAAAACATTTGATTAGAGATCAATCATACATATGTGGAAAGTTAAAGAAGGAAGGGTGTCTGGTTGCCCTTGACTCAAGCTCCATCCAATGCAGAACACTTGCCCAGCCTTCTCATAGCATTGGGGTTTGGTTTCTAATGCCATTTATGTTAGGGCTATCAGCCAAAGCAATGAGAACTTCAAAACTGAAATTCCCATTCTGCACTCATTCTGCTGTCCAAAAAAACTTTCTTATGCTGTAGCATATGAAACTAGACAGCTATAGTTTGATCTTTTTCCTTTTTTTTTTTTTTAATTTTTTTGGTTTGCATTCAAGCAAATAAGCGACATCCCATCACTTCAGGCAATGTCAGAACAAACAAGTACTCTTGGCCTGAAGACCACAAGGATGAAATGTTAGGAAAGGAAACCAAAGCACTGATAATTTATCCAAGCCTCATACTCATCTTAAAACTTAGAAGGGCTCCCAGTTGGTGGTTAGTAGCTTTCCCTGACATTGTAATATTTTATTGCTTACTAAATGATTAAAATAAATGAATAACCTATTTTATACATATGTATATATATTTTTTTACAGTTGATCATAGTTTTTTGACTGGTTAAGAATCTAACATATATGTATATCTAACATATATATATGTACACATAAGCTACAGTGGTATAAATCATTAACAGATAAGCCTCATTTGTACTGTATAGTCTCCAACAAGCTAAGACTGTAATTTAGAAGAAATAGCTTTGCAACAGCAGCTCTGTGTGAGGCCTTACTCTAGTGGACACTTTATAATGTGCGTAAGCAGGTGGAGAAAAGACTTTCAAATTTTATTCTCTTTCTGCACACTATGGTCTCATGTTTTAATTTGAGAAAGGATTTTTTTTTCCTCAGTAAGTACTACTTCAATTCTACCCATTCAAAGAATTACAGTTATTTTAACTTCTTACAGAGATGAAAACAAATGCGTGTGCAATGTACAAAAACTGAATCTTTATGCCCCCCCCCCAAAAAAAAAAAAAAAAAAAAAGGAAAGGAAAGGAAAGAAAATCAGAAAACAATAAGCATCAAATACCAGTAATAAAAACTTCACATCTTAAATGTCAGCGTTGGAGCCCTATTTTCTTGGCAAAACAAGATTTAATTCTTCATTGCTGTTGCTGTAATCCTACTGATTCTGTTCTTAAAACTAGACCTTCTCTCTTTTACATGTGTGCAGAAAGAAAACAAAATAACATCTTCTCCATTTTCTTCTTTGTGATGATTCCCAGTACAAAATAGTTTTGTTACAATTTTGCCTGTGACGGCATGACCCCTTCTTGCTTCCTGATTTTACTAAAGCATTTCTATGGTAATTTCTATGCTTTCTGCCTCCTGGAGTTCTAGCCAGGCCAGGAGGGACAAACCCGGTACGGGGCAGGGGTAAAGGCAAACTGAAGCTTCTCCTCCAAGGTCACTGTTCATTAACCTTCTGTTCTGCCCACTCTCCATTCATCTTAAATAAATCCCTGTTAACAAGATGATTATATATCTATTTCAGGGAATCAAAATAATTTATTATCTCAAAGTATGTTCAAACTGCCTGCTCAGGACTTGGACTTGTTCTGTGATTCTCTTACAAAGATGCAAGCAGTAAGGGGTGAGCAACAGCTTCCCAAGCAGTTTAACTATGACAGAAATCTTTACAGAAAGATTTATGTCTTTTCCAGAACTGCACGCAAGTCATATTATTTCTGTAAATGAGGAATTATTCTGTGAAAATATCAATTTAATGTAAATTTAATGAAAATCTAGTTTCCATATTAAAACCTGAAGTTTTTTTTTTCTAGAAATACATCACTATTAAGAAAGTTGCAATAAAAAAAAAAAATTGCACATTATTCATGACCTTGTTTATTTGATTTTTATAAAACTCTGCAGCTCTAGACAACTGTGTAATTGTAACTTTGCAAATCACTTTTAATAAGTGTTTAGGCAGAACATCTTGAAACTTCTTGTTGGCTTAAGAAACTAAAATTTCACATGTTGCAGGCCAATTCTATAATTGCTCCTAAACAACTAAATATTACTATATAATCTGAAGTAATGAAGGGTACAGTATGTTCTTAGTCCTCAACATGATGGGTGCTTTCACTGAGTTCATAGATACATCTATGGCTGCTTGTCGAACAACTTCAAATAAATAAAAATATGAAAACTGAGAGCCTGCTGGAATGTAATTTAAAATTACAGGAGTAATTAAACTGCACGCTTTGATAAGAGTACAGCATGGGTAAGAGTACTCTTGGTAAGAGTGCTGCATGGGTGTGCTGGAAGCTGCAGCCCCGTGACAAGGGGTGTCCGAGGCTTCCCCAGCATCCTGGAGGGCTGGGTAGGGGCAGGGAGCCTTCTGTTTCCATTCATTTTTTTCCATTAAATTTCCCTTCTGCCCTTCTGCTTTCCGTTGAATATCTACTCTCCCTAGCGAGCATCCATGTGGGAATCTTGAACTCCTAAGCAGAGCAACTTCCAAAACTTTGGTCAGTTTTTAAAGTTAATGTAGGTAAAGTTAGGCTCCTTTTTCTCCATTCAACTGAGCATAATCCTAAATAGTACTGTATTCTGTCAGCTTGGTTGCAAATACAGCCCTGTTTTTTCAGAGTTACCATAATTTACTACAGGTCCTGCCATACACGTCTATCACGTCTATGTATTAAACTTTGTCTGCAGATGGATTTTAGGAATACACCAGACTTCAAAGCATGTTGATCCCTTTTTCTACTGGCAGAGATGCTCTGCATTGACTAGTAGTTTTATAAAACTTCCTTATCTTAACTATCACTATGAACTAGAAGATACACTGAACTCACTCTGAAACACTGGTAAAAATAACATTTTCTTTATGAAAGATTTTTTTTTTTTTTTTTTTTTTGAGACCAAGTAAACATTTTGTTTCAAAATACTTCTAAGGAAAACCAGGGACATGACAAACTACATTCACAGTGATGCCAAAAAGAGTCATGATCTTTCCTCACATCCTTTTCCCTTCTCCCTTGGAAAACATATGCCGATTTCTGACTTCCTGAGAAAGCCAAAATTATCTGCTTGAGCTAAACAGCTCCACTTCTCACAGATTTGGGGTCCTGCTCCAGTAAGTGCTTATTTTGATAAAGTAGAAGAGGGCCCCATATCCCCAGCTCAAGAGAAACCCCTTGGAGATAAAAGGCACAGGTTCAAATCCTCCTAAACAAAAGTAATCTAATTTTTTACAGTTTTAAGAAAATGTTACTACACACAGACTGATTAGAAATAAGAATTACGTCAGATTGATTGACCACTGCATCTACTTCTTTTTTTTTTTTTCAGCAAATGTAACATTCAAATAAGTTCCAACAGCTGTCAGTAAGTCGGTTGAACTCTTCATCCCTCAAAAAGGCTGCATGCCATTCTTGTTTTACTGTTGTAATACTTGTGGTAACAAGGAATTTAAACCATTAACCACCTAAAATAAATGTTGAATAATTTTATCAAAGAGAATGGAGACTTGTTTTCCACAGCCACAAATCTGACATTTGCCAAAAAGGTACTTTGTGTTTTCTGCACTGACTGGAAATCCCATGTGCTCATACCGCGTCCCACTACAAAAGTAAGTCAGCCATGGATTAACTTCCATATGTTCTTTTAATTGATTTAACAAATATAGATAAGATAAAGATACTTATGTGGCATTGTAAAGAGCACAGACTAAGACCTGGTCACCTTCTGCACCTTCTCTGCACAGAGCTTTGTGAGTATTTCAGACTATAAAGCAGATACGCAGCAATTCGGGAGCTACGATCCACAAGAGAGGATTTCATTGGCTCATTTTAAGTTGCAATGAATATCATCATCATATTAAGTTTCAAAATGCTTCCACAGTCACTTTCTATACAGTTCAAAATAATACCAGCAGTATGTTTCCAAGCTTAATTGCTACGATTTCACTTCTATGTGCATGTATAATCCAGTTTAATCTCTCACAGAACACACCCTCTAAAGCTGAAATCAGCTTTCTCGAAAGCCCTGAGAACCAGGAGCCCTTAACAGAATATTTTTCTGTCCCTCTGCAGACGTGATCGCTCCCAGACTGGCTACTTTTCAGCTGTAATCTCTGAATGGATGCAGGCGGTTGTTTCTTTTTGGTCATACCACATTACATGCTGAGACAGTGACGATCTGTGGGAATTCAGGAACCCGTTCAGAATTCTCCATTTTATAAGGGAGAAAATGTCAGCTGTGGTCAGCTCCCTACCCTTTTATGGCTGACTTTTATTATTCACTCCTGCCTCTTACTGCCTACCTCCTGAGCAAATGTTCAAATTTCTATTCAAATTGCAGAAGCTAACTTCCTCTGCAGAGAATAATACAGATTCAAAGGAGGACAAGTGTTGTTTATTAGCAATTACCATGAAAGTCCTTCCTGTAATTAACCTCAGCTTCATGGACACTACTATTTGCACTTCAGCTATCTCATAAACAGGGCTACATTTCCATTATTGTTAGGGAAGATGAGTCACTGCAGAAGAATGCTTATCTCAAGTCAGTTTTAACTAGCTTTTGTCTGCTTGAGATATTAGTCACTGGTACCTACAAGCTCACAAGAAAGTCTGGGATCTGCGCTGCTTTTTTAAAAGCCTTTTTCCTCTTCCCCTTCACACATTTGCAATGCATCAGTAACAACATCAGGGCTGAGAGATATATAAAAATTCTCTTTTCAGTTAAACATACACTTTGCCTGTATGATCACTGAATCAGAACCAAGAAGAATTCCAGATTCTGCCCAGCTAACGGGAGGTCTAAGACACTGAATAACCCAACATTCCCTCTCTAGGCCATAAAGAGACAATGGTGAAGGATGTTTTAACATTTTTCAAGCACTCAAAGAGTCGAGTTACAAATCAGTGCAGTGATGTATGCATTTTGCCTGACAAAACAGAATTTTATTTGCAAAACACCAAAAAATATGAAAATACCACAACAATGCCCCTTCCTGGATTTTTGATCTTTACTTTCCTTTTTATTTATAATCAAAGAGTCTGGACATTAGGAGATGTTAATGAAAGCACTTATCTCACATGGAATTGCAACATCTCACTTAATTCCTTGAAACTAAAAGGCTAAAAATCCAAAGCCCTCCAGGACCTAATCCAACAAAGATGTATGCAGATAGAATTCCCGTAGCCCTCCACTGATTTTACCAGGAGTCAACCCGCACCAAGCTACGTGCAGGTATTCCACCGCAAGGCTGGGGCCTTCTGAAGGGTATTCAAGAACATCTTTAAATGTTTTTCAGAGCATGAATGAGTAGAGAGGAAAGTTAAAGCTTTACCAGTAATGGTATTAAACAACATAGTTGTGATTCTTGCAATCTGACTGTATCCTAAAGTAAAATGTGATTAAAAGTATACAACATCTGCGTTCTTCACCTGATTTAGCTACCAGGCTATCAAGGAGAACTCCCAGAAAAATAAAAACACTAATTAAGATTAACTGGGATGTGAAATTCTTCCCACATTCACTGCTTTGAGTAATTTCATTTCATGTTCCCAAGTCCTAATTCCAGACAGCCAAATCAAAGTCTGCAGAAGTTTGTATGAAATGCAAGGCCACAAACAGGAATATTCCTTTACTTTAGTTGTGAGTATATTGGGCATTTGCCATTTTAATGTTATTTTTTCTCTTGTAGGAAAAGCTAGTGAACACCAATACAGAGGAGTAGACCTGGATTATTTCACGCAAAAGCATCTATATTTGTACATCCACAGCACTATGAAGGTAAGTTTTAGAAAGTCTTTTCATTTCCTTTTTATTTTATTTTTAACATTTTTAATGCTGTTGATACAGATGACATTTGACCAAGATGAGATTATTTTCAATGTATACAGCAAACCAACTACAGACATAAACTGCGTAGAAGCTTGTTTTTTTCTTTCCCTGTGGGAGTGGCAACTGAAACCTGGACCTTTGCCACACTGGTTGTGCAATTCAACTCACAGTACTTATAGAGACGGGATGGTCAGTGCACCAGCATACTAATGCATCCAACTACGAGACTGGCCATTGTTAGCATTTTATAAATTAAAGCAAAACCACATTTTAGTGTCAGAAAAATACCACTCCACGTGATTTTATGGTTGAGGCATGACTTCCAGTCCTTACCACCTATTTCCAAGGGATAGTTTTGTTAACTCACTGTTCAAGCTTTCAGCTGCTCTAGCAGTGCTGTTGAATTTGAAGTTCTCAAAAAATGTATTAGAAAAAAGACAAACACTTTCTAAATTTTCTCTCTCTCTCTCTTTTTTTTTTTTTCTTCTTCTTCTCATATAGCTCATGAGCATACAACTTTATGGTTTCCAGTTGTGCATAGGAATTATATGATTGTTTGCTACAATCAGTTTCTGGTTAAAACACAAGAAAAATTAGCTGTGCAACATAGCAACATGCCTAAATAAATCACCACTGCACTCCGGTGATTCCTCTGAAACATCAAATGTGGTTTTTTAATCAGTCCTCCTCTTTCAACAGTTACACACTACCATACTTCTAATTTAAACAACTTCATTTTGTTGTTACATGAAACAATAACATGAAATAAATCACAAACAATTGGACTACAGCATGTTACTTTTCAGTGTCACATGAAAAATGAAGAAACCAACTGTCTTCAACATCTATATGAAGTTTAAAAGTAAGATTCATATTTGTAAAGCTAGTAATGTAAAAATATTTTTGTTTGAAAAAAAGGAAAAAAATCAAGTGATAAACTATGGACATTTGGAAAAGCTTCTGTGGGGAGCTCTACGTTTTCAAAAAGAAGGGACATTAAAAATTTTTTTTTTACTACTTTTAGAAATCATTTCTCTTTGCACTAGGAGTAGGAATAACTTTTCTAGTTTTAAGTTACCGACAAGGATTATGTTGAATAAACTGTGTTAGCTTTCCCTTCTGTCTAGCTTTTAAAACGTACTTAATTATAACGAAATGGTACTTTGCTCTGTCAACAAGTTGTGAAGTCACTTGCTTAACCTCTTTCCTCTGATTCTGTCTGCTATTCCTCTTCTCTGGTCCTGTTTAATTTTTTTGCATTTCCTGATTTTTATCTTGGGAAAACAAAAGGCAGCTGCACTAAGTTACATGAAACAGCAAAGTGACTCTGCTAGTTAGTGATTTGCAGGTTCTAAACAGTGAGTTGTGTGAAATGAAAAGGGGAGTGTCATGTTGCAAAAACTCTTTTCTCTCCCCTTTCTACAGCTGTATTTCTAATCAGCAGAAGATACATCTTGCTTGGAGTCAAACCCCTTTCTCTCTGCACATTCTTAACCTTCTATCTTATGCATGGATCACTGGTTAGCTTAGAAATGCACAGACACAAAAGGGGAAGCTGACATGTGAGGTTTGATGGCAATAATGGCTGTTTATAAGCCTAATCCATCACATTTAGTGGACACCTCCATTTTTGTCCCTCTGAAAAGGTATAAATAATAAAATGGTATAGCTGCAGCTCAGAGGTGCCTTGGTAAATATTTTAACTATTTACAAGATCACACCAATAACAAAAGAAGCATCTGTACCATCCATGCAGAGGCCTGTGAATCATTAGAATAGTATCCAGATGGTTCTTACAATTCATCCACAATAAAATGTCTCCATGACAAAGCTTTTGTGACATCACTGATATTTTTATATGACACTGTTCAATATCACAAACTTGCAGTCTTTTCCCTTAGAACTTCTTAGTAAATATTCTTTCTTTCTCTAGAAGCAAGAAAAGGTTAACAATAAGGATCTACAAACAAGGTAGATCCAGTTGAATTAATTCTCTACAAATAATCAAATAACCAGATTATTAGTGTTTCTCTTTCAGACATATATTATCTGGAGTACCTCAAGGGTACCACTGAGTCAAATCCCTTGATAAGCTCAGGGGGTTGTTGGCTACCTGGGCAATAGCATTTGATAGTTTTTCTTTGATTTTACTTTGCTTGTATCAATACCACATCAGAACAGCAGCATATCGCACACAGTAACCAAATATAGGAAAGGAAATTCAGCAGTCACAAATGAATCCAATGAGTTTGCTTTTTAAGATCTGTCACAGCAGCTCTGAGGATAAAGCAGTGCTTATTTTCTATCTTCACAAAGTAAAATACTTTGAAGTGGCAACATATATCAGTAAGCATTACAGATCTTGTTATTATCTAACTTGAGGCTTTGGACACCAGTTTTTTAGATGCCAAATCAAAACACAACAGACAAAAAGCTAGTAATTTTACAAAAGTGTTGAATACCCAGTTGCTAAATAACCAATACCCTTGCAATGTTTGATACCGAACCATTACTCTCACTGAGCAACTTTAGCTGAAATATGCAATAATTTTTTAATAAGGTCAGTCTCTAGTTTTTGGTCACTTTTAATCTTACTCATGCATGTTATAAATTAGGTTAGGCTTTAAATATTCTTGCCTGAATAATTTACTCAATTTCTTAATATTCTTTAAAGCAGAAGTGCCACTGACGTTTCATTCACTAAGTAAAAAATCTTAAATGTTACTCCAAATGGCTTAAAATGTTACTTTACAAAGTTTGTACACCACTACCAAATCTCATCTCTAATTGTTCCAAACCTTGATGAAGAAATTAAAATCCACCAGCTCACTGTATGCACAAGCAAAAACCTACACAAGAGTACAAACAGTGGCTCCAAATAATATGTTTATATCCATCCATGCTCACATTTTGTGAGAAAGATGGGAAAATGTGAAACAAAAGAATGCTATCAACGAGTAACAATAAAACTATATATTTTTTCAAAATAGAAATACTCTTAGATACTCTTAGAGTCTGGATCCCTTTTCCTTCCCAAAGATAAGCAAAGTGATTACAGAAGTAAAGCAATTCAGAAGCATTCCTGAATATCAATGCTACCCCAATTGCAAAATTTGGTCAATAAAATTAACAGCCGTCTTTTGAATGGAATATCACACCTCTAAATGAGTTCAAGCTGGTGCTGTTATTGTCCAGTGGAATGTGAGATTTACATTTCACAGCTCCTCACCAAAGTAATGAATGAATCTGATCTCGTAAACAAACAATTCCAGTTTCATGTTATTTCAATGGCCCTCCAACAATGTGTGCCTCCACAAAGAAAAATATTTATCATGCTTGTGCTCAACTCCCAATTCTAAATGGGACCATAATAAAACAACACCATAAAAACCATTTTCACAGCCTAGTTTGCAATTTAATAAACAGATGCACACAACAGTCTTTGGAGATCAACAGTTAAAAATAAATGAGGTAGAAGACTCCCCACATCACAATAGGAACAATTGAAATGGCCTCTAGCAATATGTAGTAGTCACAAGGTATGTGTCCTTGGACTTTTCACAGGCATCAACCTTTGAAGTATGTTATCGTGACATCAATGCAAATCAGTCAGATGATTTCAAGGAAAGGCCAAAAGCGATTTGCTTTGTTTGCATGGTCCGAAATATTAAATATTACTCCCCAAGCACTGAATATTTTCAGATGTACTATACTCATGCTGGACTTGCCTAGTTTACTAATATATCCTATTACTTACTTAAAAAAAAAATAAAAAAAATCATGGACATTTTTCTCAGTGGAAAGGTTATAGTTGGATTTAAAAACATTTCCAAACTTCAAAAAACACTTCCACATTTTAAAAACAAGAGCTTGAGACTCTATTGGGATGCATGTGGAGTTCTCAGACCTGCACACAAGCCGTGTTATTCTCAGGGGCTTTCACTGAAGTCAATGGGAACTTTCCCCTTGACATATGTGAACAGAGGTAAGCTGAGTTCTTGAGAGTTAAATAATAGGGTATTAACTTAGCGCTGAATCTGCACAGTACTTGGTTGCAATTGTATTTCAGTGCAAGTCATTGAAGATGTGCATTAGACTATCATTGGGTGACCAGAAATTTCATGGGAGCTCAGTAATACACCAATTAAACCTACTGTTTTCAGCAAATCTGTATCTTGGTATTACCTGGAGTACAATGATACCACAACAGAGCAATAACAATGCAGCGGAAGGGATGCAACCACACAAGAATCTAGATTTCCAATAAAATTTTAAGAAAATGCCTACATTCAGTGTATTGCAATTAGGCTGTTGCTTTTTCCCTGAATTTGGATATAGACTGTTAATTCCTTGAAGTGGTCAGTGGTGGGATTCAGGCACAGGCATTCAGAAGGGTCACTTCTCAAGGTGACTAAAGGTAGTAGTATCACAACTGAAATTCTACAGTAATAAAATTTTAAAAGACAAAACAAACTATTAAGGTAACCAGAAATCTACACTATGACAGGAAGATCTTAAACTGAAGTATTGCAAAAGAAAATCTGTCTTCATTTACTGTTTTCTACAACTGGTGCAGCCTTCTTCAGAGCTACTAGCTCAAAATGAGAGCATTTACATTTTCATATTGCTTAGTCAAACAAAGTACTTAGATCTTAACGGTCTTCTCACCTTGTAGGACCTACCGTGGAATGCACGTCAGCTTAACATTTATTTCAGTATTCAGTATCTAATGTGCTAATTGTATTCATAAACATTTTTTTAACCACCACCCCCCAAAATAAGCCTGCCAAAAAAAGCAAATTTTAATGAAAAAATGTACTTCAAAACTCTAATGTGGCCTACTGCACTAAAAAAGGACTCTGCCTAACAACAGGCTCCAAATACAGTATCAGGAAAGAAGAAATTATTCAGTGCTAAACATTTTGTTTGTCTTTGGTAGATTCCTTGACCTGATTAGGAGTTTATTTGGCCTCTTAAATGGTCATGACAATCCTCTGGTATATGCATGATTATTTTGGTGGAAGTCCCATAATGGCTAAATTGAGCACTGATAAAAGCTTCAAAGGAGATATCTTCAACTAGAAAAGGTCAAAATGTTTGAAGAGTTTCCAGCTCTTTAGGATAGAGTGTCCTGACAATCAGAGGCACAGAATCATCTTAGTGTCCCAGCATTATTCATTACAATAAGCTTTACTGAAACACTAGAAAGGCAGTAAACATGATGACACGTGAAGCATTTTCAAGCTACACAGGTCACAAGGTTTATCTGTACTTTTTTGATTGGGATAAATAAGATGAATTTTGAAAGTCAGACTGTGAATTGCTTTCCCCACTGACCTAGATGCAACTGCTTTGATTATCAAACCGATGATATGATGATAAAGCTAAGACCTCAGTCTTAAGATGCCGCATATGCATTTTGAAGTCTGCATTTAAGAGAGGTTTTTAAAGGAATCTTAAAAACAGTTTCATTGGAATACAGTAAAATTTTGTGTGATGCAACACATTCATTCTAGTAAAATATGTGCTACTCCATGAATTTATAAAGGTATCCCAGAAAATGAGCTAAAGGATGCTCCTCTTAAGTGCCAGTTAAAGCAATTTTATCAAGACACTCACGATTTATAAAGTGCAATTTTTAACAGTGATTCAAGGATGTACATATTAATGCCTTAGTAATCAAGAATCAGCTCAGAAATTAGTGATCACTTTTATGGTAAGGCACTTTATGGTATGGTATGGTATGGTAAGGCACAGATTTCTAATCCTACTGGATAGTATTTTAAATACTGAAAGTATTGTCTGTTCCCCCAGAATAGACAATGTTTTTTCATATTCCTTTACACCTAACATATGACTTAAAACAATGGGCTGTAAACACAAGACTGCAATGCTTGTAAGCATCCCTTCAACACAGTCAGGTAGCCAGCTGAGCACACTACATGCTGCATTCTTAACAATCTTCTCAGTATACAGTGAAAAATCCTGGTAGTAAATTGCTTCTCAGGTGATTGTTCAGGCTCTGATCCAAGGTCTGCTTATATAAACAGGAGCATTTCCATTTCCTTTAATAGGCTTTGGCTCACACTCCAAGCAATGCACATTTCACTTACATTCCAAGTTAGCACAATTCCACTTAATTATTAAACATCTGAAAATTAACTGGACATTTGTACAGAATAACATTTCCAGTTACTGATCAGAAAATACTTGTTTTCTTGTTTTCTTTTCTTTTTTTTTTTTTTTTGTTTCTTTCTCTCTCTCTCTTTTTTTTTTTTTTTTTTTTTTTTCCCTCTCGAGTGTTATTACTACTCCTGACATATATAGTATTAACAGTTTGAAATTCCATGCTTTCATGCTGGAGACTTGTCCTTGGCCCTGCCTGAGCTGATGGTTGAATTCCTGCTTAAGACAACAACAGCATGAAGAGTACTTCACCATAACCTCAGTTCTTCAGGTTTTTCATTCTGTTGAAACTTGCACTGTGCAAGTTTATTATCATCAGAGTGGGAGGTTTCATGAGATAAATTCAACCAAATGGCTGATGTAGGTTATATGTCAAATCCACAAAGGAAGCGAATCTGATACAAGCTGAGTCTCTACTGAGAGATGTGGAGATTTACAGATCTGGAAGCTCCCACTTCAGTTGAACTGGAACAATCAATACCCAGCTCAGACAGACTTCAAATGGAAGCCACTGCACAAATATTTGCAGTTTGATATGATTTTGTACCTTCTGTTCTCTTTAACAGTCATACGTTTTAATATTTCCAACAGCTGCTGGTAAGATATTTCACACGAGAAGCCAAAACTGTTGATTTTGATACAACATTTCCTTTACTCAAAATTTAATTTGGCCTTCACAAGCTCTTGCAGACTCTTCAAATACTAAAACTGAAGTGGCAAGCAAGATGTAACAGAGATGTCATCAACCACCTTGCCACTTCCTAAGTTTTGAGGTCACTCTACACAGAACCAATAACTAGAAGAAAATGAAGCAGGTTTCAGAACATGAGCTGATAACGGTTCAGCAAGACTGACATCCTGTCCCCTTCCCTTCCTCTTCCCAGTGTGTGCAATCAGTTTTGGTGACAAATGGGAGACCTTTTTACTTCCTCAGAATTCTCTTTATGTTACAGTATTTGTCCCATGTTTCTTTTATCAACTCACCACTAAGGATTTGCCAGAAAGTTCATACAAAATTCCAGTATCAGATTAGAAGAAGTGCTCCTAAATATTTAAGTTTCTAGGTATTGTTGCAGTAGCTGAAGCCTTTTCCTGTGACAGATGGCTATTGGAGGCAAAATCACAGCCGTGGGGAGTATCAGCACATCATTTCCAGGAACAAGCGAAAAAGACTTGTCTGTAAACTGTGAAATGGGCAGACAGCAACATGTTCCAAGACTGCAGCAATTCCCCAAACATCTCCAAAATCAGGATGAACAGAAGAGCAATTTACAGCTTTTAATATATGCACAAAACCTAATTCTCATCTCAGTTGGTATGAAACATGTATTGCTTTTAATTACAAAGGAATTATTAAAGAAGAGCTTCATTCTCATAGCACAAATGCAGCGCGCTAATTTTGGAATTGGTACGGTTGATTCAAAGGAAGTTCACTGGACTGACATCAGTATAAAACTGAGGACTTAATTTGATCCCTCACCTGTAAGAAGAATGATAAGTCTACTGCCAAAAAGCCCTATTAAAATAAAATAGACCTTAGAACCTGAGAAATATTAGGTCTGAGACCTTAAGACCTGAGAAATATTCAGAGCAATAGAACACAACAAAACAACTTAATAAGGATTAAGTATTAAGGATCAAGCATTTTGTTCAGTTAACAATAATGTCACTACCTATAATTTACATTGGGTGCTGACAACAGGGCTAAAAACAAAAGGGAAAAAACAAATTTCTTAAGAGTCATGGTCTCTCTTAAATGCTGGATTCATGAAGTGAATATTAGACATATTTCTTGCTTCCATTTATGCCTCAGTTTCCCTACCTGTAATCTGAAATTACTAATAAATTATTAACAAATATCCTTATAAATAGTTCTAAACCTCTATCATCTACATAAACTTAATTTGTAATGATATTAAGTTATGTATAATAAATTACTATTATTTTTTAATTTGCCTACTGCCAACGTGGTTCAAATTATACAACACATAATCCATGTATGTTTCGTAAATTTAATTTACTGATTTTAGTCAAAAACATCTTTTAAATTAAATGTTGCTATCCATTTTATTGCTCAGCTTGTACTTTGCTTTTTTGCTGTGTGCTTGCCAAATTCATCTAATCAACACAACAATCTAGCTGCAATCAAAGACAGTGGGAGTATTTATAAATCTAATCTGCTGCAGCAAATATGAAAGAATACAGAGACAGTGCAGTATTTAGTAATAACCTAGAGGGGTCAGAGTATCTGCTGCTTTCAAAACTTTTTCTATTCCTTCCTTTCATTTCCACTTTTCTTACAGGCAAATGGTCACATTATCTTTAAAGGCACACTGCATATAAAAATTTAAGCTAAATTAGCAAGTCAAAAAATCAGGAAGTGCATATTTTCAATGCATTATGCCAAAAGAACTAACTGTTATGTAAGAGCAGGCCACGTACTTTCTGCCCATGGCAAGGAAAGACCACATGTTATGGTTCATTTCCTGCCCATATGCACTGAACACCTTTTTTTGTGACCATCATCACTATGTTCTTTGAGACACTGCTAAGCAGTCATGCATTTACTTTCATAACAAGTGTTTCAAATGCAAAGGTATTATTACAGCAATTTTAAAGATAGGAAACTGCAGCAAAGAAAGCTAAGATCAAAGGTGCTAGTAATCCCAAGTGCCTGCTTTGGGAACCCTAAGACCTAACACCATCAAATGGCTTTGCAGTGTCCAGTACTGCACATGCCCAAAGGCTCTAGCAACAACAACATTCACAATTCAATCACACTGTGAAATCTTATGCCAAGATGCTCACACTAAACAATGAATGATCATAAATCGACCTGTCTAGCTTCATATAATACTTCTGCGGCACTCCTGACTATATCTATAGTGTGAGTTATGCCAAAAAAGAACTTTTAGCGCACTACCTCATCTAGTTCAGCCTAATTGCCCCAAAACTTCCCATATGACATGAGATTACTACATACATGACATTCCCATAAGACAGTCTCCAAACCCACATCTAATTGTCTTAACCTGGAAAGCCATTAGCCTCACAAGAGAAAGTCAATGCACGAGTTTGTCATCAGGAAGTTTGGTTTTGAATATGGTCTTGACCATGATCTCACAGGATTACATGGGCATGGACATGGAGCCTGTATGTCAGATGCAGAAATATATCTTAATTCTCGAGGACAACATAAAAAAACCTTTTCTTTCTATAGGCAATGCACTCACTTTCTTCTCCAGCCTATCTAGCTGGCTGCATTTTCTTCCCACTTGCCTGATAAGCCATTGTCTTCCCTGACAAGCAACTGTCTGTTTCTGATCTGAGCCTCATGCGTATGAAGTATAGGCAACTCCAGTGACTACATCAGTGTAAGTGCAACCAGAAACCATCCTGAAGAGCAATAAAAGTGAGGCATCGGATCTAGGGTAGTTAAAGATATGTTTTCATTTTGTACGGCACTGCTTTCAGGAATGCTTTACATATTTAATATGTTGAAGTTTTAATATGTTGGGCCAACTTCAGTCAGGGTAGGTTAAACAGACTTTGACTTCAAGGGATGATAACATCCTGGCTCACTGCACAAAGCAACTGTGACTTACCTGATTTCTGCCCTATCCATAACAATTGAAATATATTGTGCTTTGGTGCATTTCTAACAAATTATTGGACTGTCACTACAATACTGAGATGTCTTCTGACCTCTTTTGGCACCACTTCATTTCAATATTGCGGGACAGTCTGCTAATTTACATATTTCTCAGCAAGCTTGAGTTGTTTTTAAGTGAACCTGTCAGAGGGCAGAGTTTTTCCAAGTCAACTAAACTTCTAGAGAAAAAGGCTATTAGTTGATTTGTTTGTTCCAGCTGAGTTAGACACTGGTTTGAAAAAGACTTCTAGGTTTCGTGAGTTCATGGAAAGAATTAACCCAACGATACACGTCAATTGTCAGGTGTTGCTACACTGAAGCAAAACAGAGCTGTTCCCATTTACAATACCAGCATATTTTACCCTAAAAATTATTTGCAATTAACCAATATTTGGATTAACTACTATTTTTTCAGGCGATTTCTGTCATTAAGATTTGTGCTAGTAACACAAGATTTGCAGTATTGGAACTTTGAAGCAAATTCACTAAGCAATATGCCTTGTCAATGAGAAAGGAAAAAAATCTGTTTGTTGACATAGAAAATGTTTGAAGAGGGAAAGAAATTTAATTCAGAAAATAAACTTTTTAGAAAAAATTAAAAAATCTGCACTTAAGGCAAAGATCTGATAAATATTGAGTAAATAAGTTCAAGTTCATAGCAGTTGAAGAACAGTTCAACTTCAACCATATCATTGTCAGGAAAAACAAATACAAACTTGCCCCAAAGCAAAACAACATTAGAGAAATCAGGAAGAGGATAGATAGACAGACAGTAAGTTATGGACATAAAACTCTTTGTACCAAAACCAATTAACCCTAACCTAAGGCAAGCCTTTTTTTTCCTAGCCCTTCATTTAAAGGTTTTACAATTTATAGCCTGTGTTTCTCAGGGGAGGTCTAGCTCTGCTCTGATTTCACATTTCACAGCAGCACATGTGTAATCCTGCTGCAGCACAAAGCACACGATCTAGCTGATACCAGGAAATCCACTTTTCACAAGTTAGAAATACACTGGAGCTAAGCTGTAACCAGAATTCACTTCTAATGCAAGAGGCCAGACAAGTACGTTTCCAGAACTGGCAGCTTGGAGTGATATTCATCACAAGACCTTCCCGTTCCCCATCTGATATCCTGCGGTTGGGGCGGGTGGAGGGGGACGATTGGACACCCACAAAACCAACCACTGACAACACGGTCTGAAAGAGAACTACATTTTAAAAATGATTTAAAAAGTTAAACTTAGGCATTTGATGGGCATGTATAATTTCCATTAGTAGCAAGATTGAAAAATGCAGAATGACAACCATTTCATTCACTTAGTGTCCTCAGGTACCCAGAGAAACGCATAAAGTCCCCACTTGGCAGGAGCAAGTCACGAACTTCACAAAGAAAAAAACTCATCTTGCATAAACTTGCATGTTTAATGATCTTTAAAATATTTATGATCTCAAATCAAAAGCAAAATACATGTGTACCTAATATGACTTCCAGAGAGAGCTGTTCCTACAAAATTTCAGAAGAATTTGTCATTTATCTTTGCAATGCATTTCCAGATGCAGGCTGAGAGGAAAATAAATCCATTCTACAATAATTATTTACAAATACACAAAACCTAACTTATGTCATGGAATTAATTAATTCCACTGCAATGCTTCCTAAATTCTGCAATACTTAGGGAAAAACAACTTAAAGTATTATTATTATTATTATTTATATAAACTTACAACATAGAAGAGGATCATGTACTTGTTAAGCACTATGCATTTCTACAGCTTCCTAATGAGAATATGCATTCATGTAGATGATATGCATATGCAAAAGTACTATAATTTGACATTTCCATTATGAAAAAAAATAAAATATGAAAGTGCACTTCACATATGAAAATGTATGCAAGACCTAATTTTATAGCTTACACAACTAAAATACCTGTTGTACTCATCTTATGAAGTCATCATCCTCACTGAAGTCTATCTTGGGAGACAGCTTTTCTGAAGTTTCACCAGCTCTCTACTAAATACACAGTTATTTTTTACAATACAGTTTTGGGTAGGAAAGAAGTTATCCTCCATGAATCCAGAAACAGATATACATACATATGTGAATAAAACACCATCAATAACATCAGGAAAAAATGCTTAAGAACATTTTGAGCCAAACAACACTAACTTTAATATGCTTTATATTGAATCCCAAAGCTACATCATGAGCAGGTGGAAGTACAATTTTGAGGGCTATCTATTATTTCCTTCCACCAAAACCATAGAAACACCAGTGCTAAACAACTTTTGCTTTCTCATTGTGAAAATTGGTTCTGAAATTATATTATTTCTTGGGAAGAAATACTGGTCCCATGATGGACTGGAGTTAAATGAAGAGGGATACTGATTCAAAGCTACTTTAAGATTTTATTTTATTATATAATGTCTACAAAATGCAGCTGTGCTTCTTATACATTGATATGTGTTTACCTCTGAGTATCTTGACTAAAAATCTCCAAAAAGAAGCAAGTGATCATCTAATTACTGTGGGGTTTGAAACCGAGCTTAAGGCCATAAAATAAAAACCTAGATTATAAACTGTTTCGTGCCATGAATGAACAGCCCACCAGCAAGCCATATGCTTAAAATGCAAACTATAAAAGATGCGGTTTGGTAAAGTATCAAAAAAAAAACAACAGAGTACCTTCTTCAAAGTAGACACTTTATTTCAGTCGCATATTCAGGTTTATGTTTTCTAGTTAGGTAAAATTAGTCTATATCCTCTGAGATCTTAAATCCTACTAGGCAAAATTGTATGTGTAGTCACTTAACTCAAGAATATGTGTACCTATAGACTGGATGATCTTTTGTCCAAAGAAAGAAACATTACCCAGAAGCATATGCTGCTCCCTCGAATTAATATTTTTCTGCAACTAATCTACAATACAGCTGCATAGGAAGACATGAAACAACAGGTCTATATACTAATATGCAACTCAAACCAGCAGCCTGCTCTGAGATGCCACTATTCCCTTCAGAAAGGGTTGTGATATACTAGAGCTGAGAGAATGAATGAAAAGCTGCCTTCTTACCAACCAAAGATCACACTATGTTATATATTCATATATAATGTATTCAATCCAGCCATATGAGGCTAAAACAACCTTATTCTGGCTGTGACTTCACTATGAATATCACCAAGTTTATAGTTTGTAGTATGTTGTCCTTCTGCTTCCACAGAGAGTTATTCTGTACTTTATTTGAACAGGTTGATTTCGAATCCCCATCTTTTGACCTATCCCTTCTGTACCTCTGGTTTGTCCAGCACAAATCCATGGATTTATCCATGGATAAATATAAATGTCACCAGTGAAATCATACAAGCTTTGTTTCCTCAGAAAAAGAAAGATTTTTCTAAATATTCATTCTCCCCATATGACATAGCACCTCTATAACCAAGAACAGCAAGGGTATTAGTCTGTGCAAAAAAAAATTCGGTGTAAATAAACATTAAAAATGTATCCCTGGCTGACAAATGACAACAACATGTGGAGCAAATAGTGATACCTTTTCCTGTTATATCTGTAGTATTAGAAGAAAATGTCTGTGTTACCTGAAACACGGAGAAACAATATCCAAGTCAAATATCTCACTGTTTGGTTTAATGGTTTAAAATTTGTCACAAGACATGATCAGACACTTTACAAAACATTGGTTCTCAGAGCTGCTTGCCGCCGTACGGGGGAAGCATCAGCTGTCAATCCAAAGGACATCAAAGTGGCAAAACCAAATGCTTCTCCCAGAGTCAGAGATTTTGTGATTAGACCTTCTGTTTTAAGCTAAGCCTTTCAAACCAACTTGTGCAAGAAGATGGCTTTTCTTCTTCCATCTCCAATGAGAAACCACTTATTAAATTTCTGGTTTTAGAATCAGTGTATACCTGACTGCAAAGAATCTCACTTTAGGGTCATGTTGGAAGGATCTTTCTGTATGATTCACAAATGTCCCTATCAGCACCTCTGAGAAGTGTGCCAGGTTAATTATTAGATCACAACTGCTTCCAGTGATGTTTTTGAAGGGTAAGCATTGATCTGGCAAGCTTCTCAAGACCCCAAAGATCTCAATCTGCTAAGGGATGCTTTTAACCTGATCTTTACTTGAAATCTCACTTATGAGCATCACAAGGCAAATAATTCCCTTTCTGGGTTGTAGTGATCTATGCCAAGTGATAATGCTGACCAGAAAACAGGCTCAAGGCACTTCTGTTTGCTCTTGTGCCTTACAGAGCATTTCAACATTTATTTTTGTAAATAATTTAGCACATTTTTAGTTATCTGTTTTGCATTGTAGGCAATTTAAATTACTGGGACATCACTTAGATTAGGGAATTGCTCATCATTTAAAGAATCTGTAACAGTAATAAATTTTTGTATTAGACAGGAGACAGTATTAAGATTACATTTAACACTTACATGGGTATTGTTTGTCATCTAGAGCCTACACAGAAAGACATCTTTTTTATGGTAATATCACCATCATAGTCTTCTTAAAGTATAACAGGAACCAGCATCTTGCTTTCTCCATGCTTCAATAACTTTATTAGCCCAATCTCTGTCTGTTCATGGAGGATCACATCTGACCACACTACCTTTGTGCTTCTGCTCCTGCAATGTAGTCTGGGTCCAAATAACTCCTCTGTGCATTATTTTTGCAGAAAACAGAAGCTTGAAAGATCCTTACAAGCTCACCCAATCCATTCTGCTGCCTAAAGAATGACCATTTATGCACTAAACCCTGCAGTAATGACATGATTGCATGATTATTTTGAAACATTTTAATGCTAATAGTCATGTCACAATAAGCCTACCTCATAAGTTGTTTCTAAATAAAGGAATTAAAATCCTGTCAGAGACAAAATATCTGGAAGTATTTCCATTTAAGGGCCTCGTTTTGAGTCTGCTGAGTGAATTACCCTAGGAAAATATTTGTGTGTGTAAACAATGAGAGTAACACCTACCAGATATGAACTCCAAAAAATAGTTTTCCTCCTCTTTCTTTCCCTAACCTGTCAAAAGAAGTAGAAAAACTAGATAGGGCAGATGCCAACTGAGGCAAACATACTGATCAACTTGTAATGGGTTTCATACCCTTAATATTTGTACTCTGTGCTGGGATAAAATGGTTAGCTTGCCTTACTACAATCACCACTGGAATGGTCTAAATCATAAAGATCTGGATTCCAGTCTCAAACTGGAATTGTACATGACAATGTCATACTGGACTTGCAGAGACTTCCCAAACTGTTATGACAACAGAGTTGACAGAAAATTCATCTCTGCCAAAACCTCTTTGAGAGTGGGGTCTGAAGGCCTTAACCAGGTCACATGTTTAAGAACTGAGATGAAGAGCAGCTGCCTTTTGGATACAAATCTAGAGTTGATATTCAATAGTTTCTCCGGGTAATTCCCTCAATCATTTTTGCTCTATAGTTACTTGTTAAATAGGTGGTTTTCTGCAGCTAAATTCTTCTGAAGTCTAGCACAGATCAGCTTTGCCATTTTATATTTCTGATTTAGAATTTGTATTTACATACTTAACCCATTAACTGGAACCTATGATTGAGCTGGAACTATAAATAACCAGTACACCAGAAATGTGAAGAAATCTAGTATTAAAGGGCATAGAGGGAGTGCCAAAATAAAGTTAGTTGGCAGAAAATAATTTAGCAAATCTCATAAAAACAAACACTGTGCCACAATTTGTAAGTTAACAAAGATACTTAAAGCATGTTTAATTGACATACAAATTTTCAGCGTTTACCAACAAAACATTTATAGTATAAAAGTACTGACAACTGGAAGTTATCTGCAGAATTTTATAAATAAGTACTTGCAGATGGAAATGTAAATTACTTTTTAGGGAAAAAATAAATAAATAAATAATAACAGCCAGTGCAGTGAAAGTGGCTTTTAATAAAACATGACTGTAGTTGGTTTTTGCCAGTTAGGTTCGGAAAAAAACATAATTACTCCTGTTCTAGCTAATATGTATCACTAAAAAAAACATACTTTGCTATTATACGTTCTAATTATTTTGATTCATTATATTTTTTGTTTTAAAATTATATTTTTTAGTTAGAATCTTTTGAAGTTAAGATGCATGTTTCTTTCAGCTACACTTTATGATCTAACAGTATAAAAACTGTGCAGAATTACTCTTACACATTATTGGAGAGAAGATTAAAAAAAATTATAGAGCTTGGTTCTTAAAATATCCCAAACACTGCTTATTACTACACCACACTTTGCAAAAGGCTTAGTTGTCAAATAGTATTTAGTGAAGCCCGTTTTGGAAAACAAGAATCACTTGGATTCAAGGATCAGGATCAACAGTCAGAGAAGGGGACTCCTTTTCAGATAAAACAAAGCATTCCAGCTTTTTCAGACAAACCCTTACCAGATACTGTATTTTCATCCCATCTCCATAGCACAAAATGTGAATAAGGTACATGAACAAACTCCAAACGACATAAAATATTACTGTACAATGCATTTTGTCTTCTGTATTGCAGGGAAAAATATGTATTCACATGTTTCAAGTCAGCAAATAACATGATGTCACTGGAATTACTTGAGCACTTTAAGTTGATGCATTCTTAGAAGCAAGATTACAAAGGTCACTTGTTCTCTATCATGATTAGCAATGTAATACCAGCCCTCAGAGGAGACAGCTCCTCAGCCTGTAAGATGCCAGTTTAAAGAAATAAATGTGATACTGCATTTGAAAAAGGCTAAAAACCTTCCAAATTGACTGCTATTGGATATGTCTAATATTTGACTGGGTTCAAAAGTAGTTTAGGATGGCATATGGATAGCAATTTAGGTTACAAAAGCAACAAGATTACTTTTGTGGAATAAAATACATAAACTCATCATATTAAATGTCCTCCTTATCATTATTTTTAAGGGTATAAGATGATACTAAACAAAGCACAACCCCTATGCCCAACTGCCTGTGCTGAAGCAAAAATTGGATAGCATCAAAACTTGCTTTGCACTGCCTGAAAGTTACCTTGGAACTAAGAGATCCTAAGATAGGATCATGGTGAAAAGGAAAGCCCACCTGTGATGAATGCCTTGTATAATTTGCCTTCTCTAGCAAGAAACAACTAACATTCTCTGAACTCTTAGTGAAGTGATGATAGTAAATGATGGTACAGCTGTCACAATCAGAAACTGCTGACACTGAACTTTGAAGGCGATAATATACATGTATATTTTTATTCAATAGAAAAAATTCAAACTATCCATTCCTAATCATGGTGACATTGATCCCTCCATAAAGAGAGTAGACTTCACCATGAATTTGCAACATATAAGTAAGTAAGTTTTAAGGACATGTGGATTATTATAATATAACAAATATAAAAGATATGTTGATGTCCTCAGCAACACTGTTGAAGGGGAAAGGACTCTGATAAAAGTTATGTTGAAACTTTGAAAGCCAAATCTCTCTTTTGCCTATTATTTTGAATGCCTTTCTTGCCTAATGAGTTCACCTCATTTTGAGGCAGGATATCAATCTAAAGAAGAGTCATTTTGAAATGATACACATAATTCACATACGTGCTGTTAATTTTCATTCCAATTTTAGACTATAAATTTGAACCATTAAAGCTCATTGCTATTTGGATTGAGAAGTAATACTCTACTGCAAAGCAATCTAATACTTTTACAGTCATTAAAAAATTATTATAAGAAAAAATAACTAGTTCAAAATCCACAGAAATGGAACATCAGAAAAAGGCAATACACAGGTTTGATTTTGTCACTGTGGTACGAAGATATGAAAGGCAGTTTAGCCCTTCAAAAAAGTATATCAAAAGAAACCATATTGCTGTTTACTTCCCAAGACAAAAAAAATAAAAAAATCCACCCACTGGCTGTGTTCAGAGGGAGGTGATTGGTGGCGCAGAGTCTGACTGGAGACCTGTGATTAGCAGTGTTCCCCAAGGGTTGGTGCTGGGTCCAGTCCTGTTCAACATCTTCATCGACGACCTTGATGAGGGAATAGGGTCTGCCCTCAGCAAGTACGCTGATGACACAAAGCTGGGAGGAGTGGCAGACACGCCAGAAGGCTGCGCTGCCATTCAGCGAGACCTGGACAGGCTGGAGAGATGGGCAGGAAGAAACCAAATGAGGTTTAATAAGAGCAAGTGTAGAGTCCTGCACCTGGAAAGGAACAACCTGAAGTATCAGTACAGGCTGGGGGTGACCTGCTGGAGAGGAGCTCTGAGGAGAAGGACCTGGGGGTCCTGGTGGACAACAGGTTGACCATGAGCCAGCAGTGTGCCCTCGTGGCCAAGAGGGCCAATGGGATCCTGGCATGCATTAAAAGGAGTGTGGCCAGCAGGTCAAGGGAGGTGATCCTCCCCCTCTACTCTGCCCTGGTCAGGCCTCACCTGGAGTACTGTGTCCAGTTCTGGGCTCCCTGGTACAAAAAAGACAGGGAGCTCCTGGAAAGAGTCCGGCAGAGGGCCACAAAGATGATACGGGGCCTGGAGCATCTTCCTTATGAGGAAAGGCTGAGAGACCTGGGTCTGTTCAGCCTGGAGAAAAGAAGACTGAGAAGGGATCTCATCAATGTGTATAAATACCTGAGGTGTGGGAGACAGAGGGATTTGGCCAACCTCTTTTCAGTGGTTTGTGGGGACGGGACAAGGGGTAATGGTCACAAGATAGAGCACAGGAAGTTCTGCACCAACATGAGAAAGAACTTCTTCACGGTGAGGGTGATGGAGCACTGGAACAGGCTGCCCAAGGAGATTGTGGAGTCTCCTTCTCTGGAGATATTTGACAGGGGGATTGGACCCAAAGATCTTTCGAGATCCCTTCCAACCCCTTTAATTCTGTGATTCTGTGATTATCCTTAAATAGGGATGTAGGGGGAAGGAATTTAAAATATATTTAGATTTGAACTAAACATGCATTTAGTTTCATCATTGCAAAAGGTAAAGTGGCTAACGAAGTGAAAAATACAAGCAAACTATCTTTCAAAGTCCATCCATGAACAGTCATGCAGAATCATAATGAAATTTGGTTTCTAAACACATTATCTATATTCTATAAAATATGGTCATGGCAACTATCAATTGACTGAGCATCCTTGACAGTCAGCATCAACACTGGATGTTGTAAGGAGCATAGGATACTCTTCTGTCTACTAGGGCCTAACAAAGACACTGCTCAGCAACTATTTGTTTTGTTGTAGCAACAGTAATTCAGAATTAACTCCGATTCTTTTTAAGCAGTATACCTTACCCATTAGCTAAAAATCCTGGAAATCATCCAGAATTGTCAAAGCTGGTCACGATAATTGCAGCTTGCACTCAAGGGTTTCTCCTGAATCCTGTGTTTTCCATCATCGCCCCCCCTGACACACACTCTTCTTTTTCCCCTCCTCCTCTTCATCCTCCTTCTTCTCTTCTTCATCGTCATCTTTCCATCCAGAGAAATATTTCCAAACAAGTATTTGCAAAGTCCTCTACCTCCACACTTTTCTCAAATATATTAATCATCCAGGGATCCTCCCTTCTGCCCAGAAAAATCTGAACTGGCTCAAACCTGCTACTGATTTTTTAATAAGATTAACTGTAAATTCCTCAGCCTGCTAATATCAATAGATTGTTTCTTTCAGAATTGTACTTGAAACAAACAATAAGAACACCATTACTTCGTGCTGTCCTAGATTCTACATGCCTTGAAATGTATTCTAGTTGCCCATCCAAAATCTGAATGTCCCATCGTGTGCACAGAGTTGTGCCCAGAAATACACGCACAGATGCTGCTGGCACGCAGAGACCCAGCCAAGGCAAATGAAAAAACCTCTTGGGCCTAACCTGGCATGTCCTAAAATGTTGTCTGATTTTTCAAACATTTACTACCAATTGAACAAGTACACATAACCCTGCTGAAGAATTTCCAATAGCTCAGTTCAAAACAAACATCTGGAAAATCTGAACTTTTATATACAGTTGGTTTGTGACATATAAAAAAAGTCTCCAAACCCTTCTGTTTAAAAGATTTCTTTGCAATATGTTTCAACACTAAAGCAAAATTGGTTAAATTTCCTCTTCGTTTACAGCCTGCAACATCTCCTATTGAACCAGAGCTACATCCGTATACAGGAGTTCTGTTTAATTGCTATTCTAAAGATATACTGCAGTTAACTCACAAGGTAATCATTAATCACACCTCCATAATTATGAAAACTGCAATAAATTGATTTATTATTTTGCTTCCTGTATTTGAATCATTTGGGTATATTCGAGTCACAACCCTCTCTTCCTAACCATACGGATGAGATTCCTGTTTCTCTTCAAATGAAAATTCATAAGATCCCATGATTACTTGTCTTCCTAAACCGAATTTCAGAGGAACATCAGCTAACATGGAACACAGTAAAACTCAAAATTCATGTCAGTGGGATTGCATTTATGCCAATAAAGGTCAGATGTAGTACAAGGGATTTACCCAGGTCTCAATACAGATAGGGACTCGCACATTGCTTTTACCATAGGACCTTTCCTAATGAATTAACATTCAAAATGTCATTTATAAAGAAAATAAAACAAATCTCACGTGCATACATAAAAAAGCAAAACCAGTACAGCCCCAGACGGAGACTGTAACTGGTGTCACTAATTTCTGATGCATCAGAAAATTTCCTTCAGCTGTTTGAAATCCTTTGCTAACTCTCAGCAAGTAGAACTATTAACATTAGGATGTTCTCAGTGCCTCTTCTAAGCTTTAGCAGGAAAGGCAGGAAACAGGACTTGCAGATATCTCCACCTAGGTTTCTGGTCTGAAGACAACACCAATGAACAGCAACATAATAATCTAGAAAGCAGAAAAGGTAAATAACTTTGCCTACAATCATACCTCTATGTATCCGTCAGAAGACACGTAAGCACTGCAATTACACTTTTTCTTCCACACAGAAAGCTCCAGCCAGGTATGTCTTAAGACATCCAGCAGAATTTAGACATGGATACTGAAGAATTAGGAAATTCTTCCTAGTGCAATTCTCCCCTCTGTGTATGGAGGGCAGAACAGTGACAGATCTTATTATTAGGACTGAAGGAACGACAACAACAACAACAAAACTGCAAGAATTACCAGGATAGGATCTACCAGCCACCGCACTGTTTGTCACTTGTTTGAACTTCCTTACAATTACAGCTCATCTATATTCTTTTCTTTGTCAGAAATTGCACTACACTATATTGGCTTTGCTCTGAAACATTTTAGCAAACTTCATTGTTTAAAAGCACTGTCTTTTGGATCTAACTTTCTTGCACAGTTTTCTCCGACTAAATACCAGCAAATCACATGTAAAAAAGTATTGATCTAGGATTTATTAAACAAATAGACCAGGCTAAAAAACACAGGTTAATATAAGTATCACATCTCCTTGTTGAATTACTCCCTACTTCAATTAGATAAACAACACTGCTACTACTGCTTTATACATATTATTTTTTTTTTTTTAAAAAGCACTAACTAGGGTCTATTACTTCCACACTTACTCTCCTTTATGTTCTTTTTGGCATTCTTTCACCCTTCTGTATTGATATATTTATTCTGTTGAATGCATCAGACCCTCTAAGTAGTGACTTTATCCAGTATACTGACTATTTAGTCTAGTATGGTATTAATGAAAATAAAATACAGAAAATCTACACCCTTTAAAGACCTATGACTATGGTCTTGATATTATCACAAATTGGAGAATCATTTCTCTTTAAGCAGCAAGACCTGTGGACCAGATCAATGATTTTCAGATGCAGTGAGTCTTGACAAAGCACAGTTGTGAGTAGTCATCTGAAATGGACTTAGATTCATCTCTCTTGAGAGTCAGTGTCAGCATCAACGATGAAGGTTTCATCTACATTCATTAAACTGACAATGATAAAAGGAACTCACAATGATCACACTTGCTCATCTTCTCAGGGGTCAGCCAACTTAAAAAGGTATTGCCTTCAGGCACTCAGTAACAAACGTCCCTATTTTTAAGAATCAAATTGCAGCCAACAAGTAAGGCTAAAATTTACTATATGCATCTATAAGCTGCTATGAATAACAATATAGAGTGCTGCCAAACTGTATGCTAACAGCTCAAATCCTATTTTATGACCACGTGAACAACATTTACTGGCTGTTATATCAGATATTCTAGAATTGTACTGGAATCTAAAGGAGTGCAAACTAAATAATAGGGAAATAGCAGAGATGATGTGATAAAGAGCTTAAGTGGAAATAAAATTAAACAATGTTTTAGAAAGAAGTAATTGCAACTTTTTATTAAGGGTCTAGCATACTGGTGATGAGAGAGGCCATAAAAATCTCTTATGCTTCCTCCTACAAGCATCTAAGAATGATCATTGCTTCTCTGTTTCTATCAACAGTTAAATCTCCAGCACATCCTTTATATGAAACTATCTGTTCTATTTATTCAGCACATCCTTTGTATGAACCTATCTGTACCTTGGCCAGATGCTAGGAAACAGTGAATCAAGATTCAGCCTCAGTACCACCTTCAGCCGTACACTAGTAAATTATATATTGTAATACCCATTTCTTACAACTTTTGTCTAACCCCAGGAGTTGGTGGTTTGATTTCAGATTGCACTACAGTAATTTAAGGAGACCATCTACTGCCTTTTATGAAGAATCTGTTACTTATGGAGATGAAGCCACATGAAAAAATATCACTATGCTCTTCTGGGTGAGAAAATAATTAGTGAAAACTTCATATCAGGTGTCAGTGAGATTAAGAAACTACTACTACTCCTGCATTTCTTGCACAGCACTAATACAAATATATATGTTGTCAGTGGGCCCAAAGTTTAGCTCTCTCTCACCCTGATCAGCATAGATCATGACTGAATTCATTTTTCCTTGGCCTCACTGTTTTACACCCTATTTACAAATAGGCCAGCTATACGGCCCGTTATAGGCCAGCTACAAGGCCAGCTAAAATAAAGAGAATCCTCCTTCAAAACCCTCTCCCAACTGCCTTTTTTTTTTTTTTTTTTTTTTTTTTTCTTTTTGACATTTGGGAGCAACAATATGAAAGGCTTTTTAATGGTTTCAAAAGACAGCCATTCTTTCCAGCACAACACACGGAACATGAATAAATGTTTGAAACTCCCTGACTCAGTATTTCATCAGCAGCCTTCAGCATTCCTTGTTTCCCTCAGAGTCACTGAGGAGCCCTTATCCCTTCTGTATATCTTTCTCCTCTGGCAGAAAGAGACCAGCTTTCTCTTTCTGTCCTCATTCATTCTTCTTTCCCTTCTTTAGGCTAGTGAGGGACCTGTTTCCTTCATTTTTATGAATCTCCAAGTGTCTTTATCAGGTGATCTGGGGGGACTGGCATAATCAGGTATTCTTTGCAGTACTGCTTAGCAATATGTTATTGCTAGGCAGTTTTTGCTAGTTATTGCTAGTCACTGTTTTGCACTGAGCAGAACATTCCTTTTGTCCAGCTGTGCCATGTGTAAGAGGATGACTATCAATAATTCATTCTGCCAGGTATAGAAGTTTCTGCTGTAAGCTCCTCAAGGCTTTATTTCAACATGGAAATAAAAGACAAATTAGGTATCAAAAAATGCTCTATCTGAAATAGAGTTTACAATCTGACAGATGCAAAGGAAAATTCTTACCAAACTCAATTCATAATTCTTTAAACAAAAGTGTCAGTATTTGGGGTAGTTTAAATTTTCATCCCAACCTTTTCTTCTTTTCTGGAAAACCAGGGCAGGGACAACTGTTAAAGCACACTTGTTAGAAAGACAGGAACAACTGCTGACCCACCGGAAGGCCTGGCATCACTTTGTGATGCCAAGTGTTATCTTTGTGATCACAAGTGTTAACACTTGGCCTACTCATGTTTTCTGACTGAAGAGACAACAATTTATGTAAACCAAAATCATAAATAAAAAGCTATCAATACTTTATCTCAAGGTGTAATTTTAATTCCTAGGTAAATGTTTGGGTGGAAAATTACTGCTGTGTGGGAAGAAAGTGAATGACAAATCTATGCATATGAAATATATCTTTCATACTAGTAACTACAAGTCCACCACAAGTACACATCCATCTAAAGTTGGCCAGATTGGCAAGTATGCGTTGCAATTCCCATAAGACTCTGAGTCCATAGGATTTCAGACCATTTCACCATATTCTGGTGAAACAAACTGAATCAGAACCCATTACCCCTGTGTAAAACTCTGAAGTTTTCAAAATAGCTTGCTTATTTTGAAAGCCCACCCATTATACATGAAGTTAAACATGGCTCAACAAGAAAGGAAAAAAATGCGTGGATGCTTTTCACCCCAAAATTTGGGCTAGTTCCCAGTGTATGAGAAAGAAGTCATCTAACACTGTATTATTGTGGCAGGCTCCCCTGATGGAGATGCAGGGAACACCTAGTCACAGTCTTTCCTCACTTGCTGTGCTGCCTGTGCCATCACCATGTGCATGAAGCAAAGGAGGGATCCTTGTTGCGTATACTAGGAGGTAAATTGTTCAGATCATTCAGTTACAGCAAGAGCAGGCAGCAAAGCAGCTTCAACTTAGAGGAGAATTAAGACATAAGTATAAACCTTATCCTATGATTTATATCTGCATAAATTTATGTTTTGCTTTAAGCTATGTAAAGAAGAGTTCATAAACACAACAGAGTCTATACAAATTGTTCTATGAAAATTTCTGTGTGCTTTCTTATCATGCAAAGACTACTTTTACGTGTGCACACAAAGTATGCACACATCATATGCAAGGGGCTTTAAAATATGAATAAAGAACATTCTGTGAAACAGCTTATTCAGGCTATTTATATGATTATAATTTCTCTGAACATGCCTTTGTGTGTGTGTGTGTGTGTGTGTGTGTGTGTGTGTGAAAGCAGATGTGCAAGTATAGGTTGATATTAGAAATCCAGCAATCCAGTTTCCCCCTATGGTACACTGGTGTCCTCACTTATACAAGCACAACCATGTTCTTGACCATAAAACACAAACGGAAGCACTAATTAAGATGTGGGTTATAAGGTTAAGCCAACTTTGACATACAAAATACCTGAAAAATCATTTCACAGCATTATCACTTTGGACTTGCAAACATATTATGCACACGTCTGGCAAAACACCCCAAGCATCTGCTAAAACAGGGTCTGGTATATATGGGAATGGTTGATTAGCCTTTTCACCTGACTAAATTTTTAATCCTAATACTTTTGGAGGTTTAAGGGATTAAAAGAACAATTTGTTATTGTTATTTCTGTTTTGCTCTTTAACAGAACTTACTACCAGCATTAGAATAAACTCAAGCAACATGAGATGCAAGGCACACTTCTGTCAATAAAGTCATTTTCATCAATAGGCTATGCTGCTGTAACAGTACGGGATTCAAAAAGCAGCAGAAGTTTGTGTTGGAAAACAGACTGTACATGTCCAATATTGACAATGAATTTTAAACTAGATCTAATTGAGAATGCATTACATATTCAGAAAACTTAAAAAAAATAAAATAATACTATATTTAAAACGTCAAAACAGACCAAAGATCTTGATTTTTCCAGTTTATTTCTGTGAACAAAATTAGAGCCAAAGTAATATTTTCCTTCCTATCCATATCCATGATGCATGCCATATCTTCTCGTAAGCTATCATTTTTCAATGAAGGAAAAATGGGAACTATTGAGCACTTCTTCTTGGACAGACAGGCTCCTCTTTAAGAGAAAAAATTAGTAGTAAAAATACATTATAAATTGTCATTCAAGCTCATTATAATTAAAACCTCAGCTAACTACTTGAATATTTTGATTTTTTTTACTAGAATTTTGCTGCTTAAAGAGATAAGCTTACTTCCAGCTGTGATTGTGTATGAAAATAGCTCCTATATCAAGCAAAGCAAAGAGATTGAAATTAAAAATATTCTACAGTTATGGTAATGTATGGTAATCTTAAGAATATAGTTTGCTTTTAAGTGAAAACATCACAAAATCTCATTTCCCCATGTGACTCAACTTTGTTTTATTATTATTTTTAAACCTATAATGTGAGCATTTTTAAATTAAGGTATATATAAGATAAAAAAAAAAAAAATCCAAAAATCATGTACCTTCCTTCTCTCATTTCCTATGTCATAGACCCATCTCACTTGGTATACATCATCTCCAGTGAACCAGAGCTGCTTTTTAAATGACAGAAAATGCACTATATCGAAAGAAAATGAATTTCAAAACATTTCATAATTTGAAATAAAGTTTACATAAGTTTATTTTTTTGTTGTTTGTTCATTTTTGTTTTTTTTTTTTTTTTTCCTTATATCTTATGTGGCTTCCAAAAATGAGACATGATTACAGAAAGCAGAAGTGGAAATTGCTTTTGCCGTTTTCTGCTTCACAACTTTAATTTTTCAAAATTCCTCATGAACAGTTCATGTTGTCCCCTGGAAAATATTCTGATGCCTGTCTAGTTTACTTCCTCCTATTTTCTCTCCTCTCTAGCAGCTTATCATCTAGCACTGTTAAAATTTAGCAACCTATCTACATGTTTTTATACAGTGCACAAAGCAGTCTGTCTCAAAGACAGACTTTCTTGGTCTAGAGCTGCCTCAGAGACAGAACTACTGAGATTCCAACAAGGGTTGTTCTCTCTGTAGAATGTAGCACCTTCTGCAGCTGCATATTCTAGTACCTTTTTACTGTTATTTCTCAGTAGAAAAGAAAGGTGAAAGGTACACGCTGGGAGTTTTGCCTTTGCAGATCTCACTGTTGACCAAATTTTTCATTCTACCTCTCCAGCTTCCCTGTTATAGGTACAGTTTTTCTGCACCACTTTGTACTTAGGCAAACAGAAGTCATAAGGTTCTGAAGTTCCAAAATTGAGGAACAGACCTGTTTGCACTCAAACTTCAAGAAGATATCAAAGACTCTGAAAACTTGCCAGTGGCAGTTTTTTTGATTTAGTGTTTAAAATCACCTGTCTATAGCAAAATAAGTACAATGCTCAGAGCATTGCGCTAATAATTATCTTTGAAAACCAACTTGCCTTACACTCTTAAAATGCTTTCCAGCACTGAAGAAACAGAAAGGCAGGTGCAGAGTAAAAGTTTTCAATAAATACATCTGAATGAAAATTAGCTTTTACGTAGTACAATACGCCTGTCAATTTAGTTTCTGCTTCTCAGATACTCTGATACCTTACCTGTCAGATCAGGACAGAGAGTTTTCTCAAGGCTATATGTGGCCAAGATCTCAGTCTGGCCCCTTATTTTGGCTTGCATCTGTCTAAAGACAAAGTAACAAGCACTGATGCTGATATATTTTCTGTGGCACCTAGACCTTATATAGAAGGTCTGTGGGAAGAAAACATGAAACAAAAAGTTCCTTTGTAATGTAAAGCTGTAATTCGCATAAACGATTTTCAGGTGACTTACAGCACTATACTAAAAATAATAATAATAATAAAAATAAATTAAAAAAATGGAGTCCAGGTATGGTTTGTGCATTTCTAATTTGAGAGGAGGATGCACTATAAATGATAGGCTCAGCACTCTTGCTCTGATAAATCTCCATCAGGAAAGAAGGTGATGTTCTTCAATTAGTCAAATGAAATAGAATTAATGACAACGTGGGTATCCTATCACCCATTTGTTCTTTTACCTCATTCTAATATGAAAAAATTTCACAAGCATTACAAGTTCCAACTGGAGTCCTTAGCTGTGTCCCAGCATCATAAATGCAAACTTCAACACTTTTAAATTAAAAGTATACCAGGATTTTTTTTTTTCCCTTTAGTTTTAATTTATTGTTTGTAAAGCTAAAACTGCAAAGCATTAATACTAATAGCTGCTTTAACACTCTGCTTACAAAGAGAAAATCAGATAAAAAAAAAAAAAAGATTTATACAAAAATTCAAAAGCTGCATCTGTTTAACAGAAATACTTTGCACTCATAACACTTGTTAAAATCAGTGGGAACTTTGGATATTCATCCCATCTGAACCTATGGCCCTGAAAGCCCTGGAAGAGGATATACTCATTATTTATAGCACATACTGCTGTCAGCAAGGACACAAAACCTTATAGCATTATTTAGCATATCTACTCTAGTATGTAGCAAGGTTAGAGTATGTATCAAATTCTGTTATTTATGTTCCCCAAATTAATGAAGGAAGAATTAATGTTGTAAGGAAAAAAATTAAAAAAAAAAAATTTAAAAAAGAAAAGAAAAAGAAAAAAAATTAGAAAAGGAGAGGTGAGTGGAAAGTAGGAAAGCACCTGGATTTCTGCTTTGTTAGATGTTTGCTGTGGAAACAATCTGTTCAATTTTAACGAGAGTTGACATCATCAAGAACATTCCCTGCCATCGTTTCACAACTAGCTGTTTTTCCCGATTTTTATTATTATATTTTTAAGTACTGAGATAAATTTTTTATTTGAAGAGGAATTAAAAATAAAAATTTCTAAGAAATTATAAAGTAAGTAGAAAAATCCAGGGAATGACAAATAATGGAATGGGAAGGCCAACAAGCTGTAATTGTGTTATATAGATACCTTATCATCTCTACTTTTTTATTTATTTTTTATTTATTTCTGATTGGCAAGTTTCAGTTCTACTGAATGCCAGCCAAAAATTCAAGGTGGTATAAAACATTTTAAAAACATTACTTTTTAACAATGTTGAGAAACAGAATGGTACCTTTTTTAACAGCCATATGTCATAAAGACTATTTTTATTTAGGAAAATCTATTTTAATTTAAACATCATAAGCCCATGAGCTATAACAAACATAATTATATTTTTTTTTAACCATATGCTCTGAATTATTGTAAAGAAAACTGCTACTTCTCCTCCCCCTCCTTTAGAAGCCTGAATACACACGTGTGTTTATGTGTGTGTCTGTTTACGGTGAAGGAAGGAAACCACTAAAATCCATTAGTTAACATAATGGCAAAATCCCAAAAAAAGAGGTCTTCCCTTGGGGTTGCTTTTTATCCCATATCTTTCACTAGTCCATTTTCCATATAATGCCCTTCTTGAACAAGCTCTCCCCAGCAAGCTGCTAGTGATGACGGCCATCAACCCAGATGATGTGGAAAGTTGCTATAATTCCTTTCATCTGCTGTTTTCCTGAATTCATGCACTGTATGGTTTGAAGGCAAGTTCCTCTCACCAGGTGCAAAGAAATGGAAACATGCATGTGTGCATTTGTTAGCACTGACCTGCATGATACTGTAAGGAGAACTACAGCCTCCTTTCCCCTAAATTTTTGAGCAGCTTCACTAGAAATGAGTTTTGAAGAATAACTTCTGCAGCTTTTCCTGTGCAGAACATCAATGAAACAAATGTATGCATGGGGTTGTCTTAGATCTTTGCTATTATTTATTTAAGTCTAGGACTATCAATTGATTAAAATGATTAAAATTGATTAATTGATTAAAAAATTTCCAATTTTTGCTTTTAATATAACATTTGGAATTTTGGAGGCTGATTTAATGGCTACTTCAGGTGCTTATAACCATGACTGTGCACATCTGATACCTTACAAGATTTTAGTGTAACATTGCAGACAGCATTGTTCAGATTGGACTGCCCTGTGAGCTGCATTTGGCTACAAAGGAACACAGAGAATGGAGAAATATTTTCAATAACTTAAGGCTTTTCCATAATTACTAAACATGGAGCAAACAAGTTATAAGCTGACCAATACTTTACTTAAAGAAAACAGAAAGCCACTCTGTACTTGAGATGGAATTTCCTCATTTAAAGAGGTTTTATAAATAAATTAGCCTGGCTCTTGAAATTGTAAAGACCATATATGTAGCTAAACTGATCATGCAATTTACAGAATTCTGAGAGGAAACAGTGTAATTTACCTTAAACTGAACAAAATGTTCAATAAACCAGAAACAAGAAGCAGTATAATTGATCATCTGCTGTTTTATAAAATTCAACTAAAATCATATGTATTTTTATATTCACTGTTAGGACATAACCCAAACTAAAAGTGTTAGCACAATCACCTCTTCCCTACAAAAAACAGCTTTCTACTCCTGATTAATTTTGCCTCACAGCAATACAGAAAAGATGAGAAACAAAGCAGACTTCATAGGTAAGGACTTATTTCTCTCTTGTTAAAGCTACCTTGAACTCTTATTTATAGTAGAAAGTGTTTAGGTAGAATTATATTTAAAGTCACAAACTCTTATTCACTCTATCACCAATGGAATCTGTGCCTTGGAACAATTTGTGCAATTCTATTTTCTACAAAATGCAGATATGTTCATGGCTCACCAGTGACTGTGAGCTAGAACCATGTGTCAGCTCAAAGATGTCTTCCCCAGTCCAGCTCCTGGTGCAGTCATCGGCAGCAGGGGACAGGCCCGTGGTGTGCCACAGTGCTGGGACATACCAGCTGCATGGCCGAGAGACCAGAAGAACTCCAACTTGCCAGCAGCAGCAGAGGCTCACAGCCCTTCCTCAAACAGGCATCACACTTGCTATGAGCAGACCACTATCTTCTGATCCACCAGATCTGGTCTCCTGTACAACTCCTGTCTGGTAAAAATACTGTAACCTTAAAGGAAAGTTGCAAAGTTCAGCCAGTACTACACAAATTCTTGTGACTCATCAGTTTGTCTCCTGGTCATATGCTTTTACTCACTATTTTCCATAAAGCAGTGTGCCTGTCAAAATATACTGTGCTTCTATTTTCTAAAAACCATCTTGGTCTCCAACTCTTTGTAGGTACTGAGCATTTGCAGATGCTATTTGCAGGATTCATCCACTTACATATTCACGGCATTTAAAAGACCAACAAAATTGTAACACGGGTAAAAAAAAACAGCACTGTTAGGATCATTTATCCGGGATTTTACCTCATGATATTTAAATACAGCCAATGGCACATTCAAACAGATGTCATCCATTAAAGTTTTGATTTTGCTGTTTTTTGTATTGACAATTTCCACTGAAATACATACTGAGATCCATACCAATCAAAATATTTAACACTAACAAAATCAAACCCTAACCACATTCATAAGTATAGCGGTCCAAGCTGTAAATCCTTCCAACTGCAGCAACTTTGGGATCTGCCCATAAAGGACCCTGTTCAGAGGGACATCTATTTTGGGGTAAGCAAAAGTCCAAAGGGCAAATTGCTGTTGTTACTATTACTCTCTGCAGCACACAGAAACGGAAATCATATTAGCAAAGATAACATCCTAATCTCTCTCCCTCTCCCCCTAGCTTGGTATTGCTTACGTGAAACTCAGAATTATTACTAAACACAAACTAAACCTGCTCCTCTAAACAAACATTTTTGAACTTCAGTCAGCCCCCCTCAAACAAATAAGCTGTTTTGAAAATGATTTCCAGGGCGATGCCTGTTGCCATAGAGATGACATTAAGTGAAAAGGACAAAAAATATAGAGGGTGATAAACTGCATGGTTGGATGACACACTTGACTTCCAAGTCTGTGTTCAAATGAGGCATACATGCCAAGATTTTTTATGAAAGACAAAATTAAAATGTATCACTATCAAGCTGTAACTGACAAGGTATTGTGTGGTGGCTGTTAACATAATGCTCCATATATTTATTGTTTGTCATTTTTCTGGCCCTGATAAAGGTCTTTTAGAGCTGTAAATCATACCATTAAATCTGCCACTAGAAACAGAGGCTGTTTGGAGAATGAAAAGAAAAGAAAACATGGAACTGAATCACTACTTACAGATTTCTGCTTCTTGACAGACTTTAACTATCACATCAGAGATGACATTTATTCTTTGAATTTGGCACACTTTCAGAAGCCAGGTTGTTGGCGGGTGACCTAACTTGAAGAAAAAATCTCTTGGAGACTTGGCTGTTTACCACAGCAATTCATTGTACAGATACAGTATTCATGGAAGTCCTAGGGCTTAGGAGCATATGAAGCTATTCACAAGTTTAAAAATATTGATTCATTTGCACCACACATGTCTGTTTACAAAATTAGACTTCTCTCCACATTTTGTTAATGAAGAGACTTGTATATCACTATGATCTTGATTGGTAATAGATGTAATAAAATGCAGTAAAGCATCTGATTAGGTTCCTGCATGAATACTTCTATGAACACCTGCAAAACACTGGCTTAGGGGCACCCAAACTGACAGCTGACAATCTCAGATGATACAAAACAGAGAGATTTGGTGGGAGAAATGTGATGCATAACACGCAGAGAGGCAAGACAGAATGTGTTTGAAGCATGGTAAAAGGAAAATACATTATTCATTCTGGCAATATGGAAACCACGGTATTAACCCAAATCCCAACACAGATCACAGTCCAGATCACCTAGGTACAATGTGCTGCCTCAGTGCTCAACTCTGGCAAAGGATAGGATTAAACAAAAACATCTAAAACAAGCACAAAGTGATCTTTCCTCTTCAGTAGAGAAATAAAAAGACTATACAGACTTTTTGTGGGGGAAAACCAAACCAAACCAAAAATACTTCTCCCTCCCCCCGCCCTCCCCCTGAAATGCAGGACATGGTAAGCTTAATGAGTTGAAATAAAAGGTAGAAAGTGTTTTAATAACTACAGGAGCAGGTCCTTTTTTTTTTTTTTTTTTTTTTTTTTTTTTTTTTTTTTTTGATTTAACAGGATCCAGAGCTTCTGTTTGCTACTTGGAACCTGTCAGCATAACTTTTTTAGACATGCTTTGGAGCCTGGGACTAAGAAAAGAGAGTATCTATAGTGTTAAACCATTAAATGGCAATGTAACTAACTGAAATATTACTGGATTTCACAGAATCATGTTTGACAAAAGGCACATTTGAAGAAAGGCAGATCTGGAGAGTAGCCAGAGCCTATTCAAGTCCCTGGAATAAGCAATAGCATTGAAAAGACAGCTATGTCTAGAACCACCTAGCTACAGGAGACAATTTTGCAGACAGGAGACAGTTAAGAGCCCTCTTACACATTAGCAAAATGTTGCACATCTTGTGCCCATCCAAAACTGCACCTTTTTAAAAACATGCAACTTTTTAAAATTCTTGTTAAGAATTAGCGCTTGTTTTCACCCTTCAATGTTAATGCCATTAACATTTCACTACACATTTCATGTCTTTTAAAAGAAACGTGTGAGATATAAACACGATGCATAGAGAAAGACCACAGAGAAGCACAAATCAAAGCTGAAGTGTGGCATCTGCATATAATACTCATGTCCTATTAACTAGAAACAAAATATACAATCAATTGCTGTAATTCTCATTGTAGCCCATTCTGAAAGAGCCACAGAAAGTTACTAGTAACATCCCAGTTTTCCTCTTGCTGAAAAAAAGAATGGTAGTTAATGCAATGTCAGGTATGCATAATTTAACTAAGATGACGCCTTTGACGTTGTACTTATTGCCAAAATGCTGCACAGGCAATAACATGAACTGCTGCAGGCATAGTAGGATAGACAGCTGTGTGCTTAGTAATCGGAAACTTTTTGAACATCTGAACATAACTAGGTACCCTTTATAGCCTACTCTTATTAATGAAACTTTATAAATCTTTTATTGGATTTGTCAGTTAAAATTAAACAAATAAACAGCTTATTGCAGCATGAAACTGCCTGATTTTATCCCCCTTGTGAATCACTGACCTTTAACGATTAAGCAGAAAGGTAAGGAGGTGTAGGTTACAGAACTTAGAGTATCTCAGGTTCATTTGTTTGCACATGAAATTGGATGTTCATATTTCGTTCAAAATTCTCTTTAGAGAAAACAATTTTCTTTGTAGCATAATATTCAATAGTATTCAATGAATTGGTGAAATGTGATCGCTCTATCACCTGCATGTACTTTACTTTCCCAGGCTATTAGAAAGGATCTTTTTTATGTTTGTCCTTAAAATTCTTCTAGAATATAATCCTGAAGTCAGCTTAAGCGTAATTAATACTAAGTTTTTATTTTTAACACAAGCAAGAAGGGAAAAACACTGCTACAAATCCACTTCTCCTGGTGTCTTACATATATCAAGTATTTTGCCCAGAATAATTTTGACAGGCAAAATGTGATAGTTTATTTCAAAATTAACAAACAAATGAGAAGTGCACATAGCAAAATATAGAGGGAAATACATTACTAAAAATATAACTCAATTATCTGAATATATCTAGATTTTATGGAAGACTACAGAATTTAGCAATAAATGAACTCAAAGAAAGGCTTAGTGCACTGTATCTCAGCAGTGATACATAAGGACCATGAAGATTCTGCTATCTCACTTATCTAGCCACTTACTCTAAACACTATTATAATGCTTATGCTATAAAACAGCAGGGACTTCATGGTACTTTATCACTAGAACTGAAGAAAGAGACTGAACTAGTCAAAGGTAAAATCTCTCTTATAAACTCAAAGCCTAGAGAGAAGAAATGTTCACTTTCCGGAGCTTCCCTTGCTCACTCATTAGTGGTGACATTGATACCACTGTTACCCTGCTACACTTATACTTTTTAAATGTGATAAAGCTGAAGGACACACTGGAAGATTTCAGGATATGTGATGCCCATTTGCTTCCAAAAGTTGACAATTCAGTAATCAAGGTAAAGGAAAGAACTGAAAACAATCACTGGAATTAAACAATCCTAACTCAGATGTATCATCTACCTGACACTAAAAAAAGATCTTCCTACCATGTATCCATAGAAAGAACCTATGACTTTATTCACTGATTTAACTTAAGACAAATGTTAGCATGGGTGAAGTTCAGTTCTACTCAAAAAATCTAGGAAAAACATATACATACATACATCCTGAGCTCCACTTAAACTCTCATTTTGAGAAAAATTACTGCAAATGAATTATTTTTAGCCAATCTTTTAAACTACATATAAAGTTAATAACAGTTAATATTGTAAATAAGCTTCCTTTGCTGTAGATCTGAAAGGGGCCAGTAATTCTCAAATAGCTTCTGAAATCTCACCTCTTTTGTAGTCTAATTGGTTACATCAGTAAATTTCTTGGTGAGTGCTTTAAAAGGATGCAGAACAGGAATAGAAATACAGCTTTATGGGAAGTGAGGTGTGAGGCCATTAAATGCATTCACTGCATTAGAATGTTTTTAATCCTACTGACCAATTAAGTAAAATGCATCTTGGAGCAAATAAACATAACAGTCCTGTTGCTGACTGTAATAACAGATATGGCTGATGTGATAAAATGTGAACATTAGTTGTTAATTAACACAATGAAAATATTTCTTCTTTGACAAATTGTTGAATACTTTTCCAAATCACATTAGAAGAAAGAAAAATAATGAGCTATCAAACTAGAACCATCTGAAAAATAAGTTTTGAATCCCAATCAGAGTAGCAGATTTCTTTCATGAAGACTATATTCAGTTTGCTGCCTCTTTCAGAACAAAAGAATACTATACTTTGAATACTATGAATACTTTGAATACTCTTATTTTCTACTAACACTATGACTTAGGCTAATTTAGACTCATCATTTAAATCTCAGAAATTCCAGAGCTTGGATGCCATGAACTGGATCGATCAAAATCACTGTAAGCAGGTTTAGCTCAGTTGAACTACCTACCTTATTTATGTCAACTTTAAAGAGCAATTCTAGCCCCTAATTAAACTTCCTACAGTATTTCTAAGTTCCTAATTTAACTATGTGAATTAATTAGATCCCAACTCTAATCCCAAATTCCTTCAATACCACTTCCTCTCCCTCTGCTTCAGTTGCACCACATGGAAGAAAGAATATGTACTTTCCTTTATAGAGCAGTCTGAGATCCATTAAAAGAAAGGACTACATAAGAGCTCCTTAAATTCAGAAATAAAAATCAGCTTTAGTGATTAAATAAAATGCTTGGTAAGTAAGGTTAAGACATTAGTGGTAGCTTTAAAATACAGAAACAGCAAAACAGCACATTGGGGATATGTAAACATCAAATTCAGAGTATAAATGAAGCATAACAAGCTTCCAGAGATGCTTATGGAACAAAGACCAAGCTTGGGTTACATAATATTAAATGCCTACCTAGTTTGTTTTTAAAATGAGAATTAATGCAGTAATTTGACAAAACAAAAAGCAAGATGAATGATGAAATAATTTGGTTTCCATCGTTCACTAATCTGAAACTGGTTACTGTGTTATTGATCAGTATGAGGCATGTTTGGACAAACTAAAGATGGATCAATGACAAACACCAAGGCTGACAATGCCAAGCTTTGTTACAATGATCTGATACAATCAAAAATTTTAACTTCAAACTTTTAACTTTGGTATACAACCAGACAGAGTGCTCTACTATTTAATAGCTATTTGTGTAAGTGAGTAAATATTTATTGTCCTATGTATATGTGAAACACAGTGGTGACTTAGGGCATTGAACTAGAAATTGATCACATATGTTCTTGACTGAGCCTGCAATAATTTCTAATATAGGTCATCTTAGTAATGAAAAACATTAATTTGTATGTATACAAGAACAGTAAATACACTGTTTTTAGAGTTTGGGTACTTGAGTAAGTATTTCTCCAAAAGTGACTGAAAGAATAGTAATCATTACATTAATGTTGCCCAAGTATTTGGAACGTCTTATACCATTTATCTAAAAGACATGAGGTAATAAAGAGATGTAGGAAAATCTGAGAGACAAGAAAACTAAGGGAAAGTTAATTCATTGTTTTTCATTACATTTGTTTGTGCTTTCTCTATTGACGACATAGTTTATTAAAAGTTGTCTAACTTTTGAGCTACTGTGACAAGAGGAACATTATTTTTCCTTAAAAGTAGCCCAACAGAATAATCTAAACCAGCTTAAAAGCAGACTGCTTAGAGCAGCCTTCCTTTTTTTTTTTTTTTTTTTTTTTTAAATATTTTAAACACTGACAACTGGACAACTGTAGAATATTGAGTAGATAATACCTCTAATATTTGTTGATATAACTTTTTTTATAGTTTAAATGGTACATGAATTTTAACAACAAAACCATCCCTTGCACTAATAATCAGGTAAGTCACAAGAATTCTTTCATACTGTGCAAACATGAAAAATTTCATTTAGGTAAATGAAATTACCTAAAATTGAAATTACCTAACTGAAATTATTTAGACATGGAAATATAATAATGATATTTGCTTTGTAAAAAATCCATCCCTATTCATAATACAGATGGAATTACAGATATCGATCTGGAGAAAACTAATTCTTATACTTGTAAAAAAGAAAGAGTAATGCAGGCTTCAATATTATAATTATGAAAGAAGTGGTTAATCATTTATTGTTCAATTTCTTTAATTATTAACTATTGTAAAAAACAGACAAACAAAAACAAAACAAAGCAAAAAGTTTTTCCTGAAAATTATAAAGTAACTGCTACTACTAAAATTTCATTCTGGCATATTATTAGTAACAGCCCTGTAGGAAATAAACAATAATTACCCCAAAACAAACAAACAAACAAACAAAACAAAACAAAACAAACACATTCGGCAATCTGAAATTTGAAAGCAAGGGAATGGAATGTGAATTTATAACCATCTTCTCATCTTTATCAAAGTTACAGATTTTTAGGATATGTTGGAAAGTAACAACCAATATATCTATAGGTGAGTAAAATGGCATGCAAACCACTAGAATTAGTTCTCTTCTTGCAATTCAAGAGGTGGATAAAATTTAAAAGAAAAAAATAAAAATGATGGCTACAGAAATTAAAAAAAAGTCAGTGCTGTCTTGAGAATATTTTCTCTCTGTGTTACAGCATTGAAGCAACTCTCATAGACATTCATGGCAGCAGGAAAAGATTGTAAACATCTATTGCTCTAAATAGTCTTTTAGTTTAGGTATTTAAAAGAATGCAGTGTTATTCACAAAGCACGTATCACAAATGTACACAAAAAGAAAATACGGAGGATACCTAGACATCAAAAGGGAAAATATTCTGTGTATGAGAACTTTCAAAGTAACGTCTTCTTGGTTTATGATAGTTTTGGCTCCATAAGAATCCTTAAAACTAGCAGAATGGAAACAATTTGCTAGCAGAATGCAAACAATTTGCCATGACCTACAGAATTACAGGCAGACGCTTACATGTATTACTCATCCATAAACGTTGGCTTCTTCACTATTGTTGTTACATCTATGCATGGCAAACACACAGATACAGCTGTATATATGTATCTGAAGTAAGATGGATGTGCTCTCTAAGAACTAGAAAACCTAGAGTCGTGTCATTGAACTTTGGGAAAAAAATAATAAAAAGTAAGCCTTCTGGAAAACAAATGTTGTCTGTACGCACCATTACTTATCTGGGTGTTCATACTAGAAACAAAGAAAAATTAAAGCCGGGACAACGCTAGATTTCTATTAGAAAGTTCAGATACACTGGCACTGAGTGAAATTACTTGTGAAAAGACTACCTGTAAAACAGTTAGCCACAAAATGATATTTCAGGCTGCCATCCCTGTGCATGCTGACAACATGCCATAACCATGATGCAAAGGATAACTCTCTGGATTTCTGATCAAATGTGTTCACAGTTTGCCTACCAGTAGTAAAGTTAGATTCAATATGATGATGATTTTTGTCTGCCAGAACCAAGGAAGAGACTAGAAACTCATTCTATAAATGTTTCTGTAAAACCACTGGATGGAAGCAGATTCCATTCATTGCTGATCAGGTCTCAATTTCAAATCTAGAAGCAGAGTGTGAAAGACACTGTTCAGTAACAATCTCCAAACAAGAGAGGTTTGGAAATTACTTCTTTCAGGTAAATGCATTGTTCTTCTTTTTTCTACTCAGTCTCTTTGTATATGTTAGTTTGTCTTAGTTTGTATTATTTGACTGGAAGCTGTCAAATAAAATGTTATTGCAAAATTACTAATCTATTATTATTGTTATTATTATCATTATTATTATTATTATTATTATTATTATTATTATTATTATTATTAGGTAGGAATCCATAAGGCTAATAAAAGAACAATTGTAATTCAGATTTTTAAAATTTATAATATTCAGCAGCATTTTGTAGGACTAAATACCAAAACATGTAATAAATATTACATGTAAGAAATATTACCAAAATGTATTTAAACTGAAATTACAAAGAGTACACACTGCCTGCTTAGTTATGCTTAGATTCAGCTATATATTTCTTGCTGTTAATGGGAGCACTATATATTTAGTTTTCTTCAGAAGACAGGAAAAAGTATATATTTGAAGGAAGTTTACTGGACCACCACTAGCTTTTGATTTGGAGAGGTCCTTGGCCATCAAAACCATTAAAGAGTAATGTTCAAGCCTGTTGGAAACTGGAACTTTCAGGTCTACGTTCTGTCTCATATCAAACACAGATAAGTGGTCCCCTGTAATTTTTATGACTACGGTGTCAAAAGTCTTCCATCCAAATCGCAATAAATATTGTAATGAAGTCTGGAAGCAAGGCCATTTGTACTTGCTCGGGGCTGAGAATTAAGATAGCCTGTTTCTAGTTAGACAGTCATTAGAAAGATCTAACGTCCATGGTAAATGGTTTCCTGTTCTGAGTGCTTAAAACTAGTTTTAGTAAAATTGACTTCCTGAACATTTTCTTACATCTTCTTCAATATATGAATTTCAATTTTACACTTTTTTAAATGACAGGTTCTTCACAGACAGTCTGCCAAATCTTATGCTTACTCTGAGTAAATAGCTGTCTACACTAGCACATTTTTATGTTTATCCAAACCACATTAGATCAAAATACAGCACAATTCAGATACATGTTACCAAAGACTTTGGGGAAACAAAGTGTAATATATCCTCCTTCACTTTCTCTAAAACAGCACTGATGCTGTTTTATCTTGAGCTTTTTTTCACTCAAGTCACAAAGGTAAACTAACATGGCATTTGTTAGACTTTGAAGTTAGCTCAAATGAATTTACAGATGCATTTTTCAAACAATTTCTCTGCCTATGAATTACACTTAGACTTTCAGCTTGAACATTGACACAAGATGTGAAAATTAGCTATATTTTACATTATTACTTCATAATTAATTCACATATATGCAGTTCTCATAATGCTGCGAGTTGACTTCGGAAAAATGAAGTGTAGCAAACTTTTCAACTAAGCATATTATTACTTTATACAAAAACATAAAACAGGCTCAGTTAAGAATAGTTACAGTGCATACAACTCTATATGGGAATGATTAGTATAGTTATTTAAAGAGAAATTTAAGAGTCCTGTCTATACAGGTCAGTCAGACTGGCTAAATAGAATGAATTGCTCTGGAAAATATTGTCCATCCTTCTGCTCTTTAAAATTCTGTTAAAGACTGTAAGACTTTGTATGGGTGGCACACAAGTATTTTGATACCTGACTTCCATTATATGCCTACAAACTCCCATTAAGGCAGGTTCTGAGAAACTATTCCCTGTAGGTTTGAACAAAACTGTTCAAGACAGGTACCTCCTCATATTTCCAAACTTCACCTTTCATAGTTTGTCATATTATAATGCCATCTCTTATCTATTTATTTGAATAAGAAAAAGTATCCAACAAGATAGATCTCAGCAGACAAGACAAAATTTAGGCACCTTCAATGATACATTTGGACCGTTGTCTAAAAACTCCTCCCCAAATTCTTAGAATCATCTGTACCAGCTTTCTGCAAATCAATCTTAATGGAATATGTCATATACTGTAATCTGAATGCAAAGCTCTCTTTCATATGTTCATATGAACACAATGGTGGACAATGCACTCACTTCTGAATGTCTATACCACTTACACAACAGAGTAACTAAAAAGGTAGTAAAACTGTAGGTAGTAAAATAAACAGACCTCACTATTTTTACTTCTATACTTGCTAATGTAAAGATAGTGCATTTAAATCTGTATTTGATAGAATAAACGTCCCTTTTTGTATTATTTGACAAAATCCATGAATTATTAATTTCTGCCATTGTATTCACTGAACAACTGTAATTGTAAGTAAATGCTGAAGTTAATGAAAAAATTAAGGAAAAAGGTTTCTTTATCAGAATTAATGAAACATTTCCACAAAATCTTTTCATACAACAATGTCTCATAATTCCTTATGAAACCGCACCTCCATCCCCAAATCTCAATAATTATAAAAAATGAACATTCACCACATTCAACAAAGAAACTTTTTTTTGGTGTTATATAAAATCAGAGCACTGGTTTAGGTAAGCATTTGGGAATATTTTTCACAGTATGTATTTTCAAACATACTTTGTTGATGTCACTTTCTTCTTAATCACAACCCCCACTAATTTTTTTATCAACAGACGCATATATTAATGTTTGGACAGTTACTTTTTTTTTTTCAACATTGCTGAAACTGCTCTGAAGATTTTACTCTAACCTGTAAAACCAGCGAAAAGTCCTTTTTTCCTTTTTCATTGACAGTCAGTGATGTACACAAAAGCTTTATAACCACGCAGCACATGCAGCAGCTCATCCTTACAGCCTCCTAACCTCAGAGGCTGTGATGTTTTCCAATACAAAAAACTGCAAAATACTTGAAAATGCATAAAAAAGATAACCAGAAGATTTGAACTCTTTCATATTCAAGGAACTCAAACCCTCTACTACCAGGAAGAAACATGTTCCCTCTTTCCACAGCTTTTTTCTCTCTAGAGGAGTTGAAGCTTTCTCACGAGCAGATCTACTCTGCTGAGGCACCTTTGTGAAATGTAATAACATAAAATTACTTTGAATAAAAATGACATGTTATTTGGCAAGTTTTTATTCTACTTAGCCATGACTGGATTTACAGTGTGAAGAATTATTGTATTCCTTCATTTCTATTGTCAGTAGGGCCTTCTCAAATATTCCTTGAACTGTGATATTCTTTTTTTTTTTTTTTCTGTGTATATCTTTAAAATAAGAGATGTCTATCATCCACTGCAATACTACTGTAGTTTCCTCTTTACAAGCTTTTAAAAAGTTGTTTTATCTTAGTTTGAGGTCTATGAATACCAAGTGGAAAAATACACCAACTGTTGATAGCAATGCTCTCCTACTCTAAATTTTTTTTTATGTACACGGTGGACTTAAAAAAGAAAAAAAAAACTATAAATGTGCACAGGATCAGTATTAAATTCTTCAGTTGTTTATTAAAATATGATGTTATACATTTTTTTCTTCAGAAATGCCTATATCTTTTATAGATATAGCTGTCCATCTCAATATGGATAGCTATGTTGTGTATTTATATATTAATAAAACCTAATAAGATATTAATAGTGGCAGCAAGGAGTGTGAATATCATGCTTGGAAATACGTAAATTGCTCAGCAAATCAATTTCTACTAGAAATATGAAAAATATAAAATGTGCCCCCAAACTGCAATTATGCAATTGAAAAGAGATTTGTTTAATGTGAATAAAGGCAATATATACCTATATTTGACAGCAAGGGAATTCATATGGATTTCAAATGTTCTTATTTCAAAGAAATACGGGATACTTTCACTTACGTTGCAGTCCTCTATGAAGGAGTTTAGATATAATTATGTTGGTGGTCTAATGTAAGTGACAATCAATAAGCACGCGAGTTTTCTTCCAGATGAGTATTAGTCACAGAATATGAGAGCCACAGAAGTGTAAACAGTGCCTTTATTTTAGTTTATTATCCTGTGGTTTGTATTTGAGGATTTTTACCATTTCTGTCTCACGGAATAACATTAACTCCCATTACCAAAGAGGGAGATGCATTGACAAACTTGCAGTCTTCTGTTTTCATAGTTATTATATTATTTTGAATAATATGCAAAATATGATGAAATTGTTTCAAGAAATGTGTGTTTTAAAAGAATAAATAAATAGAAAACTGTCCTAATAGTACTGTGTCTAACCAAGTTTAAACTATCCCTGACAAAGGAAAGAGAATATTTAACCACTTCACTCAAACTTATCATAAATTCTTCTAAAATATTTCAACCATTTGATGGTACTTGAATGAGGAAGACAACACATGGAGATTAAATTAATACCAATAAAAACTATGTTTATTTGCTAATAAAAACAAAATAAGAAAATAGTAAACTTTCTGCTGTTTTCCAGACTACCATTTTACAATAGCATACAAAAATTAAGGAGTGTAGAGTACACCTTCCATATTTGTATTTCCCACTTCCACAAAGTACTGCCTATAGATCTGAATTCATGTTTTAGACCACTTTATGTAATCATTTGGTTATAAATTCATAACTTCAAGTACATGTTAGAAATTAATTTTAATAGTGTATCTGTCTGTATCAGAAAGGCCAACACAGAAGACATATAGGATTAAACTGTTTATTGTGGTTTTGTTTCCAAGTCAAATTCAGCTTTTGATCTGGTATGTGTGGAAGACAGGTTTACAGTGAGTCTAGCTAATGCTATTTCAAAGCCAGGAGACTCTCTCCAGACACCTTCCCAAAGAAGCAGTGTATGAAGGAGAGATTCAGTTAGGCCAGCAAAGAGCAAATACAAAATTTTCCACGCAAAGGAAAGCATTTCTATGAATTTTAAATGCATTGTGTTTCATTCTTAGTTGTAGAAGGAATGTTTCCTATCTCCTGAGTATGTCAGATGTTGACAGTACACACAGAATTCAACCTAAGCAGCAAAGGACTGCAGCAACAGATTTTCATATGCAGAAAGCTAATTTACACAGTAGAGGTAGATAGTGTCTACTTTTTTCTGTTTATAAGAGGACAAAGATCCCCCTTTTTAAGAAGAGCTATTAAGGAAACAGTATACCAAGAAGCATTTGGACAACTCTCTCAGACATAGGGTCTGATTTTTGGGTGGTCCTGTATGGAGCCAGGAGTCAGAGTCTATGATCCTTACGGGTCCCTTCCAACTCAGGATGTTCTGTGATTCTGACAAGAAACAAGATTTGCCACAAAACACTTTTGCAACTCAAGAGATGCGAGTTACATAGGTCATAAAAAGCAAAATATGTACTTTAAAAAAAATTAGAGCATTTTTGAATTTCATAAAAATTAATTCAAAGAAACGAAAAATTTCCACATGTTACTTTTTCCCTTCCTGATCTCTCTTGACGCATGCACACTATGGTCAGTTGCTGAAATGGACTTTGAAAAATATTTTGAGAAAGGGTAGTCTCTTCAAATTTGTCTATAGACAAAAGTTATCATGAATGCTACAATTTAAAAGGCTCTAGCAAAACAGATAAGCTTGTTTAGAGATCTGTCTACAAAATAGATAAATAAATAAATAAAAGGCAAATAAAAGGCTCAACAGGTCTGATCATCAAAGTCCAATACAAGAACTACATTTGGGCCCAGTTTAAGTAGATAGGCACTGGTACAACAAAGGTCTTTGCCTGCATAAAAAAAGCTACGTTTCTTTTTGTAAGGTCTACACTGAAAATTACTGTCAGCTTCCATTATACAAATCAAGCACCTAACACATTCTGTACAAAATCAATAATTTCTTCATCTAAGAGTGACTTACAGCTGAAGTAAATAACCTGTTTAGAAACTTCAGTTTGGATTATAACAGTTTGCATGAATATAATTTCATAAACAAAATAAACAAGTAGAAAGTTTGTTGTATTTAAATGTAAGCAACAGGCATCATCATTTGCTGTTATAATTCAAGGATAATCAATGCTATGCTATTGTCATTAATAAAAAAATGAGTCAATAGACACAAACTTTTAATATAACCCTAATTATGAGCGTCTCTTTGCATGAAACTAAACATATTGAAAATGTTGACATTGGCAATATGCCCTTGGACCAAAAGCCAAGCTTAAGTCAATAATCTATTATGATTTTCATTTTGCAGAAGTAGTGCCATTATTTTGAAAGGTCTCAAAAATCAATTTAGCATTTAGTATATCTGTGTAATAATGACATCCTAATTAAAAATCCCAATCTGAATAGCACAAAGGATAATGCTTAATCTCTAATCAATGAGCACTGAAAGAAGTTACAGGTTCAATAATCTTTATAAATGAAGTTTACTGTTTTTTCATAGATTACGTATTCATATTCCATACTTCACATTTCTGACAGACACTCACTCTGAAGAGATGTGGATGTAGACATTCTCCAACTAAAATCAGTAAATATGATTACAAGTTATTTAGAGAAAAATAATTAAGAAAGAGATCACTGGCTCATTATGGATTAAGGTGCAGTTGGTACATACAGAACTTGAATGGTAATTTTTTAACATGCTAAAGATCTTCAAATTGACAAGCCTACTCAAAGTGAATGCAATTATTTATACATTTTAACACCTCTGTCAGGCTATTTACAGGATTAAACCTATAGGAGATTCTTTCCATTTATCAGTAAGAATGACATATTTGACAATTTTTTTTCTTTTTTTCTTTTTTTTTTTTTTTTTTTAAATAATCCTTCACATTACCTTGAAACTGCAGATTCTGAGTAGCTTCCAACAAGTAAAAAAATTCTGCTTTCCTTGCAGCATAAAACATCTTACATGGCAATGAATGCATTTCCTTACGAGTGTTCATCAGTGCTCTGGATAGCTGCTCAATTACCTGTATGTCAAATGATTATCTGGGAACTCAATATCATACCCATTACCCTTCCTCCACCTCATATTTAAAATGTTACTGGAGTGTTAACACATCGTTGAACCTGCTTTTTCTTCAGTTTATTTTCCACTAAGAGGCGCTGGAGTAACAGATGTCATAGTTATTCATTTATTATGCACATTTTACATCCATTCTTTCAAGGCTTTGTATAAGATGGGGCCACTGGATATTAATTTCAGGAACAGTGCACTCATAATCCACTACGGCCTGCTGTAGTCCTCTTCATGTGCAAGTAAAAGTCTAATACACAAGACTATTGCAAATGTCTGTCAAATGGGAAATATAAGTATACAGCAAATTTTTATATTCTGTGGCATTCTGGTACTTTGTAAATGAGCATCAATCAGTGTATCAAGCTTCTTCACCACCCCCCCCCCCCCCCCCAAGTTAAAAGGAAAATCAAGGTTTCCAAGGTACTGCATTTTGAACACTCAAACTTTAGTGGGTTGCTTAAGGGCTCATGGCATCATTTACACAAGGTGATTCATTCAGGATAACCTCTCCATGGCATCTAAACAGCAAGAAATCCTTCCTAACAGTTTAACATGGTATTAGAACAGGTCTGTGGTAGTGAGCACACTAGTTAAGATTGTAGGTAACACAGTTAACGAGGGCTCACAGAACCCTACAGCAGAGAATAAAGACTTTCATGTTTTCATCTAAGTGATGATAAGCAAGTACTACAACACAACTTTTCATTAGTATTTCATGGAACATATACATGGAGATAGGAGAAGAGGCAACCAGTTGGCATAAGATTTTTTCTGTGTCAAACAGTCAAACGCTAGGCAAGTTCTAACAGCATTTATAACAGACCTCTAGAAACTTCAGGAGAAAAATAACAATATGCTAGATGCAACATGCAAGATGCATCTAATCTTTAAAATCAAAACCACCCCAAAAAAATAAATCTTACTTTGTAGCAATGCGTGTGTTCTAAGTTCAATGATTCAGTGATTTAAATTCAATGTAGCACTGATTTAAATATTTAATTTTCTGCTTTAAAAATGTATACCAGATCCGTGGCCCTATCCTCAAGGTCACTGAAAATTTTAGACATTTTAGGATTTTACTTAATGTTCTAAAATATGGGGAGTAATTTGTAGTACAGAACAGGAAAGGATTTGTAATAAAGGATCCCTAGACTGTAGATGCAAAAGGATGCCAAACAGACCAAAAGCTCAAGGTGTGGAATTGATCTTCTCCCTCTTTCCTTCTTCTCTCTACCAATGCAAGACACTAGAACTATTCTCAGTATGTACATACATAGGAATTGTGCCTTGTTCTTATTTTCTAAAATACTGATAAAAATACTTCTTAACATGCAAGAAGGTTTTACACATAAGAAATTACTATTTTTATATGCTATCCCCTCAGGGTGTAGTACAGTATAATCTATAGTTATGTGCTTTTTCGTAGAATGTGCTTGTAGCCAAAATGTGAGACCAGGTATGAGAAAATTAAATAGAACAAGAACTTCCATGTGCTCCACAATTAAAGGAAACACTAAGTAGCAGCAATGGGAATTAAACAGGACACTGTGTTATGCCAAATACCAAATGTGAAACCAAAATATCTGCCAAGCCTCCCCTATTTGTTACAATTTTTCCATATTTAGGTAAATTCATATAATTATGTACCCTGCAGTGGTAATGGGACTGTTCTCTAGTCCTTTTGCAGCATATGCTGTTGGCACAAATATCCTCTTTGAGGGGGAAAAAAGCCAGCTTGGCCAAGATTACATATGTTGATTTTATATTGGCATCCTGACTGTGCCTAACAGCTGGTCCTAAATGTAACGAAACCATGTTGGATTTATTCAGTTAAACAACTTTGTAGACTCTTTAAGCATATGTATTTCTTATAGCTGCCTATGTTTTTGAATCCACTTTGATCAGAGCACCAACAGTTGCACTATTTTTCTTAACATTCAAAATGGAGCCATGAACCAAAAATATACATTTATATACATATTTAAAATTTTCTTCTTCCTACCCAGTTTTAAACAATGGTGAGAATACCCACAAACCTCTCTTGACTTTTTCCATACATATGCGTGATCTTGAAGGTATGAAATGAGCGCAGCCCTGCTGCTATTCTTTCCACGACCACGATGGTGTTTCAATGGTTTTACAATCTCTAAGATGTTCAAATTGTGTGTGCGCGCGCGCGTGTGTGTGAAAAAGATGCTGTAGAAAAGTCACTACTTTATATATATATGTTTATGGCTAAACACTGGGTGATTTTGTTGGAAGTCCTGCAAACACGAATGTGAAATATTTTCCATAAATGTAGAACACAGTATACCAGCCATATTCAAAGATAAGTCAGGCCACCTCCACCCATAGAAATCTACCTTTACAACCCAACCCCCAATCCAAGACAATCGCTGGTATGTGCAAATGCTGAAATAAGTCCAATATTTCTGAGTGTTTTTGAAATTACTTGAAGGCAGTGACAGCTATTGAAACTGAAGACAGATTCTAAGCAGACCTATCATAAACAACCACATCCTGCAAATGCATGAACACATCAAGAGAGCAGTAGAAAGCAGTCATGAGGTAGAGTGCATCACAGTTGTGAATAACCTGGAAAGCAATAGCAATTTATTCATAGCATGCATTCTGTGTCTAAAAACAGAAAACTACTAATTTTACTACAAATTTCAAATAAAAAAGTTCTACACACAAAAATGATACTCAAGCACATATCTGTGTACCTCAATCTAACATTTGAGTTATCGAAACATATCAGGAGTAGAATGTAGTGCTAGATCCCATATTAAGGATAAAAAAAGCTCACTTTTCAAATAGTTCTAATGCTCTATCTATCTATTAATGTTGGTGCTTTATTCGCACACTCAACCTAAGACATCAGGTCCTTTAAAAAGATGGGGATATGGTGAGAATTATTAAATTCAACAGACTGAGAAGTCTGATAATGCTTCTTAAGAGAATGACCATTGTCTGTGCAGGGGTGCCTTCATCAAACTGACAGGAAAGTCTTAGATTTCTAAGAAAAAAGCTCTTGATTTTGTTTGAGTTCCTGCATAATGCAGACCATCTAATCTCACTGTAGAAAGTTCTTTGTTATTATTATTATTTTTTTCTTAAGGACTAATCTCCATGGTAGGTCCTGACAAAAGTTTGTTATACCTTGCTGGCTTCCTCTAATACATTCAGACAACACTGTTATTCAATCTCACATTCCAGTCTCCCAAACAAATTCAGGGAAGAAACTAGTTTAACTAAATCACGCAAATATTTATTTTCCTCAGAACAGTGAGATTAAAGTGCATTAAGTACCCCCCACTTTCTGTAAAAGGAAACTGTGCTGGTCTGAAGGCTGAGATGGCCCAGCTTCACTTCTGGGCTGCACAGAGCTCTACATGACTTGTAGCACTGATAACAGAAATCAGCCTTTATTTCAGGTAAGGCAAGCTCACACTACTCACTTCCAAAAGGCCATTCACAGATGTTCTTCAAAGGGAATGACAAATACTAAATTCTAAAATGATCTTTTGTTGTTACCAGTTCCTCTTTACAAACACTTCAGCTATCTTACAACAAGCTGGGCAGTTTTAGAGCCTATTATAATAGTTAGAATAGTAGCACATGATCACTGGTAGAGAACATACACAATTTACCAGTAGTCTGCTACAAAATGTTCAGATATAATAAATTATTGAACTCAAAATAAATCCCTCCAACAAATTTGACAACTGTCTCAGATACTGATCTAAGTTACACTAGCTGATTTAAACCAACTATGTACTTTCTTCTTACCATCTATAATAATAAAAATATACCTGAAACCACAAGTAAAAAATGAATAGCTACTTTCTCAGACAGATACTGAAACTAGTCTGCTTTTCCTTTTTTTTTTTTTTTTTAATATATGGCTTAAAACATTCAAGGTTATAACCTTAGCTAGTATGTCCTATTTTGCTTGATAAATAAGGAAAATTAAGAGTAAGTATTTTGGGTATATCTATCAGAAGAAACTTGTTTCTTTCACTAGTGTTTCTAAAGACAGCTAATTTGGTGTGAACTTCATTTAAGAAGTTCTGGAATGAGAAAATTAAACTTAGAAGAAATAAGAAAACAGAAGCCTTGAAAGATTTATCAGAAATAACTAGAAGAGATCTTTACCTCTTGCATTAGCAGATGTCAGTAATACAACATTTATTTTAGAAGAAACATGAAACAGGACACGGTCATAAAAACTCACACACACACACAGGCTGCACCCCATGCAGACTACATGGCAAATGAGCCAAGTCTGTCCCTTCCTAAGCAGAAAGCAAAGTCCATGTTACCAACTTTCATAATGGCACAGTGAAAGCACTATTATTCCTTAAGTAAACACTATAATATAGCAGTAGCTAGTAACACTACATAAAATTAATTTTAATGTACCTAATTAATAGTATATTGCCTCATTTTAGAGATGTGATCTACATCCTTCCAAAGATTCATACTTTTATCTTATTCCATACATTAGTCATTTTTGCACTCCCCCCCCCATTTTTACCAAAGCTGATTCTATTTACCATCAGCGGAAATATTTTAGAGTTCTGGTATGAGAAATTATTCATTTAAATTAATACAGCATATGTACCTATGCACTACATTCAAATAAGTTATCTGATAAAGTCATTTAATTGTACCAGAAACATCAGGGAAGGCTGGGAAGAGAAAGCAGGTGGGATAATTTTCACAAAATATTTTATCAAAATTGTGCATTATTTAGGGAAGAGGAATGGCTTTGTGAATTGTAGCATAATCCTATAACATATAAACACCCAAGGCACTAACCCTTTGTGTATAAAAAATTAAAATCAAGACTATTTCCAATTTACTTTATCTTTTCTGCAGATATATAAATGTTGGTTTCCCTGTTCTTAATTTAGTTCAGCAGTGTGCTATGGACAGCCAGAATAAATAAATAAATAAATAATCCAGATATTACCACTGGACTTAAAATTTGATCCAACTTTTTAGCAGCAATTACTATTCCCATGACACCTAACTAAGTTTAACAATTCATAGTAGCAAGCAAGCTACAGATGCTTCTCATCATGAGAATATTAAAAACAGGAGAAAAATCATGGATTTATTCATTCTTATAAGCAAAGAGGCTGGCAATGAACTGAAGTGATTCAAAGCTGGTTTGGGAATTTTGGTTTAAACATGAAGAACAAATGGCTATCACACACCTATTCATACAACTGGCTCTTCCATAGCCAGTCCAAAGCTCAGTGCTTATGAATGAGAAATTCCAAAATACTTTTCTTGTGCCCTTTACCAAAGGTAACAAAACTATTATGGATTTTCACTGATGAACAGTTAGCTGTCTCAAAAAGGACTACTCAAGGAGAAACCCACTGAAGTGACTGAAAAGTTCTGAAAATCTTAACCACATCATCTTGAGCTTACAATTCTTTTCTTCAGTTTTCAACCAGATCTTTATTTAAACTTCTTACTACTTGATAGCTTGTCTTCATTCTTAAAGTGTTAACAAAACTTAGGCAATATATATTTCTGTGTATAAAAAATTGTGTAGGAACCAGAAAACATACAAAAATATTTTTGAGTGATTTTACTATCCTTGACATCATACATTCTCCCTTCATTGTAAGTGGTGACAAACAGCTTAACGTAGCCTTGCTGCATATAGTAGCAATACTTAGGGTGATGGCACCAGAAGTGCAGCACTGAGTCAAATCTTGAGAGTCTGGTAAGTAGCCATGCCTGAATACCAAGGCAGCGCCCTATTCCACCACTCTTACTAATGAGATAATTTTTTTTGCGTATTTATTTTAATTGGTTCACTTGTGGAAAAAAGTCCCACATTGCATGATTAAGGGCAGCAATATTGCCCTGGGTAAGGACTGGACTTACTTTAAAGTCTAATGTAATACACAAATTGTCAGTATCATAAAATCTAATTTTACATACATATATGAATGCATGTTTTACTAGTTTTTTGTTGTTGTTTTAATTTCAAAGATGTACTTGAAAGCTTGAAAGACTACATAGAATGTCTTATACTGAGTCCTAGTGCAAACAAAAAAAAATACTAAATTCATAAAAGCACTTAAAACTACTTACAGCTGAAAAGTTTATAAGTAATGCTTGTAGCTGGGACAAGTTCAATGACATATACAATAGGAATTCTCTGCATTTAATATAAAATTAGACCTTCATTGCACTGATGCACTTAGATGAATGCCTGATATTGTGATTCTTTTTATTTTATAGCTATTGAATTTATGTGTGTATATAGGTATCTATTATTCTATTTAATAGCATAGGGTAGTTGTAGCCTTATACATTACTGGAAGGACCTATCACAAGAGATTAGTTATGTACATTAATGACTAAGCATTTCTAGAGTACATATCAGCCAAAGTAGATTTAGACTCAGGCAGTAACAATTATTTTGTTTGATAAATAACAAATACCTTTATGTCATTCTAACTTTTTAGTTTTCAAATGAATAATTTCTTCATTCTATTCTACAAGGCTCTAATCATTCAACTTTGTAGGTGCACTTCAAAAGCTTTCTTTAAGAATCTTACATTTGATTTCTGGGAAGTATTTTCTCGTTAACGTCTAACACATGTACCCTGTAGGCATGATTCACACAAGCCTCTGGAATTCTAAGGAAATGATGATCAGTCACGGAAATGTGTAAAGATTCAAGAACTCTGGCAATTTTCACTTCAAATGTTGTCAGCGAGTTACTATTATAAAAGTACTTTTCTCACCATATCACTGAAAAAAAATCTATGTACTTTGCACCTATGAGAAAAGTTACACATTTAATGAACTCTACCACCTGAAGGTATATTTCCTCGAAGTTGATAACTGAATCTGTTACAATCAGCGAAATGCTAATTATAGATAAAAAGATGCTCAGAACATCCTGAATAAAGTTTATACCTTGACAGAGGAAGCAGGGTAGAGAAAGGAAAAGCTCACTGATCCACAGTCAAAATACATGCCTAAAAGTTTGTGCTCCTAATTAATCACAGAATTAAGTGATACAACAATAATCTGTCAAACAAAAATAATCTGTCAAAAATACAATTGTACTCAACAGTAGCCTTGGAAAGGCCAATACACATGCCTAATAATAATGTTTATATTTAATTGATTAGTTGTTTTTCAAAAGTTGAAAACTATTCCCTGAATTACTAAAGAGATGGTAAAAATTAAAAGTAATGAGCTCATTTCAATAAAAATTTATGAGGCTGGTTTCATGCTGACAAAGTGGGTCCTGCAGGCACTACACCTGACTGCCAGAAAAGGAAAAATCATGTATTTCAAAATATTTAAAAATCTTTTAATAAGGTACTAAAATACAGCTTCAACTGTATGGGCAAGCTGCAATGATTCCATGTCTTTATACATGGCAATATACATTACCAATAGCAGCTTTTTACAATACAAAATATTTTTTGATTAAATCAAAATTAATATTTTTCAGCATTAATTACTAAAGATGGTAAATTTTGTTGAAGGAGTATTAATAACATTCAGTGAGTGATGTTACAATACCATCTGAATCCTCGCTTTTTTTTTTTTTATTAAAATATCATGGAAGTAAAATATAAGAGGAAGAAAAAAAAATAAGATGATGAATCCAGTTCACATGGACCAAGTAAGAATACTTGCTCATTTTTCTTATGATGGGGCAAAAGACAGTCTAGTAATGGACAACAACAGCGGCAGCTTGAGCTCTGATAGACATTAGGCAGAGTTAGATGCAAAATATCTGATTCATACACTGACTATAATCCTAGAAACAAAATAAAGTGGTAAAGTAGATATATTCACATATAATATGAAAGAGTCAATTTCAATATTTACTCCTGAAAATATAAAGCCAATTATTAATTTAGCTATTTTTGACATAGCACAAATGTATGTTTACATATTTTAATAGCATGGGTTATAGTAATAAACAGTAGAAGTCTTTATTAGATTTCTGTAACAATTTTATTGACTCAAAATTGTCAATACGAGGCACTGAAAGTTTCAAAAATCAACTACTTTGACTCAGCTTTAGGTTTAACAATCATTTGAAATGTGTTGTGCAAGTTTTTGTACAAAAAGTGACCCAAACTCCATAAATATAACTGCTGTCTTAATTTACACAGATAAGCTACAGCAAAAGGAAGAAGTGTAATCTATGTTTTGACAATATATTATGACAAATTGCCATTATGAAGTAAGAATCCTTAATAGCCAAAATTGTGTGTGTCTTAGGAGTACCATTAAACAATTATTAGCCAGTTCAAGTGGACAGAAACTGGATGGACTTCCATCCATTCAGGGCTTCCCCTCACTAACCAACAAGTGGACAAGATAGCTCCTGTCCCCTGGATAATTTCCGAACACAAGAGATGGGCAGTAAGAAAGATGATTACAAAGCTGAAAAGTGATATGCTCCTTTGAGGAGGAACTTGAATGCAGATTTTAAAAGCCATTTGAATTTAAGAAGCTGTTCTTAGCATGGCTCTGGCCTACATTCCCCTCTTCCTACAATTTATATATATTAGAATTGGAAATTCTGGACTTTCCTCCAATAATCAGGAATAGAAGATTGCAACTAAAAACGTTTGTAGAAGGCATCAGAAAAACCTTTTAGAAACTTCCACACATATTTCATTACAATGCTACTTCTTTTTCAATCTTAAGATTTTATTTCCACCACCATTAATGTCAATGCTAAAATGGTAAAGGGATGCTTCACAAGTGTAGGTATTATGTGAGAAAGATAATTTATATACCTTAAAAAAAAAAAAAAAAGACCATTTCAGCCATCCTCTAAAATGGTGGTTCTTCCGCAGACACCCTTTACATACAAAAATGTTTACATACCACACACAGAAAATATTTTACAGTAACAAAAGATTAGTCACATAAGCTTCATGATAATTATCCACCTGCAGAATGGATGATGCAAGGATTATTACAATTATTGAAATAGTAGAGAAGCTCGTTGGAGAATTGCGGTGTTCCTGACTACATTGTTACTAAGCACAGTGATTAAAAAAAGGAGGTAAGGCACCTAATGAATAAGGCATCTCCATTTCCAAGAGCTCCTTTAGATATGAATATAGACTGAAAACAGCCTAATGTTTAGAGAAAGAATGGATATCAAATATCCTTTACAGAACGCACTGTAAATCACAGAAGGACATGGAAGTCCTTCCTTTCTAAAGCACTACTTAAAAAAAAAAAGGGGGGGGGAGGGAAAAATATGAAATTACAGTAGGGTAGATATAATTTTTATTTATGTCCTTAAAGAGTTGGTACATGTATTAAAAATGTGCATGCTGTAAAACCTTGGAGTCTTAAGAACTCTTCATGTTACAACTAATAAACACAGAAGCTATTCTTAAACCAGCTTGCACATTAGGAATATTATGTTCTACTTCACATTCCCCATATTAATTCTCGTAAGGGGTTTTGATTTCTTCAAAATAGAGAATTTGGCTTTCAAATAAAGAATTTTGCAAATGGATTAGTGACTAGTGGAACTCATACTCACAGTAAGAACTGAATTAAACCAACTGAGAGCTAATATGGAACTGAAGGTTTAGTTTTTGTTTATTTGTTTTGTTGATGTGTTTTGTTTTTGTCTTAACATCTGGCTTTGGTTTTTGTTTGTCAATGTATATCAGAGCACTTTAGCTATAGGATTTTGGGAACTGATGATAACTAGAAGGAAAATCTGCCTATAAATTAAGTTTCATATTCTTTGTGATAAAGTAGTGTTTGAACAGGTTTAAACAATATATATTGAAAAATATAATTGCAAGAGACTCAGAAAAATAGACAAATATTGCCATCTCAAGTAAAATAAAACTTCATTTACCCCACTACTACAACCATTTCTTTTCATAAAGTGGGACTTTTAGTATTACACTATTTTTCTTCTCTGTACTGTTGTTGACACTCTCAGAACCATCTTCAAAGCACCGTTCGCTTTTGTGTGGTGTAAAACCAGTATGCTTCCAATTTTGCCATCAATCATCTTTAATAGCATATGCTATTAATGTAATTTTGTTATTGAAGATTCCTAAGTCTATTCAGTGGTTTGCACAAGACAATTATGTTTTTTGTTACATGCATGCAGGCAATCAGATAGCGCCTTTTTAAATTAGAGTAATTAAGCATGGTCATTATAAATGGTAGATTATTAAAAAAAATCATCAAGTGTCAATATGACATTCTTTGATTTAAAATAAAATGGCAGCAGAATGAAGAGAGATGCATTTTAATTATTTCATTTCAAAGTGTATTTGAAATATCTTCTTTATGAAAGCTTTCTGATGTGGGGAAATGTTCTCCATAGGTTTTACTTGGCTATGACTGGTTTTATAGATAATTCCTAAAATCTTGAAAATCAGCAGAAAACTTTTTCCAACAACTAAAAGTCCTCTACACACTTATAAGCATGTATAAACGTCCTTTATACACAAATTATATACATGTATACATGCACACAAATCAGATTCATGCAGAATAAAGGTAATCTAAAGGTAATGTTGAAGGGCTGATGATGTATTTTACCTAGTTGTCTTAAGTATACATTTTTTTCGTACTGTGTAATAGACAAAACTGTTGATCGTTTCATTCAGATTGAAAAAAGGAATATGTACGTACTACAGAGGTAAAAGGGTGTTCATTAAAAGCTCAGTAAAAATAATTTTCTCCAGAACAGACAGAATCTAACAGTATCTCCCCATTTTAAGACTCCTGCTAAATTTATCACATGATAAGCAGGAAGTGCATGAAATACTTTTTAGCTATTCACTCTTTGGTTTTAGTCAACAGGAACTAAAATATCAACAGACCCCAGCAACGTACTTAGGGAGTACTGGACTGACTTTGCTGTATACTTTCCATTCATCTACTGCACACTGAAAGAGCTCAAAGTCTTTGACCTACTGCAAAGGTGTTTGCAGTATTTTTTAAGTAGCCTGAAACATTAGCAACACCTAACAACTCTAGGAGTGATGTCAATCCTTTAGTGACAAGAACACATAGATACATGGGGGTTCATTCTCATGCAGCAAAAAGTCACTGCAGAAAGCCTCCACGAAGTGGGTTTCCAGAGGTTTCAAAGGTCTGAATTCTCCATCCTGACCTCAGCTTAACTCATTGATACAAGGTAAATCCAGAAAGACGGTGTGCCAATTACAACTATTAATAACAGTGGATAAGAGAATGACAAGATGTTTGATTTTCTCTAGATACCATTAGATGTTCTTAAAAATAGCTGGTTCTATTCTGAAAACAAGACTTATGACTTACATAGACATTATGTATCAATGTTGTGAATTAACAGAAGTGGACACATTAAAAAAGGTTGTTTTTTAAATTACATTTGATACTAAAGATACAAACATTTAAAATAGAAGTTTTATAACAGTACTTTGCCTTTGGAAAACGTAAAACACTAGATATCATTATAGTAGTGCATTCAATAGTGCATTCATACTTAAAACATGACAACTATTCAATTCCAATACTGTGCAGTATTATATAGAAAAATAATTAGGAAACACAGTCACTGTTCAGGTATAAGCAATTTTAAGTGATTTTTTTTTTTTTTGTAATCATTAAAATGCAAAAAAAAAATCAACACTGATACAGTAACATCTTTTTAGTCAACATTAAATACATTTTTACATCTTCGTATAACAATGAAAATGCAACAAATTATGAACAAATTATGCTTATTTTTGCCATAGTAACCTAAACAGTGACATTATTTTGTCAGACCACTTATTCCTCTTTCTTCTTTTATCTTGCTATAACCGATTACTCCCTGTCTACCTTGGCAATATCCAATATTGGAAATTGCAGATAACAGAGGAAAAGGTAACAGGGTGATGCTGGTAATCATTACAATTTATCACAAAATGTCACTGTCAGGGGTAGTTCCATGGTTTACTGTCCATACTGGCAATATAAAAAATACTTATCTGGTGTAAGTATTTATACTGAATTTAAGCCTGTGCCTAATGTATACACATTCCTACAGATAATAAAATTTATTTAAATTAAATTTAATAAGTTACTATATATTATTGGATAGAACACCTTGCTTTCAGTCTTACTGTAGCTGTAGTTGATGAACATCAGAAAGATTTTAAAATTTCTGAGTGTTTTCTTCCTTCCAGGTCTTAGCTGGCAGAAGTGTGAGGAATTCTACCAGGCATATCTAGTTCATCTCCATGTCTGATGAAGTTTGGAATATGAACATGAACTATGATGTCTGATTGCTTCTAAGGCCCAGATGTCATGAAGTACAATGAAACATCTGCAAATTTTGACATTATGCAGGCAGTATGAAAGACCTGTTAAAACAGATTAAAATATGGTCCAGAATGCCATGTATAGTAACTCTCTCAGTCCAAAATTTAGGTTCTGTAGATACTCGAGTACAGTTAAGATATTCATAGTGCTTTGTAGTGCTTTTCTTACTTAGTCTTCCTGAATGCATCAAACTGAGCGAAGTAAAGAACTGTTTATAAATTACAACTAAGTTCACAATGCAGCCATTAGAAGAAGAAGCTTGGTGTAGCTGCAGTCTGAGATGTATATAACAATGAACGAAGAGAAATGTTTGAGTGTAATGGCACTTAACATGCTACTGAATATGGATAAGATATGGTTCTTAACTCTTAAACAAACACTAACTCTGATTACTAAGAATAGTAAAGAATAATAAAAATTGCCTTACACATACTTTGCACTTCAACTGATAACCATGACCTGCCTGGGGCTGATATAAGAATTCTCCTCCCACCTCGGTTTCCATCTCTCCCATCCCAAAAGGAGTCATTAAGACCTGAAGAATCCCAGTTATGGGATCTCTGTGTTCTACCACCGATGCTTCAACCATAAAGCTACAATCAAGAAAAGTAAGGCTAATGTCATTATTTTATTAGTATATTAACCTTAGTGGTTAATACTACTTGTCTTCACTTTCATTGTACTTCTTTTTCCTTCAAACATTAAGAAAGAGCTCATGTTCAGAGCAAGCACAGAACTCTTCAAAGACTGATAGTTAAGAATATTTCACAGTTTCTCAGGTTTGCTTCAGTTTATGTTCAGCAAAAAACAAAGCCACCTACAGAACTGAATAGGCAAACTTCATATAAAAGTAGACTCTGGAAACAGGTGTCCAAAGAATCCCTTTTTCCAGGAATGTATCCCTCAAATACAGGCATGCTGGAGAGCATATAAACATAGTTTTATATAATATTTCAATACCACATATTTCACAGAACTTACTGTGATTTTCTGCCAAGTATTTTTGTGTCATTTAATTTAGAAAACTTCTTGTGGGGATAAAAGTAAGTGAATAATGCAGCTTTATAATATCTTAAAAATAAAATAAAATAAAATAAAACCAAAAACAAAAAAGGTCTAAATAACCATTAAAAAAAAAAAATAAATAAAAAAAAAATAAAACAAATCATATGAAACATTAGACTTTCACCCTCTTATTGTGAAAGAGCCAAGCATTTTGCATTTCAGGCCGGCATGAGTTTTTGGATTTTTTATTTGAAGAAAGATAAGAGCAGAGGATAAGCTTAGTGAAAGGACAGAGAAATAAATTTGATTTCTGATAATGAGTTTCAGAATTGCTCCCAACTCTAAAAGGAAGGAGTATGTGAAGATTCTCAACTGTGTAGAATAGACACAAGATCTAACTGGGACAAATGATACAGATAAGTAACAGTATAAGGAATAAATGTATGTGGGATATTAAAAGGTGTCAGAATAAATATCCCCTTCCAACCTAGCACCTCTCTGCACTTTGCGTTCACTAATTCTCTGGACATAATTGTGAATAAATTTTGTCCCATGTTGGTAAATAGTGGTTAATCCATTTTATGGATAGAAGATGTCAACTATATCTGACCTTACTAGGAGCAAGCTTCATACAGACTACTGACTTGTATCTACCCATCACCTTAGATCTTCAGTCCTATTTTCAGAACAAAATTCAGTACAAGTAGCTTTTTTTCTGCATTGCTTAATTTGATATATTAAAGGTATGAAACAACAGCAGCAAAAAGTTGGAATATATCCAACTTTTAATATATTCATATTAATGAATGTTTCAGATCAATTTAACCAGAACTGAATGACATATTTTCTGAATGACAAATCAATATGAAAAATAATGAAGTAAGATTCTTTGTGGTTTCCCAAATTCTTTCTAGTCAAACAGGGTTGACTTGCATTATTTATTGGCTGTAAGTATAACTAGATCCTGTTGTGTCTTACAGTACAGAATAAATATACACCATTTATTTCTTCTGCATTCTTTCAAGAGTTACACATTTGAAAAGGAAAAAGTTAACTTTATTTAATTGGCATAAAGATTAAGAACTTCAAACAAAGTTAAAAAATAAGCTGCAAATGTAAAAACTATTTTAATTTTCTGTTATTGATACAATTTTCCAAGTATATCTACGTTTCCTCCAGATGATTTTTCTCTTGAGCCCATGACTATATACTAAGGCCAGGACTCCACACAAATAAATCACATTTATGATTAATTATAAATCGCTGCAAAATAAGTCATACAAAATAGCATGAAGCACTGCAGTAGAATCTACAAGCACAAAATCACATGTACTGTACAAACAAGCAAGGAGAGCTCCCCTTCTTGTGAAAGCTTTTTAACTTCAGAGTGACAGGTGGGTACTTTGGATAACAGAGCAAAAGGTAACAGGGTGACCATTAAAATTTATTTCAAAATGTAATTGTCAGAGACAGTTCCATGGTCCTATTTAGTGGGCCAGAGACAGAAGTGTTTATTTTCTTTCCAATACAGCTAACTGAAATGAGTCCTCCCCATTGTCTATATCTACCATTTAATTTCTGACTAGGAACATACTTTTGACTGTCCCTCATAATAGCAGCAAAAGCTTTTTTTTTTTTCCTACAGGTAGAAGGAAAGTTGGACAAAATCAGCTAATACTTGGAGATTTTTGTGAGAAAAACAAAAGGCACAAAAAGAGGAATTAAGCAAAAATGACCAAGGAGGTTATTGACATCAATTTTGCATCATCCAAGCTGGACATCACCATTCCCCAGTAAAGGCAGGGATGACAAATGTCATCCATTGAAACCACTGGTCCAGCAAAAAATAAATAAATAATAAATTAAAGGGATCCTTCAAAGGGAAAAGAATTCATTTCTGTTGAACCCAACAGTTAGTGTGTGAGTACAGTTAATTAGAACTGCAGGCAAGCATATCATTGAGGCTACGAACCAGAAAAATGATGCTTGTAACAGTATGTGAAATGACATGAAACAGGGCATGCTGTACTGTACCAAGGACAGGCAGGAGGTTTTCTGGGCAGCATTTTTTACTATTAGAACCCATATGAAGGATTTATACACTTGTAGGTGTGTGTACTTGTGAAAATGTATCTATGAAAAGGTATTCTGGAAACAACCACCCAAAATACACCTATATATATATATATATATTCACTTATGCGTAATAAAAATATATTGCCTTTGTAATCAGAGGGAGAATGACAAAACTGAGCAGAGGCTTCAAACAGTACAGGAATGAGAAGATTAAGAATCCAAAGAATGCATTTGGAGTCAACTGCTAACATAGGAAAAAAAAACCTTGCTGAGGTTTTCAAACTTATTAATTACTACAGTTACTCTTCCGGATAACTTTTGTCCATTTAAAAATATGGACACAATAATAGCAAAAAAATAAAAGCAACATATTGTTAGATCTTTCTGCATATTCAAGACTTCATTTTTATTTACATTTAAATAATTGAAGCTTACCTACTCAGAAGTATTGGAAACTTAACCAAAAGTGAAAAAAATAATAGATGTGCTATCATTAGACTGAATAGATTTGCCGTTTTCTATAAAAGACTCAGAATGTTATCAAAATAAATAAGGCTATAAGCAGAATATGGATGGCTCTTTATAGGAATTAGCAAAAAAAAAAAAAAAAAAAAGTCAAATGTTTCTGTAATTTGCTTTTAAAAAACACTTTATAAAAATTGGATCTTTAACACCACTTAAGACAGTACATCCAATCACAAAATTATATTTAATGTCAAAACATGCCTTCATATTATAAATTCTATGTCTTTAAGTGGTAGGTAAAGATGAAAACAATGACTTGGTTTTTGGAAGGGGGTGGGAATTGCAAGCAGCAGTATGTCCATCCACAAGGGGCTATGCTAGGGTTACCAAGCTAATTTAACTTGTGACCTGAACTAGACTTTTGAACCCATTCTTTCAGAGGTGAAGAACCAGGGTATTAGGCTTGATTCATTTAGAAGTGCTCTACCAACATAATGAATGTTTTTAATAAGATCTACAACTCTACTGGGAAAACAGTACAAGAAAAGCCCAAGTGCTCCTTTAATGTTTAAAACTTGATTAAATATTTACAGTAGCATAAAACTGAAAATCAGCAAGCTCCTCCCTAACTTGATTGCATCAAATTATGTTTATGCCAGCCTATGAAAAATAACAAATCTTACCATTACTAGAAACAAATACAAAAGCTAAATTCACATTTACATTTTGTGTCATCTTTGTCATATGCTTGTGTGCTTTTGTCTACATGTGCATGATTCCACCCACTCATCAAGGAAGAAACAGAACTAGATATACTCATGTTTATTAAAAATTCTATTTGCTTTCTAAATACTGTGGGATATTTGAGAGGGAATACTTAACCCCCCTATATTTTTTTCTGAAGGATTATTTTTGATATTTATCTATCAACCAGCTATTTTCACTTTTGTTTTGAATTTTCAGATTTCTTTTGTTGTCCTTCAGGGTAATGAATGTAAGCTCCTTTGACAAAAAAGCTCTTTTTTTCCTCAGCTGCCTCCTCATACAGCACACACACAACTTGCAATTTACTTCAGTACAAGATCTAACCAAGCATTCAGGTGCTGAGGCCTTATCAGCATGGCTTAGGAGGAAAATGTTTCTGTGAAAGTCCACAGACCTGAGAGCAAAATGGAGTTCATATAAAAGATTATTATGATTGAAAGGGTTTATAATCTCAGCGTATCAAATAGAAGTTAGTGAAAAGAAATATAATTTTCTAAATATAGAACTGAGACAGAGAAAATGATTTGGGCGAAGTTGTACTATAACCCAGTGTCCTCTGCAAATGAAACATCTATTCAAACACCTGAATAGAAGTGTCAGACTTAGCAATGTTGCTGAAACTACAAAATCCTTAAGAAAAAAACAAAACAAAACAAAACACCACCACTACCACCAACAACAACAAACAAGCAAAAAACACAATTTTCTCAGGAATGGATTACTGTACTAAAATAAACGTTGGTAAGTAAAAGAATAAAAGAACAGGGTTGGTTCTTTGCAAATGAAGTCATTAAAAAAAATAGAAGTGAAAACACTGTAGTAATAATAAAACAATTTGATTCTATTTTTGACCACAACATCTGTCATCCCCTGGGGAGTTAGCTCTTTAGAATGACTGCCTATAGGGCTTTCAAAAAGCTAATTGTTATTTAATTTATTTAATAATTTATATTTTATATATTTATAGTTTATTTAATTATTTAATAATTGCACATTCTCAAGTAGCGATACAGCTATACATCCCCACAAGCCTATAAGGACCTTAAGAAAGGACGCTTAAGAAAGGACCCAACAAATCCTGAAAACACAGAAAACAGGAATCCCACAGCTTCCATGTTCCAAGGCACTCCTCTGGGAAAAGGCTGAAAAACTGATGCTTCTTTCACCCTCTAGATCAGCTGCTGGAAAACCACAAAGGCTTTCCTGTATCCTGCCAAAAGTATATGGAAGCCAGTATGTTTCCACAAAAACACAAATCAGTTAGCGAGACCAGTTCTTCCAACCAGTGGTAACATTAATGAGAATATTAATAAGAATAGGAGACAAAACAATGTACTTCTTAACAATATGCTTTACAAAACCAGAAGCAAGCAGGGTGATTGACTCAGCAGAGCAAACCACCAAGACTATGAAATCAAGACTCCTGATCGAAGTCAAGCTGTCATTTTGTGCAAGTTGTTAACTTCCTCGTGCCTCAAGCTTCCCAGATGTACAGTTTGGCAAAAATACACTTTCAATGAAAAACAGATGCTCTTTCAAAAAGGTGAGCTCTCAAGGATAAATAAGTAGTTCAGATTTTACTACCTAAAAGATTTCTACATCTACAATAATTAGACTGTTTTGGTTTAGTTTTAGAATTGGGGCATAAGTAAGAATTCATAGGAGGAAACCTATAATTGCTAGCTACCTTTCATTCATTCATATAAATATGAAGAGCATACATAATGCACTGCAAAGCAAGCAAACTGTTCTTCATGAATTACACTACTTCGCTGTAGTTTTCAGCTTTATGTACTCAGTTACAAATTACCATCTGTACCATGTATGTTAATAGCTAGATGATAGTATTCATACATAGAGGCAACCACATTCCATCTGCCGTGCAGTTAGGCCACCCATAACTCAGTCCCACCTTTAGACAAAACAACTGCTGTTTACTCAGACTGACAATGAAATTAAATGATTGATGTCACCAGCAGCTACCATCTAACATTCAACCAAACGTGCATTTAGCATTTAGGCTTCACCTGTTCCAGACATAAAACAAAAATGGGCTTTTTTCACAGCGATCACTTGTCTGACTCAGCTGCAACTTCAAGGAACCACCAGAGGAAAGCTGCCCCTCACCCTCCACCCTTCAGTTGTGTGTTTAGTAGGTATTTACTTTCCCAGAAACAAACAAACAAACAACAACTGTCTGTTGTGTACAAAGAGATGTTAAAGAATTCACAGCCTTACCTGAAAATAATTTAAATTTACCAGTATTATAAACTCACATTTGCAACCAGTGCAGATTGTGATGCTAAAATAGAAGCTTATTTTATAATAATTATGAGAAATCTGATATTGATACACACCAACTAGCACTCAACTCCTGGAATCAAATAAAGTCCCTCTAAGGTTTCAATGCATTCTTGGAAAGCAATCAAAGGCCTCTTTTTCCATAAGTTTGTTTTTTATAGAAAAGCATTTGATTGTTGCATTGAAGTGTGCACTCTATGCGTAAAAAGGTGTTTATGGGTTTTAGTACAGTATAGTTAATACCCAAGCAATACCTAGCCCTTTTATAATAAAGAACCCTTACTGAGAGGATATATATTGTACTTTTCATCAAATGTACAGAATACAATTACATTTGCTGGTGGTCTATAATGTAAAACCTAGTTGAGCCAGCCTATAGCTTATAGATTTGTTGTTTCACATACAACATTTAAGAACAGTTACATTTTTGTACTCAACTGAAACTGAAGAGTAAGATTTGAGAAAAACATTCATTCTTTGTTTCAATGGACCCTATGAAAACTTGAAGAATAATTTAAAATAAAAGCTACAATGCTCAGAAAATAATATATTCTTTATGCTAATTCAGGACAGATAATTACACATTTTCCCACAGACAAAAAGCAAATAAAAGGTGCAAAGAACACAAAGAACAGACCTTCATGCACACAACAGATATGGTCACATTAAGTACAAATGGAACAAACATGGACCTAACAAAACCCTCATCCACATCATAACTTTAAGCATCCTATGGGCCATGCAGTTGACAATATTTCAAAAACACAAGAGGAAAGAACTACCCATAAAATTAAAAACTCCATTACAATGAAATCCTATGAAAGCAATACCTGTTCCTGAACATTCAGAATGAAAAATTGAACACCAGTTCACAGATTCTGATGAGAATAGAGATACTTTTCCAATCATGTAACATCTAAAGCTTAATGTTACAGTTAAGATCAATAGGCGAATTAGAAAAACAAGGTTTCACAGGTCGCACAGTTTCACATAGTCCCAAAGTACAATTTAAATAACATGCATTTTTTTTTTCCCCAGAGTCGAGCAGAAAAGAGAATCAGAGAACATCCCAAGTTGGAAGGGACCCATAAGGATCAAATCCAACTCCTGACACCACACAGGTCTACCCAAAATTTTAGACCATGTGACTAAGTGCACAGTCCAAATGCTTCCAAAATTCTTACAGGCTTGATGCAGTGACTACTTCCCTGGGGAGCATGTTCTAGTGTGTGACCAACCTCTCAGTGAAAGAGCCTCTTCCTGATGTCTAGCCTAAACGTCCCCTGCCTCAGCTTGACATCATTCCTGCAGGTCCTATCACTGGTGATTAAGGAGAATAGGTCAGCGCCTGCCCCTCCATTCCCTCTTGTGAGGAAGCTGTAGACTGTGATGAGATCTCCCCTCAGTCTCCTTTTCCAGGCTGAACAGGCCCAGTTCATATGCCTTCCCAGCCACTCCTCATACGTCTTCCCCTCCAGTCCCTTCACCATCTTCGTCACCCTTCTCTGGACACTCTCCAACAGTTTTGCATCCTTTTTGTACTGTGGTGCCCAGAACTGCACATAGTACTAGAGGTAAGAAAGTAATTAGAAATTGCAAAATGAGCAGTTTCTGAGATGCTTCCTTTTGATACCTACCAGAATTTAGCATGGGTACTGGCTGAGGGACGACTTCCTAGAAGCGACACATCTTTTTAAAGCACGCCTAAGCATATCTAAGTTTTAACAAGTTGTGCACCAATTGCATAAGAATAAATAAATTCTGATATGACCTACATCTTGCATAAATCCTGCAAAATCTACTGGCAAAAAGCAGGCACCTTACACTTCATATATATCAATTCTGTCCATCATACCACAGCCACAGATGAGCAAAATACTCAAGCACAGTAAGTGTGTCAGTTGGAAGGTTCCTCTTCAACCTCCCAGAATTGGACGCTTTGTGGCAGTGGTTATACCAGCACTGATTCCAAGTCTCAAACAATCCTGACAGGCATGGTAAACTACATGAGGTGGCTACTGCTCAATTTAACAATCTTGATGCATTTTTTGTACAAAAGCCATCCATACACCCACAAAAAACATTTCCTTTAGAATTATTTTATAGATAAGATTTACAGATATATTTAAACACTTTCCTTAAATCAGGCCTTCCAGAGAAGCTTTACATAAAAACAAAGTGGATGACAAAAGAAAGCAGCAAGTACAATCACAGATGTTAAATGCCTGAAAGGCATTTTGTTACATTCAAAGTTATTACATGAGACCAATTTAAGATAAAGAAGTATAGAAGTTCTATAAAATCTGTCACTTTTAGGCTATATACAGACCAAATTCTCACTTTAATGATCATCTAAATAACAAAATATCAGTAATAGATGTTTGAGGATACTGGAAGAAATGTAATATTTATGTGTATAAAAGCCATTTAATTCTGTAAAATAAACCAAATTAAGCAAATTTAATATACAGGATAGTGAATAGCCATGTGGACAACAAGCTAGATAATGTGAAAATGCCAGCATAAACAGCCTCACAATCCAACAATTAAGTCAAGGAGAATAGGAGATTCAATATCTAATTACAAGAAAGAACTATATGTTACAAAGTCAAGAGTTTGCAAAGAAATATATTTTGGTAGAAAGCAAATTAGTAGCTTATTTGAATATTTTTGTTAGCACACCGAAGAGTCAAACTGCTGAATTTATGATAGAAAATTGTTTTAAAACCTTTTAAAGCAAAATAAGTCAGGTGGAAAACAGAAATTTTATATATTCCCAAATTTTGCAAAGCTGATCCAGAACTCATCTTCCTGAAAAATCTCGCTGGATTAATTCTTAATTTAGACTGCACAAACCTTTTCATGATTTCAATACACGCTGACTGCTGTGATCACAAACCTCTTCAGTACTTCACTAACATTAAATGTACAAGCAGTTAAACAGGTGACTTAAGTGTCTTGCTGGGTCAGAGCCAGAATCTTCAGCACTCTAGGGGTGTATCCACCCCTCTAAAGTAGAAAAATATATTTACAGAGCTTAACAGATCACCTTATGGAAAGAAGCAGTCATTTAAAATGTATACCATGGTTAAAGAAACTCAAAAATAGGTTGAATTTGATTATGTTCTCTTTTTATTTTTCCTGTGCAAAAACAAAATAAGCTACAGTATGACTCTGTACAGGTATTTCTAAATCAGATGAGCATCTACCCCATGTTTCAATATAAGTGCAGTAGGGAGACACAGACACCTTCTCTTCTGTTCCACCGCTGATCTTAAAATTTGCTTAGAACCATTACACATCTTGACAGTTCTCCAACAATATGTTACTCTGTTATACAGGTGGAAATTCCCATAAAAATATAGGTGAGTCCAGTTAGTATAATGACTTGAATAAATTATTTGCTTGAACTAGGTTTCATAACATCCACCCTTTTCCATCTCTGACACCAAGCTTCATTCAGACAAAGTGACAACTCTGCTCAATCCAACGTTTGTTGGGGCGGTACGAGGAAAGCTATGCATTCAATGAGGTAAAGTGAGAACAATAAGTTGCACAGGTACACCTGGAATTTGCACTAACTTAGTTTTGTGAACTAATTCACATGCTTTAACATATTCCTACTCCCCGGTGACATGGATAAGTGCTTTCAAACTCATACGTTACTATTTCAAAACATGTTTCAGCTAAGCATTTAATCAGATCAGGCAATGTTGGATTAAAAAAATTCCTAAAATACAGTTAACAGAAAAGATGGTCAAATAAATATTTGCAACTTGACCAGCAAAGTTATCTTCTAGGATTAATCCAATCACAAAACAAAGCAATGTGTTTATAAAGATGATTAAAGATTATGCTATATTACGTGCAAATTTAGGTTGGTTTATGACTATTAAGAGATTACCTTTACAAAAAATGTTTGCTAGTAATTAAATATTGTTCTTGTAGAGAAACTCAGAATAAACGGATGAAGTGAAATCTGATAGAGTATGCATAATCCAACACACTGATATTGTACACAACTTAAGCCATGTGTTTGTACAGGAGAATATATTAAACCCCATCTGTTTTAACCATTTTTAATGTTATAAATTAGGAAAACATCAAAAATGTCAGGAGACAGCGAACACTTATTTGTTGTCTTTCAGCTCTATATTTATTAGACAAGTTTGTTATCAAACTATTCCTCCAAACATGAAAAGAACAGCAGGCCTTCTGGAAAACCAGATGGCTGCTGTGGTTTCAAAACATGTTCTGGAAGGGTTATATAGTTTACATTTTTTCTTTTTCATAAAGGATTGTGTGGGATGTGGCATGGTTCTCAGACACAAAACTCTTGCAAAAAAAAAGCAAAAAAAACCCAAGGGGTATGTGGGTGGGAGAGAGGGACTACTTGAGGAAACAAAAAGAAAGCAAAATTATCCATGACAGTGAATCTAGGAGACCTTCCCGTAAGAAAAGAGAAACATTTCAGCTACAAAAGAAAAAAGTTACCACTATAAAGAAAAAATGCTTTCAGACTGCACAATCTTAGACATTTCACTGGCTTTCTCTGAAACAGAAGGGGGCCCTAGACACTGAAATTAAATAGGGGAACAGAAAGAATAGCATACCATCAGAAGAAATATGTTTGATGAGATGAATTACATGCATGTCAAGAGGAAAAAAAGGAAAAAGGTCAGTCTATCAAACTGAGAACATAATCATATTGCAAAAGGAAAAATGTTTAATAACATTTGGCTAGTCATTAAATCAACACGCAGCAGGAAGAAAGCACAAATACAAAAAGAACTCAAAGCCCAATTAAGGGAAGAATTATAAAAAGCAAAAAACAGAATCCATGACTAACTCCAGTACTTTGTGTTTTTGTTGTTTGCCATACCATTTCCTATTACAACCTTTTGTTTTGCAGCAGAAAAAAGTAGACATTTAAAAAAGCATTTCCTAGGATACTCTCTTCGTTCCTAAGACACTGTCTTCAGATAATAAAAGGAAATTTAGAACTTGGATGGACTCTGAGACTGGGATGGCCAATCTTCCTTACCTTGAATTTTATCCTTATATAATAAATAAAATTCAATTTTTTTTTTTTTTGACATATTTCTGTTACAGAATATGGATAAATCTCAACGCTCCAAAACTATCACACTTTTCTGAACAAGTCTGTTTCTAAAATTTATTTTAAAAGAATTAAGAAAAAAATTTGATATTGATGACATGACACCAAAAAAGAATCCCATAAAAATTCTTTCAGTAAGTTTTAGCAAGTTACTCAAGCGTCTATATGATGATGTTCTATTCTAATCTCAAATGAAAAAATTTACAAAGCTACTTTCTGACTTTTTTTCTACCAAAATCTGCATTTCTCTCTTTCCTTTGGGAAAATAAACAATTTCTCTAACACTTATGCATGTTTTATTTTACTGTTAAAAAGTGATACTATTTTTTTTGTCTAGACAGTACTAGAAAGAAATTCCTGTAAATCTGCTGCACATCATGCATTTCATTTATGAGGCACTGAGATAGAGCCATGCTCTACACAATTAAACCACAAAAGCATAGCAAGACTCTAAGGATGTGTGCATAACAAAGAGTTAAGTGCACACGTGCCAGGATTTTCAGACAATGGTGAAGCAATTCAGTGTAGTGAGAGTTATTACTTTACTGCTTTTGGATCACTCCAGATCTGACAACTTTATGAAAACAAACAAACAGAAGTGGGCAATGATCTTTTTGCTAAGACTTAAGTAGCAAGACACAAACTCAATTTTCATGCACGAGGTATTACAATTGATTGGGACAAACACAGGAGATGGGAAGCTATTCTCATACTCATGAGTTCTGATGATTAAGCTCAGGAACAATAATTTTACTGCCCTGATCAGATTCACCTGTTTGGTATGCAACATAGAACAAAATGAATGTAAGAATCAAATGCAAACAAAATTCATTACCCAAAAATAAGAATCAGAGTAACCAAAGTATTCAGGCGTTTGTCACATACATATGGAAGGTGTGAAACATTTAAAAGGCTTCCCAAGGAAATTCCAGTTTTTCAAAGGTATAAAGCATTCTAGTAACTGTGGGAATATTATTTTAGGGAAACATGCTTCTTACCAAAACCGCTGAAGACAATAATCAAATGACAAAGCACAATCAGTACTATATATACAAAGTGATCAATATATTATTTGAGAATGCCACTTAAAGACTTAATAAAAGGGACAAGATCATTTTAAATCACTTCAACACTCTTTTTAATGACTATTCTGTAAAGTCTTACATTTTGAACAAACACTACAGACATCTCAGTATACACTTCTCAATGTTTTACCTAAGCCAAAATTAACATTTATGGAGAATATCCACAGCACATGAGTAAGACTGAGTCAAACACTTGCATTGCAAACTGTATTTTCACTAACAATTTTAAATACAAGAAACCCATTTGTATCCCCTCTACCCTTCCCCCCCGCCCCCCCAAAAAAAAAGGTTTTAAAAAGTGTTTTTCCTCATCTCCTCTCCTTGTTTTGTAAAGCTGCTTTAAAAAAATGTATTATTTTCTCCAAGCTATTATTAAATAATTCTTGAATTACAGTATTGTATTTTAGTTTTCATCACTCGTCACATTTACCCACAAATACTACTACATTTTCTTCACTCAAAACATATCTTTTATTGATACGGTGCCTGTGATAATGATGCAGGTGAATTTTATCATTCCTTTCACCCTACTAGTAATGAACAAATTCACTGCTTATTACTTTGGACTTGATCTCTAGCAAAACACTACTGGAACAAACAATTTGATTTGTCAACACCTTTACAAGGACTCCTCAATCAATGTCACAAATCCAAATTTAAACAGCAAAATACATTTGACTGCAAGACCCCAGACTGATTAGAGCTCCGAGTTCAGTGAATTGCACCAGACAGAACAGCAATCAGATTATTAACTCCACTTGAAAATACTCTCTGCTGCCTGGGATTAGCATGCATATTTTGATATAGATCGATAAGCAATCTCCTTTCTATAAGAAATGCCTGCAACATTCATTTGGCTGATCAAAGGTATATATCAGCTTGTTGTGACAGCTAGCTATTGTTGCCCTCCTTCTTTACAGGAGAGCCTCTATTAAAAAAATAAATAAATAAAAAATCCCTGGCTCCTTTTCACTTAATAGTGGAAGTCAACAGAGAGTCACAAAATTCCATCTCCTTCTCAATACCCAAACACAATTAGTACAGAAAGGACTTCTGCCTTTTTTGAGGTAACTTCACTTTCACTTCTTGATTTTTTTTTCCTACTTCTGAAACTGAACATTCTTTTCTAGCCTTCCAAACATTTTATGATACTGTTCTCTGCTTCCCATGTAATTTAATGACAAATACAGAAAAATGAAATTTTGGGTTCTGTATTTTGCAATGAAGATAATGTTTTCAATTTCAACAAATCTTTCCTGGCTTTAAGTTAAAAACAAATACACCCTTTGAATGCTAAGGTGTTTGCAGAACATAGTCTAGTTCCAGCTAACCCATGAAAGAAAGACAGTAAGAGCTTTTCTCCATAACATAACATGAACTAAGCTCTGGATTTTGTTGCATCTGCAGATGAACTGAAAAACTATCTGCCTTAAAAAAAAAAAAAAAAAAAAACATAAAAGCACAAGCATTTCATCCCTCCTCTAATTACATATGAAATAACCACTATCTCATCTGAGCTTTTCATCTTTTTAATAAAGAAGACATACTTTAAAAAAGACAAGCACAGCTTGAGAAGCAGAGGAAACTTTCAGAAGTGAGATCTGCATAAAGAAAGCTAGACGTCACGCTGCAAGAATGATGCCATCAGAAAGTCAACATGCATTTTGATGTTCTGAGAAGGAGGTACTCTATCAGTCCATGGGAAGGGTATTCCAAAAATCAAAGGCATTCTCCAGCATCACCTGCAATAGGTTTTTGGAGGAAAAAAATCCTAACCAAGATCAGCTGTGCTTCTGAAGGCCTGAAGCATAGCAGAGAGGATTCTGTTGTTCTGCACACAATTCAAGTACAGATAAAAGAACAAAGCAGCTTTCACTACTGTTTTTTTTTTTTTTTTTTCCCCAGTTTTGATTTTATCGATGAACTTTCTATTTATTTTATTTTATTTTTTATTATTATTACTTGACAACATTGTACAGCTGTAATTTCACTCTAAATTCCCACACCACTGAACACAATGAGCCATTCCCACTGCCAACAGCTTTGCTCCCATGCTTTGCCTTGGAACACTATTGTGAGCACACCTTGTGCTCTGGGACTTTTGATGAGAATAAACATATTAATTCTTATCCCACCCTGATCTCCATGCTAATACAGCCCCTTCACACTTGAGATCAGCACAGGAGATCTGGACCTGTTTTCTGAATCTGGTCCAGTATATGCAACTTCTCTACGCTACATTTATCAGTGTAAATTTCAGTCTTGCACAATTTTCCCTAACACTTTCTTTCACAATACTGCTTTTGTTCTACTCATAGGCCTACTTCTAGTAAAGTGGGAGATTATTTCCTAAAGTACTGTAAATAAAATAGCTTCTTCACTACTGAATACTCAAGGAAAACCCTGAACTAATCATTTTAACATTTACAGTTAGAAAAGAATAAAATATGGTTAAGAACTACAAAATCGTTTTAACCCTGTGAGTATATACACTTTGATGTACAAAATAAGCCTATATTTTCCAACACAACAGTCAAATACATTACATGGCAATTTTGTCTGTGCATGTTTACCCAATGTACACAATATTAGCTAAGATCACAGAATGTATACTATTCTAACGCTTGTTAGATTTGTGCCAGCAATTTTCACTGATATGACTAATCCATCATCTCTTCTATTATTATTTCTAATCACTGAATTCATTAAAACTGGACAATGTGCAACCTAGAAGAAAAAGCTAGATTATTCTGGGTATACCTTTCAGCTAAAAATGGGAACCAAATAAAGCATGCTTTATATGAAAGTAATTTCATTGTTAAATTCAAAATGAATATATATATATATTTATAATATAAATAAATATTTATATAAATAGCTCTACAACTGCAGCTTTTTTAAAAAAATCATATAGTTCTAATTATTTTCCCAGGGGAATTTTTGGGTTGCAAAATAATCCTTTTGGTTTTCTAAAATCAACATTCATTTCCCTTTGCATATTACATCAGTAAATCAAAGAAAATTTGGCATCCTTATATTACCTGAAAAGCCTAGACATCTCTTTCTGAAATAAGAGATTAAATTTAAAATGATTATCCAGATTATTGAATTGCTAAGTGGATCAATGGATTTAATAATATTGTTAATGCAGAACAGGATAATTGCTTATTCTTGCTAAAACTCATGGAAAGAACAGTAGAACTTCCTCACCTTTCACAAAACCAGGAAGTAAAAACTGACAAGTTTTTCTTTAAAGGCTTTTCAGAAGCTAGTAATCTAAATCATTAGGTACAGATAGCAGCTTCATATTTTAATAAGAAATCTTAGATGGAAAACAAAGGATTTCAAGACACAGGTTCTAAAGCTTTAAGCTTCTTAACATGTTCATGATTTCTTTAATGTACTAAGAAAAACTCAATAATACATTCATTGATTTTTGCTGAGAAATTCTATAGAATACTGCTGTGCAAGAATGGGAAGTAGGAAGTTTGACTAATGTATCCTTTTACAGCTATTAATAGCACTAAATGACACCTCATTGTTTATCTGTTAAATACCATCTTGGGTAGTGTGACTGTTCAAAAGAAACAAAAACAAAAAACTCAAAATGCTTATAAAACAGATTATATATATATCCAACTCTTTATATATTCTACTTAGTGTAATAATCTGTTGGAGGTTTCCTAATTAAATCTTAATACCACTGATTCAAAAAGTTTGCAAAACACCTGCAAAAGACTTCCTGTTACTATATAATTATATGATAAACTACAGTGGGAGATTTTTATTTTTTATGTGAGATAAGTGTTTCTGGATAAACTTTTGCTGCTTTTTATTTGGCACAAATATATATTTGATAAGAACGTTTGCACAAGTACCTTCATAGTTGATTTTTGCACTGATGCAAATAATATTTGTCCATTTCTTAACATTTCTGTTGCACATAAAACATACATCATTTTTGTCATTCCTTTCTCAACAACACCTCAGCCTGACTGATAGCAGACTTTGAAATCAATCCATAGTGGTAGAATAGCTCCTTCAAGCAGAGGAACTCACCGTTGGCTGTCTTCCCAAAAATTAAGCAGTTTTCTAACAAGGACAACACCTCGGTGTTCACAACTAGGAAGAGGTAAAGCCAAAATCCCTCCCATTCCATCAGTCAGTTCCTTCAATTACAATGGAATAATTTGAGTAGAAGTTTAATTTAGTCTTGCATACCTAGAACCACACCTACAGCAGACCATGAAGAAGAGCATTTAAAGCTACAAAATAACATGACCAGCAAAAATACAAATAACAAATGATAATTTGCACTTTCAGGTACTTTACTCAGACTCCTTATTACTCTACTAAATCTACATGCATTGATATTTTTCGTTTTTGACAAGAGTAGGCCTTTATGTAGAATATTCATTCTACGGGAAATTAATCTTCATTAATCACAATGGCTGTACACTGACACAGTGCCTACATTAACTGAATTAGACATTTTACTTTCCATTCTACCCTAATCATTTACTAGTTTCAAACTGAGAAATTATTTTTGCTAGCTACAATTTTGGATGAAATCTATTGTTTGATTACAATGTGGGAAATTATTAGGAGAAATGAGATCTTAGGAAAAGTAAAAATAAAAGATGCATTTAAAAATAGCATTACATATACAGAATTATGGATTTGTTTTTAAAATTGGCCCTAATTCCATGTTTCAAACATGGCAACACAATTTATAGCTTGGATTGACACCTAGGTTCCATCCTATCAAAACTGAAGAAAAACAGTTTCGTAGACCCAGTGGGATATCTTCATCTAGGGCTATTTTTGATCTGTTACCATAGTGCTATATTCCCCCCATGCTCCCCTTTAGGCAAAGAAACAATAAAGCTCTATTGTAAACAGCTGTGTACCTATATACACCAGCTTGCAGTTTTACACTCCAGCACCATCTAACTTTTTAAGGCAAATTATAGAATGGTTGAGGTTGGCAGTGACGTCTGGAGGTCATCTGGTCCAACCTTGCTAAAGCCAGGCCACCTAGAGCTGGTTGCTCAGGATCATTTTTAAAATACCACCAGGGAGTGAAACTCTACAATCACCATATCCTTTCTGTGAAAGCTAGAGAACAACATGATAAAATTACAATTTTTAACAATAAATAAATAAAAAACAAACCCAACAACACTAATATAATAGGAAATTAATTTATCACATTAGGTAGAGGCATTAGCAATTTACTAGATAGCATCTTGCAAGTAGTGCCTAGAGAAACATGTGACACTCAGTTCAAACTTCTCCCCTCACAGCTTTGTCTTAGAGCTAACCAAGCCAAACACTTAGAAATAATGACAAATGTTATTCTGCTTGTTCAAACCATTGAGGTTTTAACATTTATTCATCTGAAAGAAATAACAAAGAAATCTTAAAACCTATCGATCAGGACATGTACCTTCAGAAAGCCTGTTACACACATTGTGTAAAACCTCTCAGAACTTAGACTGTACTCCATCTCACCTGGTGTCCACTTAGATCCTTAAAAAGAAGCAATTTCAACAGCTGCAATTGGTAGGATGTTATACCACTTAAAAGGGAAACCATTCCCCCATTTTCAACTCTTGATTAAATGTGCATTTCAGTTTGGAGGTTAAGTGGAGGCTTATAGCCTTTGTCATTTCCAAATATTTGTAAGAAATGGAAAAAGAACACATTTAAAAATATTTACACACGAATGCTTCCAGCTCACAGTCTTAAAAACAAACAAACAAAAGGTAAGAGAATCTTAACTTTTGACTATTTCTCTATACAGACCTCAGTGACTTAAAAATCAGTACTTTTAGCGATACAGAATTGGTGCCTATCACTATTCATTTATTTCTCTGATGCAGGATGTAGAAAGCAAGAAATGCTAATGAAGCACAAATATATATTTAGAATCAGATGCAGAAGTTTGGCCTTAAGCATCTCAAAAATGGAATTGACTACTTCTTCAAAGAGAGGGGCAGAAGCCATTACATGAAGCAGGAAAAAAAGGAAAAGAAAAAGAAAAAGAGAAAAAAAAAAAAGAAAAAACATTCATTGATAACTCTTCCTTATGCAAGCAATGCAACAAGAATTCAACAAAAATTCTCCAGAGGCTTCTTGGTAGAACACAAAACCTGTCCTTTAATACATGCTAGAACACAGCTCAAAACGTCAGAGCTGCATTAGCGCTGATCTGGGCTTGATCTTTTTGATTTACATCAGAGTAAATCAAACTGAGTTACATGGAATGAAACAGTCATTTTTGAGTTTTAAACTAGTATTCTTTTAGAACAGATATTGATGAAACTATCCCACTGGAAGAAGAGAGGCATTCAAAAGTTTCAGCGTTAATTTCTTTGAACTAAAGGTTTTGGATATAGGACATGGAATTACACTATTGTTCTAAATAGATTGTTGTTCTGAAGAAGCTGGATATACTGAAAGAAAAATCAGATAATAAGATTAAATTATGGTAATAATGTGGTATACATGTAATGGGAGATACTAAATTTGTACTTAAGAGTGTAGTGTCTATTTTTTAATACCAATTGCACATTAAGTGTTCAAGCAATCCCTGAGGGTCTTAAAAGAAAAAGGAGCTGAAGGGGTAAAGATGACACTGGCTTTCAAATGATCACTACTGAACTGTAGTATACAAGAGAGAAAAAAATTTAATCTTCTCAGGACACTTACTCCTTATCATAGTGTGTCTTTAAAAAAAGATTTAATTACTTAAGCTTGGATATATTTGTCAGTATATAGCGTGTTACTATATTGGGATTAATGCTCTGAAGTATCTTTCCTTGTCACCTGAGATTTTCTCAGAATGTCTCATGTATAACTAAATACCATGTTTAGCATTTCAAGTCTTATGTAAGAGTCCTGCTTCTGTTTCCACAGAGCTTATGCTAAAAACAAGTGACTGATTTAAGTGATGCTGGTAGGCCCTTAGAGTGTAATTCTCTATTATCTTATCAGTGGTCAAGTCATGGAAGTGTAAATCTTATCTAAGGATTACATCTGAAAAGGATCATGATTTAAAAGATAGTAGCTCATAATCCATCTCCAACTGTTTATTGTAATTATGCTATTCATTATCTAGATTACGTTTAAAAGCCATGCACCTAAGATACAGGTAGGCAACTGCATGCTTATATAAACAATATTCAAAATTCAAACTGAATTTTCCCTCAAGAATATAACAAAAAGTAAAACAGCGACCCCAAAAGAAAAACAAACAAACAAACAAAAAACTTCTCTGAGCATATATACAGAACCCAAATCATTATAATCCAGAATGGAATGAAGCACAGCATCTATACACAGGAACAGACAGGAGCAGGGATACGTTCTCTCCAGTATCAAATAATTTCATTAAGGAAGAATTCAAGTTAAGTGTTGGTCACAAAAAGCTCTCCTGTTGCTCTGAAAAATTCTCAGTTCATAACAGTATTGAAGAATTGTCCCAGGAATGCAAACATAAGTGTTTGTATTTCTACAACACTTGAAATTCTGTATTATCTATGAACTATTTCAAGGTTATCAAGCACCTGCTTTCTTCAGTCTATTTGGAATCTATTTTTCAGTTTAGATCTCTGCAGACAAAGCCACATCCCTGCATAGTCCTTGTGCCTTCTTTAGGTGCTCTGCCTGCGCCTGAGGGACAGCAATGCAGATCAGGGGTTCTGACACTAACGGAGGAATTAAATTTATATATAAACTTGATCTCTTATCTATGGTATTTTTGGACCTCCAGACCAATGCAAATTGCCTATAAACAAAACTGAAATAAACACCACTTTGTGAACACCTGTGAAATTAAAAGCACCTATATCACTTAAATTACAATCCCAGAGCTCTGTGGACTGACTTGGTGGCATATTTACCCACCAATATTCCGGCAGTCCCATAACAGAAATTATGCATGAAGAGAAAAAGCATCTGCTTACAAACGAACCAACGAAGAGCTGAAATCTTTGGAAATACTTCACATCTTTCATATGTTTAACGATATGGTTATCCCTCATACTGGTTGGAAAACAAGGTTTAGATTTTGCACTACTGTTCCTTGCCTGGATAAAAGACAGACAATACCTACAGCAAAATATACAGCACTATTCAGCTACCAGCCACTTCTTTGGGCAATTACTTTCCTCTTCATTTCAGTGACAAAGGTCCTGTGATAATCCTACAGTTTCTCTATATGCACTGGTGGTATTTAGTGGTAGGGCCACTACTGTACATGCTCCCCATACTTCTCAAAATCTTTCTGTTGATGTTCAGTTTATACTCAAACACACGTAAATCAAAAGGCATGACTATGCACCACCCTAAGTGAGGACAAAATACATTTATGAGGGAATTGCTTCAGAGTCATCTTCCCATTCCATGCCAAACTGCCAGTTAGTGAGCTCGTTTTCTTAGCTTTGCAAGGGCGAGCAGATTTGGGTTTTGTTTACGGCAAAAGCAAATGGCACACTAATTTTGAAGTGGCCTTTGGCCATCTAACTGCCACTCCATCTAGTTATGTGGTACTAAAACATTTCCTGGTATGCAAACCTCGTTTATCCTTCCTTTACCACAGAAATAAAGTATTCATAAACAAAACAAAAGAAAAAAACCTTCCAACACCATCCAGCTTGTAAAATAACTCCCTGTAAAGAACAAATTTGACATAGTAAACTGGCCAGTGGTTTTCCAACTTTAAATGGCTAATAGACAGCCAGCTGTTTGCCATGCCATTACAGTGCTCTGATAAACTCCTTACGGCAGATGGGAGTTAGAAGGTGATTTAATAACTGCCAAATGAATCATTTATGAGCAAATCTTATTTTAACTGGAATGTTTTACTTTATAATGCAAATCTCTCAAGTGCACTGCAGACTAGAACTACAAATTATAACTAAACATTTTAGGATAAATGATTAATAAACACATTGTGATCTTCAAACAGTAGTAATTTCTTTTTCTGAAGAAGTTATGCACTATTAGAATGCCAAAAAAAAACAAACAACAAATCTATATCATACAGCTGACAGGCCATTCCAAGGTGGCATAGTACAACTGCAATTTCCAGAAAGAAATCTTCCAATACAAAAAAACTCAAGCCATATTAAATGAGCTGGAGAAAGTATTTAAACAGCCAACCAACCCAGCCACATTTAAGAATCCTCTCTCCAGGAAGCTCTAATACAAGACTACCTTTTACGTTCAATATATAACTAAAGGCTTATCTCCTGTACGGTTGTTAGCTCACAAGCCACTGAAACTGTTTTGTTACTACAATATCTCACCAGTAAGCACCCATCTGCTTCTTATAATCAGTTCACTTTAACTGAAGCCTATTAAAGAATCAATATTACGAGGTAAAGATGTCACCTCATAATATTGTCTCAGGCTACAGGAGTCAGTTGAGTTCGCTATTTTACTAATGTTAGCTTATAGTGGGAAGGAGTTTAATAGTAGAAAGAAAAGGTAAAGAATTAATAAAGGTAAAGAACTATTAAAGGGTAAAAGAACATCATCCACCTATATGTTAAGGTCTTAGAGGTAGGAGTGCTCAGAATAATGATAGTACTACTCAAGTAAATGAGCATACTTTAAAATATAATCCTGACTCACAGGCACCACCCACTTAATTGCTTCTTTCATAAATTCTGCACAATCCATACATCATAAGAAAACATCAAAAAACGTTTTGCATAACAGCATTAAAATGGAATGTTGTGTTGTAATGACTCACCTGCTAAAGGTAAAGCCTCCCACTGCTTGTAACTAGAGCCAGACTCATCATCTGTTTTGTAGGCAGATTAAACTTTTGAGAGCACAAATGAAACATGAATACATGAAAAGTTACACAGTGATGTCTTCCATCCTGCTGTTAGATAAAAATCTTCTTGGTGAATGTAAGGAATGGGGCACACGGTTTCTCAGGATCTGAATCTAAAGACTTCTTTCCCTTCACCTAATTTCTGTAGCAAATCACAAGCCACAGAAGGTAACTAATGTGCAAAGATTATATCTTTCTTACTTTATCAACACGACAATTAGGTGTGTCTTAAATCAATCCAAGAAAAAAAAAATCCCACCCCCCATCACAAAAGAAAAAAAATAACACACAAATCAAAACAAACAAACAAAAAAACCAACCCTACACAAGCACAAAACTCTGCAAAAACCAGAAATATCTTGGAGAGTAACGACTACATTATCCTGAAGAGCAGGTACTAATGAAACACTAGATTTGCTTTTGTGACATAGCAAACTATAGAGATCACTGTGATGGAATTTAGTAAAACTGCAGTTAGTTATTAAACCACAGTTTTGAGGTCAGAGCTCAGAGTTAAGGAATATTTACCCATCTGCACTACAAACAAAAGGGAATGCTAATACTAAGGAACACTTTTCTAGCTTTATGTACATATTTTTGTTTCACTGAGAGACAAGCAGATAACCCCAAAGCACTGATACTATAAAAGCTGAAGAGTGACAACTTTTTGTTGTTGATTTCAAGAAAACAAGCCATCTTGAACATAAAAGCTGCCACCCACAAAACGATGCTTTCTTCAACAGTTACCAGCAGAAAATGCACAGTAACGACTGTCTCTTGGAAAGCATAACATAATGCATTTTCCCAAACTCCAATAATCTTCTAAAGCATTGTTATTCCATCAGCAATACTTGATAAGGGAGCATTTCTATTGGATTTTTTTTTTTTTTTTTTTGGTGAAGTTTTTAACATCCACAGCCCTGCTAATGAAGTCCATATTTAAATTTTTCTTTGTCTAAAGGTTTGAGATTCTCACTTATTTAATAATGCAGAAAATTAGCAGTGCTTCCTTCTTATAAGGCATTGAGCAGTCAATGATTCCTAGGATCTGGAACATTTCTCCCCCATGCCCTTCCGATCACCTCACTTTTGTCAATAAGATCTAGCTTACTGATTGACGAGTAAATTTACCATAAATCTACATCTCTTACAGATATAATGAGTCCCCTTTTTAAGGGCTATTAATCAAGTGTACTGAAAATGAAAACATTTTTACACAGCTTATAACGTTAACAAAAAGTTACCATTGCCTGACAATTCTAGAAGGTACCTTGAGATTTACTTTGGTAAGAGTATGGACCATGACAAGAACATATACTTTGACATGAATTACATTAAATACTAAGGCTCTCTGTAAGTATGCTAACAGGGGGCTGTCTGTGTATCCTTAAATATATATATATATATATAAATGTATATATATATATATATATGTAGCTTTGAAATGATACAGAGCTTTCTAGCATGGTATGAGTTTAATGGACTTTTGTTAAGACATCACTACAAAAATCTTTTCAAATTAAATAAAAACCTCAAGAGTAAAGATAAAGGTATAATTTTCTATAAATAAGGAACATAAAAGAAAAAACTGTCAATAGCTGACATGTACGTGTTATAGAAGTGTTTATAATCATTACCTAAACTACTACATAATCTAATCCATGTTTATTAAAAATACATGAACTAAAACTATTTGATCATCTTAGTTTGAGGGTGCTCATTATACAGTTTCATTTCATGTGTACGACTTCATATATGCAGGCCAAGAAAATGTGTTACTATTCTGTAAAAACATGACTTCATTTAGCCAGAAACAAGTGCCCCACTTCAATCTAGTGTTTTATGTGACAGAACTGAGAAGCATATCTTCAAAGAAAAACAGCAACTGAATTTGCAAATGTGGCACTATTGGAGCTGCTGACCTAATACTTTACCTGAATTAATGAGGACTGTGCCTAGCTAAGTCAAGCCTGTGCTGTCCACTCTGGTAGAATGCAACAATTTCAGTTTCTTGGAGGAGAAAAAACAAAAAAACAAAACAAACAAAAAAAAAAAAAAAAACCACCACACCTAACAACCTAACATCTGATCATTGATCATTCATAAGAGGCCTTTTTCACGCTTCTGGAAATATGATCTGTCCATAATTCTTGAACAGGAATTAATTTGCTAAGAGGTATATTTTAAACATTGTTTTTACCCTTTAGCTTATCTGAATAAAATGACATTAAGTCAATTGTTTGTACTCAGTCTTATTTCTTGCTGGGAGACTTCAACTGAAATTATGTTATACTTACAACCTTTAAAAGCATTCAAACTAATACTGCCATAGAAAACTCCTTTACTAGTCTTACAAGAGATGGATAGGGATGAGGAGAGAAGAGATAGGAGGATCTAATACGGCAGACATTATTACAAGCTTTCCAAGAGCACAGAGTTTATAATTACTCTACTTTTTTTCCAAGACTAAACTGGGGGAAGGTTTCCCTTCAACCTGCAGTTCAAGACAATCTCTGAAAACACCTAGACAGTGCTGCAAGGTAAATTCTTAATTTCTCACTGTGCCATGATTTGTAGGCAACTCAAGTATATTAAAGTAATAAAGTATTTTAGATATACTTTCTGTTACATGACGAGTACTGCAGAACTCAGCCTAGCTCCATTGCATGCAGTTCTCAAAAATATTTTCAGATATTTAGAAGCATAATCCCTGCTGCTACCTTTATCATCACGTTATCTCCTTTGCATTGTTACTCCCCTATGTTGCCTGAAAGGGTTGCAGTATCCAATATCTTGCCAATAAATAGTCATGCTTAGTACTCACATCTGGAATTCTCTATGTGGGCAAGCAACAAAGCTAGCTTTAAGAATGGACAGACTTTTTTTTTTTTTTTTTTTTAATATACGAACTGCTGACAGGGATAGGATCAACCTGATCAGCTTTTATTGAGACATTTTTCAATATTTCTCCATCGATTATATCTATAATGTTCATTTAGACTCTCACCACTTACCACACACAGAGCAGCAATTTATTTTGCACGAGCATAAGAATCCACACAACATACACAAAAATATCAAAATATCTCTAAGGGAATAATTAACATTTGAAAGGTTTCTAAATAATAAGATGTACAAATTTAAACAGTAAACAATCCTAAACACATACTGTAGGACTGCACAGATTTGGGGTGGGGTGTGTGGGGGGTTAATGTTCAAATGCTGTAGTGCACTCCACACACAAACAGTAATAAAAATCTATCACTTAATCATTTACATGTTGTGTAAAACAGCAGTCTCCTTTTAGTTAAGAGCTGCTTTATGTCGTTTTCATCGATACAAATGTTGCCCAAGTGATTGTGTGGGAGAATACAAGAACAGACTGTAATAAAATTAAAAATAACTTTCCAAGGAAATAGTATTTGGAAGGATTAATTACAGAAGTTCAAACAGGAGGCCATATGCTTTTCCCTGTCTTTACTGTTGAGCATACAGTACGCCTGTAATAAAACGGGGGGGGGGTGGGGGGTGGGGGGTGGGATGGGAACTGTGTGCTAGTCAAAGCAAATCAATTCAATTACTAGGTGACTATTCAAGATATTTTCATGATTTCATGTGCCTCGATATAGTTTATCTAGTCATTTAGCCTCCACATTAATATTTTAATCATCTGTGGAATAGATCTGTGGAATAAAAGTTAGCCCTTTGCTACTATTCACACATTGCAGGTATTTTTCAACTACTTAATAATGGAAGGAAGTTGGTAGTGTGGGTTTATTTCCTTCCAACTTTAATTTTTCTGCTCTGAATATCAAATATACTTTCAAGACAATAGAGGTTTTCAAAGATTGCAGCTGCAAACACCGTATAAGAACTTTCTTAAAAGTTTACAATATCATTTGTTTTTATGTTTTCCATTTAAGTAGTACAGAGTAAAAAAAGTCATTATGATATGACAAAACTTCACTAAAACCTTACATCACCATGCTGAAATAAGTGTATATTCAATTGCATTTCTGACTTGACTTTCAAAAGGTTTCCTTTTAGAAAATGGAGGTTACTTTTCCATTTCCAGCAGAATATCTTGATGCCTTTCCTTAATTTGGAGGATTACAAAAAACAAAAACATTTTCACAAAACATAACACTGATCTTGTAAGCAGGAGAGGATTTTGCTGACATTTAGTTAATGTTGGAAGTGGAAAATCAGAGCAAAGACATGATATGAATCAGATTTTAAACCCCAAATAAATTATTTGTAATGTGACCAAGCAGTCAAAATTCTTAACTATAGTTATTACTATCTTTTTATTCAATGAAATGGATAAGATTTTTATGTGATAAGTTCCCTATCTGTTGCCATCAGTACCTTAAAGAGTAGGTCAACAAATGAAAAACCATTTTAAAAACATAATGAAAGTAAATGACTTAAACTGACATTATTAGATATCGTAGTGTGCTGTATGCTCCCAGAATATAACATCACAAGAGGAAAGTGTTGATTCTCACCAATTGCTCTACATGAAAAATAATAACAAAAGCAACAAAAAATCTTACCTCTATACTGCCTTAAAATAATGGAGAAAAGTTGCATTAAAACACTAGAACCAATTCAGAAAAATGATTGAAATGCCCTATGCTCTGCAAGAATCAACAGATTATGGGAAAATAATTTCCTAAGTATTCTCAATCTGTTGCAGACAAAAATAAAAATAAAAATGAAACAGTTGGTCAATAGCATGTTTTTCAAGAGCATTTAAATAAAATCTTTGGGGAAAAAAAGCTGTAGAATTACTAATAATTATCAAATGACAGGAAGAAGTAACTTCAATTGCTTTTCTTGTTCTCTAACAATGTCTGAAATTCCATTTTATGAAATAATATCTTTATACACTGAAAGTTTTCTACAAATGTAAATCCATCACATCTAAAGTGAAAAATCCAGTAACAGTAAAGCTGGTTTCTATATTGTTTAAACATAATGCACTACTCAGTCTAAATCATAAGGGAATAAGGCACTTAAAATAGGGTGTCACATTTCGAGGTAATAAATAGCAGATTGATTCAACCTCCCAGTTGATCCTGCAGTTTACTTACATACAAGATGGAAAATAAAGTACTGAAGCCACTGTGATTTACTTCTCAGAAATGAGACACTCTATATTAGTGTAAATGAATGCAAAAGTCCAGCATTGACAATTTATTACATTCTTAGTCCAAGCTCTGATTAGATCAAATTGCAGGCTTTCTGAGCACACTGCATATACCTCACTTCAGTTTCCAGTAAACACTATCAGTGACATACACATGTACACACATGCATTATATAACACACACAAATATAATATTATATATATTAAAAACAAACAAACAAAACAACAACACAAAAAACTAAGTTTTTCCCGTATAACATTCTTTTCCAAAACTTGTCTGTCTACTGTTTTTCCAATGGTGAGGGAAAGATGTTCTACCTCAACAGAAAATGTATCACTTAAGAGTATTTATATATGGGATGTTTCCTATCAAATACTATCTAAAATTTGGAATTTAGAGGAATTCTGAGCAATGATCAAACTCTAAGATCAGTACACATCTCTCTCCACTAGTGGTAGGATAAAAGGAATTGAGATATAAAATGACATTTAATACAAACATGATTCCTGAATTCTGTTTTGAGGTATTTTAGTCAACTGGTTCTGTTTCATTCACTTAATCCCAAACATTTTGGATCATTTCACATTGGAATTTTAATAGGTTTATCAAGCAAAGACTATTTAAATGGCCTTAAAATAGAAATTGAATTTAGAACTTCCTTTCTAAATAGTTTCACTGACATGCATTTAAATTTAGTTATTTTTTTAAAGACAATTATTAGATGTACAGTGTATTTTATATTTTAAATTAATTATCAAAAGAGCAAAATGATTCAAAGGGAAAAACATACTAAGGTACTATTACACTTATTTAATCTCTAAACTGTCACTTACAATAGTAATCCTCCTCCTCCCCCTTTTTAAATCTCAGAATAATATACTTTCCTGTGATCTTCCCCAAAATATTCATAGCAATACTGTAAGTAATACTTTCAGCAACCAAAAATATTTACCTCTAAAAGTTCTAGGACTTAAAGGAAACAGTAAATAATTCTACATCAGTTTGTAGCCCATTTATTATTGAAAAATTATGCTATTCAACTGTTTCCAAAGAGTCTTGCTCTACTTATTCCAGAAGGCATACGGATATTCCATAGTATTTCTACAATAGCATAAACTTTGAGATGGATGTTCACTTAAAAAAAAAAAAAAGTGCAGGAGATTTGGAAGCAACAAGAGTTCTTATCATCTTGGTTGAGAAATGAGGAAAACTAAGTATGTGGGACGCGAATAGAAGTACAAAGGACGACTAATGTGTCTGCACACCTACAACTCAAGATTCAGCATCCTGGGCTTCAAGACTGCAGAAATTCAAGGCCTTCAGTTCAGACTAAGTTAAGGAAGTCTAAGGCTGTGTTTTAATATAAGATCATATTTACAAGTAAACTTCAGAGAGTCTACCAAAAATATTTCAGAATTCACATAGCAATGTGAAATCTCTCATTCAAATACCCCCAAAGGGTTTCACTTTTCACACCACAGGCATCCCTTCTCCCCAGTCACTTTCCCATTACTATTGCTTAGAGAACAATATTTCACTTTTCACCACCCACAGGATTAACAATATGCAGAGATTTTCCACTTCTTCATCTCTTCTTAATCTTGTACTGTCATTCATAGAACAGGATCTTAGCTTTTACTTTGATTTTAATCGTTTTAACTTTCCTGGACTCATTTAATTCTTAGCTTTTTAAACTATGCTTTTCACTGCATTATCTGACCTCCATGAGCCACTCATCTTCCTTTTCCACTAAAGTTATCTCCATGAGAGCCTCAACCTGATGAAAACTCACTAGCCTGAAAGCCATTCTCACACTTCTTTTCCAAATAAATGCCTTGTTGATATCCTGAGTTTACTTTCATTTGCTTTGCTATGTAGTTTATGTGACCAACCTGCCAGTGAAAAGGCATCACTGTTACACTTTTCCAGTATTTGATGTTTTCCCTAAAGCTTCACATACACAGATTGCCAGATTGTAATTTCATTCAAACATTATCAGTATTTTGCATAAGATGCTACACAATTCATAGAAGAAAAAAGCTATAGTCATTGCCAAGTCCAGACAGTTTCAAAGCATGTATAACTACATTCACATTTCACACTAAAAAACACCGATTTGCTGCAGTCTGATCAACCCATTGCAAAATTGCAAAAAATGTACTGGAAAAGTGCTGAGAAAAATGCTTGTGCAAGGAAAAAAAAAATCAATCCATCTTTAGCTACAGAACAAAGCAGGTATTGACATACGGGATATACATTTTAAGTGTTACATTTAGCATGGAATGGATTTTCAGAGCGAACCAAATCTGTATCACTCATTGTTTACCAGAAATTCATTGTTGCTATGCTAAATAGCAAAAAGGTTCCTGTCATTTCCAGCTACTTCTACAACACCACATTGTGCTCAGTTTTCAAACCAACTCTTCTTAATTCAGAAGATGCTTAAGAAAGTTTAGAATGACCTCTCTGGCAGAAAAGAAAAAGCATAATAAAGAAAGCCTCATTTGAAAAGAAACTTCAGGTGGTGTCCAGACTGCTTCTACCAAAAGCTCTCAATTAACCACCATGTTCTTTAGTGTACTCTTGGTGTAATTCTCTCAACCTCCAAAGCAAATATAACTCCTGGGAAGAAGTGGAACCAATGGTGTGACTGAATATATAAATAAAGCAAAGCATAATGGCAGCGGCAGCAGCACCATCTTAGATTGCCAGTGACTGAGTACAGGGTGTTTGAAGTAGAACACACCACCAATTTTCACCCATAGTTCCTGAAGCTTCCGTATTAATTGCAAATACTTCAAAACAGAAAAGATTGCTTTTCCCTGTACAATGGTTAGCATGCTTATAAGCCCATTTTACATGAAGCTCAGTAACATTAAGATAAAGAAAAAAGTTCTATTTGTGCATCAGCTCATACGTTAATCTAGAAGTCAGAAAACTTCCGTAGCAGCATAAGCACAAAGTATTAATAGGTCAAGAAAAAAGCAGACCTATTGAAGCTGATTTTCTTTAGTTTTCCTGAGCATTAAAAAGTATCTGGAGGTAGCAGAGGAAAGTATTTCATAAGAGTAATAATATACAGAACCGTATTCAGCTGAGGTAAAATAGAACAGGTTCCCAAGTGCTCTGTACATTAAGGGCAGTTTTTCTGTTTCAGTCTTAATAGAAGGGGCATTCTATAAGCTGCTTGTCTTTCAAATTCAACTTAATTATACATCCCATAATTAACTTTTGGTAAGCAACAGTCAAACTATCCTTTAATTGCATATAGATCACTACCAATTTTTAAATTCACATCATTTTCAACACTATGCTTTTTTTAAGGCCATATTATGGCCTACTAACTGAGGCATCTTTGCAGCATTCCTGTCACCTTTCCTTTGGTATGGATACAACTTATGTGCTACCCTAGAATATAAATAAAATGGAGGAAAAAATCTTTATGCTGAATGTTTTGATATTTAAGTTACTTATCTTTCTCCAGTGCATTCTAGTGATTAATGAATCCCAGTTTCACAGATATTTGCTACATCTTTAATTTCACACATATTCAGGATAGGTTCAGGTGTAAAAAGTAACATTTTTTCTTCCTTATGTACTTCTAGTATTGCAAAAATACTAGTACAAAATATCTGTATCAATACCTGTAACAATATGCTGAAATGAAACACTTGCTGTACCCCAGTATATGCCAATATTCAACAATTAAATTTCCTAATAGTTTTTTATTTTTTATGAATAATAAATTTATTTTTCATATTCATGATAGTCATTTTTCCACAAAAATAGTTCCTCATCCTTAGCTTTCAGAGGAGTAAGCATAACAACAACAACAAAATAATAATAAAAAAATTGTATTTACTAGGAACTTGAGTGTATATATATATATATATATATATATATATATATATATAATATATACATATATATATTTAATTAAGAAAAAACATTTGCTTTCAGAAGACTTATACTTCCTTGGTAAGTAAGCATGCAAACAATTGCTTAAACAGCAAATTCCATTCCACAGACTTTTTAATATTGAAAACTACACTGCATCTACCTTATGAAGATGAAATGTTTGATATGTTTGTGGAATACAATACTGCCTGCCAACAAACAAACAAAATCTGAGAATAAAGGTCATGTCAATTGTTAAAAAAAAAAAAAAAAAAAAAAAGCCAGAAAACAATACTATGGCAGAGGACCAGAATCAGCAATATTTTAATGTGGTTGTAGTTAAATATTTTTTACAACCTCCAGCTAATTTTTTGTAAAAGCTATGAAGTCCTTGTCTTCAAAACCCAAAGTAGCATTTTTTATTTTATTTTATTTTTTAATAATATTAAGGACCTTGAAGGAGGATTTGGGAGTAATTCAGTACTTTAATCTACTAAATATTTTAAAGGTTTGTCATCTCTGCTTTAATGTCTATCTTTTCACCAGGTGCATAATAGCTTTAGCACTGCACAAGAAGGATCTATACATATCTCTTATGTCATAAAACACTAATCAGTGTAAACTTCAAAGCTTTTACTTGAGAGTGTAAACTTCTAAGAAAGATTAGATAACTACTGAGCAGGTGCAATCCAGGAATAAAAATAGATGGAGGCATAATAAGGGAAGCCAGACAAAGCTGTTACTAAAAACAAATTCCATCCTTAAAGAAGTATGACCACAGCAAAAAAAAAAAAAAAAATTAAGTTACAATTAACACACCTGTAAATATAGTCAAGCATCTTTTAAATATTTCTTCAAAATTTTGAGTTCATCATCCAAAAGCAAGTACATTATTAGGATTTTGATAGATTTCATAAATTTTGATATTCTCTTCTTGCAGTTGTGTTCAACACATTCTATAAAGAATAGACCATAAAAATAACCATATTCACGTTAAAGGACATCACAATATTTATAGAAAATTTGACTATTTTCTTTGAACTATTACACTTCTATATAAATCATTCAACATTTGAATTCTAGTTCTGTAATGTTCATTAAAGCCAAAAATTTCATAACGTCTTCAAACACATTCAAGTAATAGTCTCATATTGAAGCATTCACAGATGTCCCAATGAATTTAAAACATTTAATGGGATTACATTCACACCTAGAAAATTCAAGCAAGTCCTGTCCACTTCTACCTTTCCATTTTGAATTGTCTCTAAACACAAATAGAGACAGGTATAAGTTGCATACAGGTGGAAACTTCAATGTTTACATCTCACAACACTGCATTTCATACACATCCAAACCGAAGAATAGAAAAACTTATCTTTCATCCTATAGTTTTAAGACAAAACGTTTGATTGTTATCATACATTATGAAAGTAGCAAATTGTCATTAAAGTAGTATCTTAGTATGCAAAAATAAAAGCATGACCCCACTGCCAGCAATCTCACCAACATCCCTAGAAGCAGTCTGCATTAGAAGAAGGTTGTTTACAAATGGTAAATAATGTAACTTTTTAAAGTGTGCATCTTAATATTTTTCTGTTTTCCTGAAATACCACAACCCCGTCCATTGTATATAAGCACATAATTTTCCCTTTTGTATTTTTCCCTCTTCCTCCACAACCTCAAAAACTTTTTCTCAATCAATCAGTTAGGCCAGTTACACTGGCTGCTTTGTCACCTACCAAATTCTGACATACAAAATTTTGGATCTTTAAGAACATTTAATTTTAATTTAATTCTGTTCTAACTGAAACCAGGACACAGTGTCCCTCTTTCTTTCAGAATAAATAGCCTATTTTCCTGAGCAATGGAGTTGTTGTGTCCTCATTACTCCCATTAACCTGTGAATTTAAATTGACAATCATAAAAAAGTGCAGGAAGCAGCTGTGGTCAGAAGCAAAGTTCGTTATCTTTTGTTTTAGAAAGAACACAGACTTTAGAAAGATACTGGCTTCCCCACAGTTTTTATGTAAGCTACTGAACAAAACATTTAATTATGGGCAAAATATGTTTATTTGCAGAGGGCACAGCACAAGCATCTTCTATTCTGAAATTCCATTAAAACTTTTAGAACAGTGTCCTGCCTCTCAGAAACGAGTATCAGAGGGAGCTATTTACTGCATAAAAGACAGATTTTAGAAAACCATGGGCTGTGCAAAGAAAGCCACTAGAATTGTAATATTACCATCACATCCAGGATAATAACTACCTGGTAGTTATTATCTACCTGGTAGTTAATATCTACCTATTAACAGGTAGATATTATCCAAGTAGATAGACAGTAATATTACACTTCTTCAGGTACTATTAATAAATAAAACATGTATTAATATAGACACTTCTGTTAATAACTATTAATAAATAAAACACATATTCAGGTACTATTTTCAATATCCCATACCTAAAAAACTGCCTAGTGCAATGTTCTCAGACAGTAATGGGCTCTGAGTAAAGCTGCACTTGAGTCAGACAGCAATGGGGGATCCTACAACAAAAAAGAACCTCATGTAAAATCCTGGACATGCTCCAACTGACTGGAGAATTTATAGTGGTTAGTAGACAGTAATACCTTGCTCAAGTAGCTCTTCTCCTGGTGCATATAAACTAATTTAATACATTCACATCAACAACTTACATGCAACATCCTTATCACACCACTGCTACTCCATCTTTTCTATTGGAGTAGTGACACATTTTCACTCCTGGAGAGTTCTTGGCATTAAACTGGAGAGAACCCAAACTAAAATAAAATGAAAGTACCTGATCTTGTTGTTAAAAAAAAAAAAAAAAAAAAAAAAAAAAGACAGGAAAACACAAACCACAACCACCCTAAAATACACATGCAGCAATTCAGTAGGAATGACAGAAATGTTCTGTATTTTGCTCCTGTAACATTATCCCCATCTATGCCTATTCAATCCATTTACAGCATAACATTTGTGAACAGACCGTTTTATTTCTGAAGTCATCTAATCATATTTTACCTTTCTAATGTTTAAATAAAATGGGAAATAAGCTGGAAAGGTATCCACTCAAACATTTTTCAAAAGAAGCTGTCTTCATAGTTTGGCCCAGAATTCTAGTGGTTTTTTGTTTGTTTGTTTGTTTGAGATTTTATTTTTATTCTTATTAGGACATGGAAACAAGGTTACATCTTTATGCATTCAACACTTGCTATGTAACAGCCATCTATTTTACATCTGACTTCCAGGATAAATTGAGAATCAAGTATTTATTATTCCCATAAGACACCATACCTAAAAATAGTTTTTCATCTTGCTCATTTTAAAATTGCACATAGACGTTAAAACATTTTTTGCTTTCAAGTTGAACTTCTACAGTAATTTTTACACATAAACTCAGTTCACTTGTAAGTGAATTCTCAGTATCAAGCACGCAAGTACAAACTGCAAGGTGTATCTATATGAACACCAGTCCACAAACTTCACATACAGAATATTTCTAAAAAGGAAAGCAAAGAAACAAGAAATTCTCCAACATGTGGTCCTTCAGAAATAGCCTATTCTTGGAGCTCTGAGGGCTGAGGCAGCCATGGCAGAGGCCTGCTTCCACCAAGGGTTGGGAGAGTTGCTGCCTAGTCTCTCAGCAGCTGCCAAGAGCAGCTACACAGAAAGAAAAGGGAAAACCCTGAGAAAGCACCTGTCATTTCAAACAGGTTCCAGTCACCAATCAGTATGAGGGAAGGTATCAGAAAAGATGACAAATGGGTAAGGGGAAGATAACTGTTCCCAGTACCAGCCATCTCCCCAGTTCAAGTGAGATGACGATGTAGGATCACATAAATGCATTTGAGAGGGGAATGAGTATTTGTTTTCCTGATTTTGGACAAAGAAACCTGCAAAATTACAACAGAGTTGCTTACATTTAGAAATGTTATTTACCCCAAATTATACCAACATACTTTTTTTTTTTTTTCCTCCAGTTATATATGTCTAGCAACAAGAAATAAAAAAGGGAATTACTTTTAGACAGCTTGATACTTTTCTTCCCTGGTGGCCAGCAGTGCCACCAGGTGCCAACAGAAAGAGAAATTCCCACTCTTGCAAGGAAAACAGAACCCACCTAAAGCACCATGTAAAGCAACAAGCACTATGTGAATCAAGTAAATTAGGACACAACACGAAAGACAACCTGGCACTGATCTGGCAACCTATGCATGTAAATTGCAAGAGTGGAAAACGCTCATTTCTGCATTAAAATAATAAATGATATAATTATCATTTAAAGTCTCTCTCAAGGAGTAAGCCATTTCCATGCTGTTTATACACCTGTCACTTGATGATGCTGTCATCAACTGTCAGATGATGATGCTGAAGAGCTACTGCTACTGGGCTACTGCTATTGAGTAGCCAAAACCAGCTAGCTTTCATTTATTTTGAGTTGTGGAAAAAAAGGAAAATAATGAGCTCGGGATAATTAAGGCATTTACAATGAAACCTAATGTGTCTGTATATGGCCTAAGAATCTTACCTGATATGGCTAACATAACATACAAATCATCTACTAATTTTAGCACAGAGTTCTTTCTTTTCATTGTTAGATGTCATTTCCTTCTTTATACCAAATGCTTATTAAAAACTACTTCCGAGAATATTAAATATATCACTTATTCCAATTTAGCACTTAAAAAAAAATGAAGTATAAAGCCTTCTTTAATATACTTTGTACAAAATACATGGATATTGCTCATTTTGTGGAACAGGTATATAAAAGGGAATCAAATAGAACTCAACAATACACAAAGTGATGCATGAGCCTATTAATTTGTGAGATGTCAATAAAAATAGTATAGCAAGATAGTTTGTAGTCTAGCTCTCACATTCCATATTGAACAACTAATTTAACTAGGTAAGACAAACCACTTAGTTGCTAGATGAGTGCTATAATGAGAACATCTGTATTAACTATAGATATTTTTATTAAAGCAGGGTGTGTTTACATATATAAATCAGAAAATAATCAAAAATAGAAAGCAGTTGAAGACTCCTTTTATATGAAACCTTCTTGTTTTAAGCAACGATATACCTGCAAATAACACATTTATTATTATTATTATTAAAGCAACATATATAGAGGACCCCTGAACAATGAATCATAAGCCCCACGTAAGCTGAGACTATTCTGGCATACCTAGTTATTCAAAATCTTTGTTCAACAGATAATCAGAAGCTAGGTTAGATAAAGAGTTCTAATGCAAAGACATCAAGCATCAGTACAAACCTCAGTGTGGTTTCAACCTCACCAGGAAAAAAAAGCTTATAATTATCATAGCAGACACCTGTACACAAACAGGATATTTACTATGATTATCTGTTACTTAGGTTTTGTTTGATTTAAGTAAGATTAAAACTGTTTTAACTGTTCCAGATGATGGGTAAGTGGAAAATGAAACCTAAGAAAAGAGAAACTACTGGACTTCTCATTATGCACAATCCGATATGGGTAAAATGAGTGGCTTTTATGAAGGAGAGCTGATGCATGGGATTTCAGGCTGAGATCCACATCACTCTGTTCTTTCTCCCAGGAACTTAGCACATCCATTCCTTTTCCTAGACAGGGCCTCACACTGGGCCCAATCCAGACAGCAGGAAAACAGAATCACTTCATTCAGTGATTCATAAACCTAAATGAAGCATTTTCTACACGAACATACTACCAATGAAAATGCAATACAAAGCTTATATCCTTATCTCCAGTTATTTTGGCTGAGTGGAGTTTAGGCCTTTGTGCACTTCTAGTTCAGTTCTCTGTTATCACTTAACTCTTCTGTGAATCTAGTCGTAAGTTATCAAAAATCCTATCTTTTTAAGGAATTGAATCTAAGGAGAAAAAAAAAAAAAGTCTCTAAGTTGGATATCTGATTTTCCTGTGCAGTATTGCAGTATTGCTTTCTGAATCAACACAGCCATCCTGCTGAACACAGACTTTCACAAGGAACAATCAATAGCAAACACTAAAAGGTATCTTAAACACAGTGCCTTCCCCAGATTCCATCAAACTGGTATTCATAGTTCTGAAACATTTCTGATCAAGAACTTTATTCTAGAAACATGGCTTTAGAAACAAAAACAAACAAACAAAAAGTAAGACCATGGTAGGAATTTTGGAATAGAACTTTAAACAGCATGTAGGACATTCTGCTGGAATTTATATGTTCACCTGTATAATTTCTAATTTTCCTTTCCCTGAAGAAAGAAATAAATAAACATATGTATGTATATATGGGGGGAGGGGAGGGAGTAGAAATTATTTCAGCTTTTTCTAAACTTCCGAACATCCATGTTTTTTTCTGATCCAGTTTTAGTCACTTTAAAAAAAAATCAATCCTTTGCATTGGTGCTTTTATGTATAAAGAGAATAATACTTAAAAAGGAAGAGAAGCCATAAGTGCTGATTTACCTTTCTCCCTGCTTCAACTCCAGGACATTGTAATAGATCCAAAACCTAAAGATAGGGTAATGCTTTTAAGTATCCTGTCTATGGGTATAGAAGAGCATCATGTGCTGATTTAACAGAACTAAAACACAGCAGCTCACACAGAGAGGATCCACATGTAGTCATTAGGGATCATTTCTGTGGACAGCACAGCTAACTCTTTCCTGAGCACGTCTGTAGGTCATCATTTTGTTTTTACCTTTCTACTTTTCACACATTAGATACTGAAATTCTCTTTAACAAAGTTATTGCAAGTTGCCTGCGAAAGAGCTTGCCCTGCTTATGCGCTGACCAGGTCACGCAAAGCAGGGGAAGGTGAGTAGCCATGTTAAAGTGCTTTCTCTCCCCTAAATCCCTCAGGGAAAGGTCCTTACCACTGTGCCAGTGAATTTCTATAGCTGCCTCCATCATAAATACTCTGATTAAAATGTAAATTCAACCAGCCTATCAGCTTCCCATTAAGAGGACTCTTTAAAAACACCATTAATCAGCTGAGAGATATGTAGTGAAATACCACTTATCAATTCTAACTGCTTATGACAGTTAACAAAGCTTTATATTTGCCCCAAACATGTGCTGATCTATCAATTATGCCAGGGTTCACTCTCACGCTAATTGTACATTTTCTTCTCTAATGCATTTTTGCTGTTATCTCATAGGCTAATGAAAGCCAGGAAATCAATACATATAAATTATACATGCAAAGAAGGACTGCTGTGAACATAAAGTTTCTAATTAATTGCACTTGATTAATTTATATCCTTTAATTATCTTGCTAAGCCACAAACAACATAAATATCCTTGCAATCTGGTTATTGCTATGTCAGTCATAAAAAAAAGCAGACACAGTAAATCTATGAAATCTAGCAAACTCCATTGCCAAAAAACATGGTATGGCACAGCACATAAATATAACGGGGCTTACTCAAGACACCTATGAATAATTTTAGTGTGACAAATTACCACTAAATATGTTGTATAGTTATTTGACTAGGGTTATAATGATGTTATAACTTTACATGTAGCATACGGGGTAAGCAAAATGGAGGCTTGCCATGCAGGATTATGGATGCTGTTACTTGTATTTATAAAACAGTTTTGCAACAAAAATGTAAGTGATATTGATATCTGATTGGGTAGGGTCAGTGAGCAAATTATCAATATTCTAAATTAGAGTATTAATGTTTTTCTGCACTTAAGATCTCACAGCAATTTGTTTGAAGAGTTATCTGAAAAACAGAAATGCACACAATCAGGACATAATAATGATATACCCAGCTCTAAGCAGAATTAAATAAGAGCTACCATACTGTCTTTTATAAGAGACAATGGCCAAATGTAGAATTCTTCCATTCTTCCATTAGCTGTAACTTGGTACATACTTTTTTTTTTTCCTTTTCAAAATGCATGTACTTTGATAAACCAACCATATGTCACTGTTCTGAAATCTAATCCTATCAATCCACCAGGCTTGCTCTTTGTCCTACACAACAGCATATTACTGAATATCTGTATCTACAACTTTCATAAATGTGTAAAAAGAAACTGTATCTGTCTACAGAGAGACTCAGACAGAGACCATCTGTCAGCGACTAAAGCTATTCTTTAAAAAAGAAAACATTCATCTGGGATTTGCCCTTTACAGAGTAAACCCACTTAACCTCCCAATAAGATTAACTGTTATTTGTTTCCATTAAACAAAAATGACCATGCTAATATGCATTTAATAGCACTAACAATGAGAGAAACATGAACTTTGACAAATTTAAATTCTTAAAATCCGAGAACTTTTTTTTATATTTAATGACAGCTATTTTGCTATTCATAAATTACTATCATTTTTCATTACAGACTTTCTTTCCTGAAGTTGAGGTTAAAAGAATAAAAAAAAAGAAATCTAGATAAATACTGAAACTAAGACAGCAGGCTCTCGAGTCTGCTACATATTACAGAGAGCAATGAGTGTGTATAAATTAAGTCTGAATAATGCATATAAAAACCCAATATCTTTGGAGCACTGATGATTTTCACCTGTGCCCTGAACATCTATGCATTTATGAAGAAAGGTATTTAACTAGATTGATTATATGAGGCTGCCTGAGTAGAGTTAGTGCAATGTAATGGAGACTGTGCTGCTCTCTGCAGCAGCACAAGTCACTGAAGCAGCCTGAAGCTATACTGAAAAATACTTTAATGCTTCTTCCTCTGCTGACAAAACAATACTACTGTCATCTAAGACTCCCTGTTCTACTGGGGACATGGGGAACACTGTAGAAGAAGCCTTTAAATGTAGGCTCTTTTTGCCAGCCCAAGTTACCACAATGTATAAGAATGAAGGAATGGGCATTGTAAAACGTGAAGGGGTGAAGTACAAAATGCATCACAAAATTAATTCCCAGATCCCTTTTTTGGTATGTTTCTGGTGTTTGTTTAAAACCCTGCTTCTAGGGTAACCTTGAGGAGACATATAGAAAGTGCATTCATCCCCTCAGCAGAAGGAACCTGAGGAGAGCTCCCCGAAGTCTGTTTCCACTGCAAATCTTACTGGAGACAGTGGGAACATATTTACCAGGTTCAGATGGCTTTGCATCCAGCTTTCCTCATTAATGGGAGTGGCACTATACAAAAAATAAACGTTAAGATAAAACAATTATATAATCATTTCCTCAGTGAGAAATTGATGTATGTTATAAATAAAAATAATTAAATTGATACGAGAGGAATTACTCCAGTTCATTACAGATAAGAAAGTTATTCCTAAAACAAATAATCCAGAAAACAGCAACTTCTTCACTCTCTAAAACAAACTGTACTAAGAAGCAGAGGAAAAAAACCTCAAGCATACAAATACTATCTTCTCTAAGGGTGATTAGTCAAGTCAATGCATTAGTTGAACATACTACAACCTAAGATTCAACATTGAGGGAGTAGACCTCGTAAGATATGCAAAATGTTATAATGAAGCAGGTATCTTTAATTCTGTTCTGGCAGATATTCTTAAATCTAGGCAAAGATGCATCATCAGTCTTTTGACAACTGCTAAAATACTAGGCGATAAGACTACAGTATTTTAAGCAGTTAAAAAACAATCCTCAACAATGTTTCTGCTCGCTTCTCTTTCTTCCTGGCTAAGGACACATATTCAGATTGGCATTGCCCAGTACTACCTGTAAAGCTATGGACTTTGTGTTTTTGTTATTTTACAGAGAAAAGCAATGAGTGAAATTGAGAAGTGTGGATTAGCTAGAATCACGTTTGGTTTCTGATAAAGTTCTGACGTGAGACTTGGCACATACCAGAAAATTTCTGCACAAAATACTCAATGGTCGCTATGAACTAACTGAAGGCACCAGGGAAAGACTTCATCCATCCAAAAAAATATCAGTTCATCAAAGGAAGAAAGGAAGTATAACTTCAACAAGAGTTCACTGGATTTGTCACTTCAGACATAAAGCACCTAGATAGAAGAAGAGTACTGAGGTTTGACTGCAATTACCTTATCTTTCCTATTTTTAGTGACAGGACCAGATTATTTTAAGTGCATTTTATAGAAAACCCTTCTTTACTGAAATATAAAGACTGTAATAAAGACAATACAATGTTTTGAAACTGTTTTAAATCCTTCACTCAGCTTTGCTTCTACAGATTTAACATGTAGGGGTTCTAATCTTACTGCTACTAATTAGAGCTTTAGCGTAATTGTGCCAACAGGGTGCTTGGCATAATAATTACTATTGAGAGATTCTGGTGGAGCTGTAACGTGCCCACATAATACAGATATGTCTAATATTATACAGCAGTCACCTTTGTATGTTGACTCTTAAGTTGGATTTTAACCAAGTAAGGGGTTATCTTCCCTTTATTATAAAGCTCAAAAGGCATATACATATGTATGATTTAGGTATTCATTTTTCCTCTTTGATTCTTTTGAATATTAATTAGTTAGAAGAAAACTAGAGGGAACGTTTTACTCCACATCCTTCATAACTTAGTCTAGTTTGGCATGAAGAAATGCACAAAAATGCTTATGTTGGCAGGTCATGCTTCTAATGTAATATTAGACTTTTTTAGGATAATGGCCTCAGCAGCAATGTTTACCACAATATATAATAAACTGAACTGAAAAGTGGGGATGAATAAGACAAAATCTGCATTTAGAAAGCATCTGTGCTGTATTCCATTACAGTCTTGCCAATTTTGAAAGAAATTGGTATGTAACTATTTGAGTAAATCTGTTCAGTGCAATACATAAGGGACAATGCAGGATAAACTAAAAATAGTATAAAAAAATAAAATAATACAGAGGAGCATTTCTGAACATGATCATTTTGTTCACTTAGTAATGTTTACTGTCTAACAAGTCTCAGATATTGAAACTTTCCTTATTATTTAAAACAAAAGAACACTTAGCAGCACTGAGTTGTTTGGTTTAGTTTTGTGTTTTTATACCTAGAAATATCAGCTCCAGCCATATAGTCATTTAGAACAAACATCTTAATTATGGATATTTGTTAAGGACTTCAAAAATAATTTAAACACACCAAAGCTTTATAGGAAAACTTGCTAGACTGTTTCAGTTTAACTGTAGGATCTTTTTTTTTTTTTAAAAAAAGTTATTAAATGTTATATTATAAAAGTTATTAAAAGTTATATTAAAAAAAAAAAAAAGTGAAAATATACAGCATGGAGCCTGAACCAGAGCTCCATTTAGAATAGACAAGCTTGTTTTTACTGCCCCTTAGTGCTTCCCTTTTAAAGTGACAGGAAACCCATTTCTGATTACAAATCAATAGGTTAGCATGTTACCATCAGACAGTAAATGTAGTTGTTGATATCAGACCACAGAAGATGATATCAGAAAAGATGAGGTGTTTCCATTTTTGATGTAAAATAAACAAACAAAATAGAAAAGTATTGCTTTTCTTCAACTCCATATTTTCAAATAACAGCCCTTCTAGTAGCAACTCACATGTGGCCTATTTATCACTTAGGGGTCACCATCAGAATAAAAACCACAGCAAACATCATTTACATAAAGTGCTCAAGTTTAAGTCTCACAAATCAGGAACCACTGAAATGTGCTGTATTAGTTAATATAATAGAAAGCAAAAAGTATGTATGCTTCTGTCACACGAAATACCTTTTGATGAAATCTCTTTTTTCTTTAAGCTTTTGAGATAATCTTAGAGAAATCATCAAACTATAAAAAGAAATCAATAAAACAGAAAAGGTTCCCATCACCCCTAAAAAAATCCATAACTTTTGCATTTTAATAGAGACACTACAAGACTATACCAGTCATTTTCTTTCTGATGTGTTCCTTTGATTTCACTCTTATCTCACAGGACTCTTGACTTTCCTGAGAAAGGGATTATTGAATTGTATGTCTCCCTCAGATGCTCTTGATCATTCAAGTAGTCTGTACTTAAGAACGTTACAGAGTCTGCTCAGCTGCTGGCTCCTTGGGAAACTCATCAGGGACTGTCATCTTAATATTAATTGGGTTTTGTGCAGGAATCTGAGTCCCACAATGAGAGGGTTTCAAGAGAGAAGATTATGCCCAAAGCCAGATATAAAAGACAAACATGTTTAGCACAACAATTATGATAATTGCAGAAACACTCTGAGAAATAAGTAAATCTGATTAAGGGCACTTCTACATGATCAAATATTAATCTGATGTCTTCACTCTAACCTGGTTTGAACATAAGAGGCTTCTTATGGTTTGATGTATTAACAGATTTGTAGAAGCTGAACTCATAGTACCTAATAATATGGTACATCCAAGTCAATACAGTAAAAGGATCTTTACGGAATGTAATCCACTTAAATTAAAAATAGACACAGATTGAATCATAAAGCTTAAATTAAAATTGACATACAGTCAATCAATAAAACATTTCATATGAAGCCTTGTATAAACCACCATAACACTTTTCAATTTCATAACATTAAAAGTTCTGTATTTCTTTCTTTTTAATAAAGATTTCATCACAAATCATCATAAATACCACTCAGACAATGAATTAAAACTTTCCAGACAAGCATAATAGCAAACTAAATACACCTACATGTATATTTGCAGCTGTGAGATTTTTCTCCCCTCTTTTAAAATGTGTATTAGTTGCAGAGACTTGAAGTATCTGATAAAGCCCTTTCACCTTAAAATCACTATGATCTGTAAGAGCTTGGAGCCAACAACATATATTTGAGTGATAAGGCAGTGGCAGAAAAAAAGCATTCGCTATACTGATTTCTCTCTGTGTGCACACACATACTTGTAAATAAATACACATACATACTTACCCCTCTAAAATCCATATAAAACCATATTTAATATTAGGTACACATTTAATACTGTAATGACAAGTATTTTCAGCTTCTTATGCACAGACTAGTTCTGAATCAACCTTAAGCTTATATTACGTATACTTTTGAATATATATGCACAGAGATAAAAGCAACTCCTAAGACCATTTACACTATATTTACATAACCATTTAAATTAACTCAGATGAAATCTTCCGTGTATAACTAAGTTTTCAAAATTGAACATTAAGCATCTGAAACCTATTACAGTAATATATGCATAGAAGCCTGATACAAAAATGAATTATTCCAACATGAGAGAAAGAGAAATACACACATATGGATGTCTATCTATCCATCTTTATTTGTAAGTATTAACCACATATAGACCTTATGTGAAAGGTAAATCTTGCCAGCATGGCTTACCTCCCATAGTAATTAGGCTTGTGTTTCTGCTTTATTAACTCTGATACAACAGTGTCCTGCCCTCTGTCACCAGGGGTACTAATAGATGATAATCACTACGATTTGGAAACCATACAAATTAAATGATGAAGTGAGATGAACTGTAGTAATGCAGTGAGTTCAAGGATAAGAGAGTTAGTCATTTCAATAGTCATTTTCAGGATATTAAATAGAAAATACATGAAGAAATTAGATCACAGTTTAGCATAGAAAATAATCATTTAAATTTACAAGGTAAACATACATTTTCCTGAAATACTACTGCTTTAAGGATGATACTAAAACAGTTTGCCTCACGCAAGATAGTATATTTAAAATATACTTCATATGCATAAATACAATGAAATAGCTAATAATTAAAAGTACTGCTTGTGAACAATTGTAATTTCATGTGGACAGCAAGTATATTTTTTCAGTCTGTTGTAAATCAGCCTGTATTAAGATATCAGAAATACATTCTTATCTGTATTACTATAATCTTTAAGATGTGGTCCTGATCCTTATCTTCTACTTTTTGATCCATTAATCTTCAGAGCACAAATATGACAAACCTACTGTAATTTTTTTAATCCAGTGCTTAATTATTGAGAAACATAACTCAGCTGACAGATGAAACAAATAAAAATAGTTGGAAGTGTTTTTAAATGTTTTTAACTGTTAAATATTGTGATGAATATCATAATTTTGCAGTAATTTCAAGAGGCTTCAAGTTCTATAATGTCTATTTAAATGGAAGATTTTTTTTTAAAGATACACCAAAAATCATAATTCTTTATCAGCTTTGTAAGAAACAATTAAAAAGCTGACATGAAGATGCTAAGTGTGAACATTGAGTGTCTTGTTTTTTCAAATCCATTCTTGTCTTCTGTAACTTATCAATAGCACATTCTTGTTACTGCAATTATGCTTTGAAACTGAATGTCTTGTGTATTCAAAAGTATTATATGTTCTGTGTTAAATGTAATACTGAGGTAGCCACCTTTTAGAATGGAAAAAGATATATCAGCATATTTATTGAAAGACACATGTTTCAGTATAAGCTAACTTTTTCAAAAATACATAAGTATTAGCGAAAGACTTCTGGCAAATAACTTTTTTTTTGTTTGTTTTTTTAAAGTAAACAGGTGAATGCAGCTATATAAGCATATTATTCAGTTATCTAGAAAATATAAAAACCCTTCTTGGGAAAACAATCCATAATATTCAAATCAAAGTCACATTTTCCTAATATTTTTCTAAACCAATATATTCAGCTACAACACTCTGTACTGATAGTTTTAAATTCTGTTAGATATAAGTTCCAGTAATCATGATGCTCTGCAGAAACATAATTCTGCCTAGGTCTATATTGTGCACTTCAAAAACAAATACCCAGATTCCACATTCTTTTTTTCAAACTAAGCAAGTACAGCACATTTTTAAACACTCCTTGAAACCAAGATGTATAAAATTCTATTTACACCTTATTTATACATACTGATATTAAGTAGTTTTCATTCTTTAAAGTACTAACGTAAAAAGTAGTATTTCTGAACTAAAATTGAATTCTGCATACTATAGCTATTTTAAATGTTATCAAAACTTTTAACAGCATAGGTCTGCTTTCTACTGATCTCAGATTCTACAAAGGTTTACTTTTGTACAATGCAACAAATTTTGTGTAACCCATGTAATACACTTCCATCTCTCATTTAAAAGATCAAACAACTGGATTTCAAAAAAAAAAAAAATCCTAAAAATTATGTATTCCATCACTGAAGAGAAAATGCTTAATAGACAAAAGAAGTATAGATACTTTCCTAATAATCATCCATCTAGTTACTTTCTGTTCTGAAGAATTGTTTTCTATGGTTAGCATGTTTACAGACATTCGGTTCTAGATGCAGATTATGGCAATTAGGTATTTATCCTCCTTAATGTACACTGTTTTTATTTATGTTGAACTTGAATCCATTATCAGAAACAAAGCTGCATACATATAACCCTAACCAATTGCTGGAGATGCACACAGACTACTGCTTGTTTACTTTGGGTAGACTAATCTTATGGCATGCATTAAAAATGTTGTACTTGTCACTGACTAATACAACAAATTGAAACCTTGGAACAATCTTATTTACAATTCAAGTGCTCAATATTTGATTCTTGCATCAGAATTTTCACTTAACCCTTTTGTTAAATAACTCAGGGCAATGTACAGCTACACTGCAATTTAAAACTAAAAACAAGGCCATTTCATTTGTTACACAGTTTTTCACTAACAGATATATCCACAATGTATTACCTCACTGCACACTTTTTAGGGCCTCAGTTATTATGCCGTATATAACTGAATATTTCAGCTGTTTTGTACTATTCATAGAGCTAGGGTTATTGTTGAAAGAAAACCAAAACAAGACCAAAAAAGCCAACCCTTCCCTCATCTGTATTCCATAAATAAAAGGCTTAGCTGCTGTTTTTACTTACAGTTCCCAGAATTTCTCTCTCTTCTAAACCATTTTAGCTCTTAATATGAAAGTTTTATTAGTTATTCTGTCAGAAAATTCAAACCTTTACTAAGTAACATGAACAGTTACAGTTGCTTTAAGTGTGGTTGGGTACCCCTGATTCCATCAGGAAAAAAACAAAATAAAAACAATATATGGCATATGTTAACATCTAAAGACTGAAAACATACCCAGTAAAATAGTCCCACAGACTAAAGGAAATCACTACTTAATTCCACAAACATTTGTTTCAGCTCAGGAATTGCACTAGAAACTTTAAGTAGTTTCCTTGTTCAAAAAATACTCTAGTTGATAATGTGAATTCATAAGATGCTGCATAGCACCATCTGCTGGTTTGAACAATGGGCTTTGGAGAAGAGTCCAATTATTCATGTTATCTGAAATCTGGAAAGACGACATTTCACTCACCTTAGTTTCACAGGGTTTGTATGATTCTGCATAGACTCACTGTACAAACTGGAAGAGAATGACAGAGAGAGAAAGAGTATCATCCCATGTGCATATAAAGACATCTGAAAATCATACAAAGATGAAATCTGAGCAGGAGAGCCTTATTCAAAGAAAAAGGAAAGCTGAATTTCCTTTGTCCCAGTCCTGGGAAGAGATCCTTTTAAACTGTCTCATGGACATTATTTTCTTGCTTCAACCTAGATTTTTTGGAAGGAAATTTAGGAGGTTGTTGGATATGGAAAGATTTATTTTTTTTTCTTAAACAAGAAAGTCACAACAGCTTCTATCCAAGATTAATCATTACTTAATAAATGCTAAGTTCAAAAAAAACAGCTGTTTTATTTTTGGTTATAAAGAATATAGATGAAAAAAATGTATAAACATAACGGATGAAGAATATATCTTCCTTTTGTCCAGGCTTCATATATGCAACAGATAAAAAAGAAGTGATTACTAGAATGCTATTGGTAAACTATGTTTTAGCTAGGAAAGCTAAAACAGCCTCAGGAATATTTTCTGAGAAATGACTGGGTTGGGAAGCTGTTTAAACTTACATTTTTATCTTTTATTACTATTTAAAAGGAAAACAAACAAACAAACAAACAACAACCAACCTCATTTTAACTGGAATTTTTTGTCACATCAACACAAGAGAAGAAACATTTTTTTCCACAAAAAAAAAAAAAAAAAGAGACTATCCAGACCTCTGGATTGCAGTTTCTTTTTTTCTATGCAGTTTACATAGAAGCAGTAGCCATAGGCATGATACAAAAATTAAAGACAAAAATTTTGCAGCACTGGTGGGACAGCTTGTGTCCGCAGCACCCTCACACTGTAGTAGTACAAACGATAGGAGTGGGTCTGAAAGTCCTTCCTCAGTGACACCTCCCAAACTGTGGTAGCAGAATATGGTATATGGGAAAGCCAGGTTCTGCTCACACCTCTGGCTGCTCCCCGTAAATTAATTTGTTTACTTGATGCCTGTTTCATGAGGTGCATAGAGGCCTTAGCTGGTACATGTGCATACCAAAAATATCACACGTTTAGTACCCACTGTGGGGTCCTGGCCGAAGTGCTCTCTGCGACAGCTTGATGATAAACAGCTGGCCTGCTAGTGGAACGTGCTGAGTACACTGGGCAGCACGAGCAAGAAACAGGTAACCAATATTAGCTGAACTCCCTTTTCAGAATAATAGGGCAGACTACTGTGAAAATCCTATTGCTGAGCTATCCAAGTGTGGTTAGAACTCAGTTCAATGCCTGGTAAAGCAAGCATACACCTATTAATTTCAAGAAGGCTGGCTTGCATCTTTGGAGCAAAAATTAAGAAGCAGAAGAATTTTTCTTCTCCCTTTCACTTCCTTTTCTTTCCTCTCCCAATAAATCAGTTAAATACTTTTTTACATCTACAAAGCTGGAATAGCCCCAACAGCTTCAAGTAGTTTTAGTACTTCATACTTAAGCCAATGCAACGTTTAAGAAAAAAATAGATAAATGAAAGAAAATAAAAATCCAGAGTATTCTGTCTTCCATTCAGTAAACTAGGAATTAAACCCATCTGCTTGCCACCTCCTGAAACTAGCATGAGTTCCTACTAAGCTCTGCAAATCCAAAGGGAAATGCATCACTGCCTGTCTATACCACAGGACTGAAAGAACCTACAGAGACATATAGTAACTCTAGGTAACACTGGCATAAATAGGAAAAGAGCAAGGTGGTTTGGGAACATAAGAAGAAAAAGCCTTGAGCAGAGTCTATAAGGGATTATCACAGACTTCTCTGGCAGCAGTATCATGTGTTATAACAGTCACTTCTCAAAAGTACAAAAGGCCTTCAGTTCAGAAAGCTCTTCACCCAATAAGTATTTTTATGAAGTTTTATTTGGTGATGTTCATCCCACAATACAGTTCTATTTCAAATCATAACAGACTTTTGCTGAATTTCACTGACTCAGTAGCTGGTATAAGTGTAATTTTGTTATCGTAGTGCTATGCAAATTCCTCAGTGTGGTATCACCAGAAAGTTTCATGCACCAGTTTTAAGAAAACAGTAGCTGTTAAATCAATAACCACCACCAAACAAAGACAACAAGAAAACATGATCCAGAGTAGTATTGCCAGCTGAACTGTATCATCTCAACACAACCTGAAGCAAAATTCTTGGAGCAGCATCTTTACCGCATCAATACAGAGCACACCTTTGCATTTTAATTCCTCCCTATCACTGCAGAGAAACAAGTTTAGTATATCAGAAAACTACAAAATGTTTGAGTCACCAATAACAAGAGGCTCAACTAGCCATTTCAAATATCATTTACATCAAACATCAGCTGTTTAGTTGACTTGTGTTCTTGTAAATGCCATCTACATTCTTGCTAATTTCTAATATCCTTACAGATGTTTTAAACTACACAAAATAAATTGGCTTAAAAGTTTTAAGGAGACACTTCTATCACAGAATCACAGAATTTTCTAGGTTGGAAGAGACCTCAAGGTCATCGAGTCCAACCTCTGACCTAACGCTAACAGCCCTCCACTAAACCATATCCCTAAGCTCTACATCTAAGCGTCTTTTGAAGACTTCCAGGGATGGTGACTCCACCACTTCCCTGGGCAGCCCGTTCCAATGCCTCACAACCCTTTCAGTGAAGAAGTTCTTCCTAACATCTAACCTAAAACTCCCCTGGCTCAACTTAAGCCCATTCCCCCTCGTCCTGTCACCAGGCACGTGGGAGAACAGACCAACCCCCACCTCGCTACAGCCTCCCTTGAGGTACCTATAGAGAGCGATAAGGTCGCCCCTGAGCCTCCTCTTCTCCAGGCTGAACAAACCCAGCTCCCTCAGCCACTCCTCGTAGGACTTGTTCTCCAGGCCCCTCACCAGCTTTGTCGCCCTTCTCTGCACCCGCTCAAGCACCTCGATGTCCTTCTTGTAGCGAGGGGCCCAAAACTGAACACAGTACTCGAGGTGCGGCCTCACCAGAGCTGAGTACAGGGGGACGATCACCTCCCTAGCCCTGCTGGTCGCACTGTTCCTGATACAAGCCAGGATGCTGTTGGCCTTCTTGGCCACCTGAGCACACTGCTGGCTCATATTCAGCCGCCTATCAACCATCACTCCCAGGTCCTTCTCTGCCTGGCAGCTTTCCAACCATTCCTCTCCCAGCCTGTAGCTCTGCTTGGGGTTATTGCGCCCCAGGTGCAGGACCCGGCACTTGGCCTTGTTGAACTTCATGCAGTTGACCTCAGCCCATCGGTGCAGCCTATCCAGATCCTCCTGCAGAGCTTTCCTACCCTCAAGCAGATCGACACACGCACCTAACTTGGTGTCATCTGCGAACTTACTGAGGGTGCACTCGATGCCCTCGTCCAGATCATCGATGAAGATATTAAAGAGGACCGGCCCCAGCACCGAGCCCTGGGGAATGCCACTAGTGACCGGCCTCCAACTGGACTTGACTCCATTCACCACGACTCTTTGGGCCCGGCTATCCAGCCAGTTTCTAACCCAATGAAGCTTGCGCCAGTCCAAGCCAAGAGCAGCCAGTTTCTTGAGGAGAATGCTGTGGGAGACGGTGTCAAAAGCCTTGCTGAAGTCAAGGTAGACCACATCCACAGCCTTTCCCTCATCCACCCAGCGTGTCACTCTGTCATAGAAGGAGATCAGGTTCGTCAGGCATGACCTGCCTTTCATAAAGCCATGCTGACTGGGCCTGATCGCCTGCTTGCCCTGCAAGTGCTGCGTGATGACTCTCAGGAGGATCTGCTCCATGAGCTTTCCTGGCGCTGAGGTCAAACTGACAGGCCTGTAGTTTCCCGGGTCTGCCCTCCGGCCCTTCTTGTAGATGGGCGTCACGTTTGCTAGCCGCCAGTCGATTGGGACCTCCCCCGATAGCCAGGACTGTTGATAAATGATGGACAGTGGCTTGGCCAGCTCCTCTGCCAGTTCTCTCAGTTCCCTATATGCCTACCATCTTGCAAATACATTGAATGTCAATATATATGCCAGAATTAAATGAATGAATGAAATATCTTGGCTCATAAATAGCAGTACAGATTTGGGCATTTCCTCTGTAGTTCATTTAAGACAATGTTGTAGAGATAAAAGACTTCCAAATGACCTTTAAACAAACAAAAAATCTTTTAGCACAACTTCTGAAAATACATGAAACCTCTCAGCTAACCAGAAAATATATATTTTTTTCACCAGTTCCAAGGGACTTTATATTAGACATCTGTATTATAGACTACCTGGGACAATATTTTTTCCACAATTTTGCCAAGCACCCTAAAAATCAGAGCACTTAAAACAAACAAACAAATAAAACACCAAGAACTGCAAACAAAAATGCAGTGCTAGCCAAGACAAGTCCTGTTTCAAACTCCATTTTAATTAAACACTGTTCAAACTAAATTAGTAAGAAATCCCATTTATTCAACAGCGTCACTGAAAACAGATACACACATTATAAAACGAAAAAAATCTCAGGTATCGTAAATTAGGATCTAAGTATCATGTAATCACATGAAAATTAGCGACATATACTTTGAACTAATGTAGAAATATTTACCCATAACATGGAAAGACTAACATTCTCCAGCAGAGCAATTTTCAAACCACTGCCCTTGTTAAAAGTGAAGCTGCCAAAACAAAAAACTGGTTGGAGCATATTACTTACTGAATATGAATCCTGAATATTTTAAATCACTACATCCTGATATAGAATGAGTTTGGATTGTTTATTTATGGACAGCTACAGCTATAAATGCCTATCATTAATAAACACAAACAGATCTTTGTTGTTCCAGAATAGTGACATGTAATTTTTCCACTAATGCAGTACCATAAATACTAACTTCAGCAACCAATTAAAGAATTAGCAAGAATGACCTCAAGTAATACATGTGCATTGTGCCTGCAGCTTGGAAAGTTTTGAGGATGCCTTAATTTTCATACACTAAGTTTGTATAATCATTATGAATGCAAGCTTTGAAATGGCATACAGTGCTCTTATTGAATAAAAGGCTGTAGGAAAAAATCTTCTGAAGTCCCCAAGCAGTTTCACCATACCATGTTTTAAAGCAGTGACTGCAGTTAAGCATTAAGCACCAGTCACAGAAATTTCATGTTTTATTTTCAATATACCTCTATTCAATAAGGCCTTACTCTTGGTTAGCACTATAGAGCTCCTATAGTTTTCAGAATTAATAATACTGTGATCTCTGTTACTATATAACTGTGTTCTCTTTTTGTTTTATGTGTTGTTTTTTTTTTTTTTTTTTTCCCCAATACCTTGCCTGTTTACAAAAGAAGCTTCCATGACAAGTCAGTGTCAGGATCCTGAAAGAATCAATTCACGGTACTCATTACATTCCTACTGCCTATAATCATTAAAAAACACTAACCCCTTAAATTGGAAAATAAGTTTATATATAGAGCTAAAATAACTGTCACAAGCTTCTATGAGCATATGTTACAAAGTGAAGAACCTGGCAAACAAAGTAATGAGGACTGCACTTAGAGCCCTACGCAGCAAGTTCAATAGCTTAAATTCTTACTGTACCCAAATGGTGGGCATGTAACTGTAGAAAGTTTTCAATAAAGATAAGTATTACATAATTAGATAATACAATATTTTCAATACCTTAGCATAGTACATTGATTTTTCATATAACTAGCCACAATTCCACAAAGGTAATATATGACCACTTGCCTAACTGTGTTAGCAAGCCTACCAAAATCTATACAAACAATCGTAAGCTCAAAAGCACGTATAAGTGACAATATCTTAGCAGGTATTCTAATGACATTTTTTATGATAAGTATATTATAACATCTACTCATTTGATGGAATGAGCATCTTAAAATATTCACTACTTTTCTACTTCAAGCTTTCACCTAATCTAAGTGCATTAATGGACGGGTTCTGAAAATACTCTACTTCATAAGAACAAGAGCCGTAACGGTTACGCTCATATTACTGCATCCAAAAAAACTAAGCAGTTTCTTTTTCTAAATATTTTCCTTCAAAGAAAATTCTGACAGCATGCCTGAAAAATGCTTTGGGATAAATATAGAAAGAATAAGATAGTTTTGAGCATTTTTCTATTTTTAAATCAGTACACAAAAATATTTTTAATAATGTCTGATTCTCAAACAAATATTAAGTATAAACACTTATGAGGTCAAACGTGCTCCTGGCCAGGTGAGCAACCTGTCTTCTGCTAAGTTAATGATTAAACATGAACAGAACGAAGAGGTAAGAAGATAGTTCATTGCATACATATCAATAGACATTAGTAAATACTACATGTTACAAGATTAAAAAAATGTGTTTGTCCAAAAAAAAAAAAAAAAAAAAAAAAAAAAAAGAGAAATGAGAAAAAAGAGCTTTGAATGATGTTTAAATTCCACCCTTAATATCTCTTAGATTTGCTCAATAGAAAAATAGAAAGTGGAAAATAGAAAGTGGACAAGGAAAAATGGCTTTCTGGTGATGCAACACACATGCTGTTTTCCTGAGCAGACTTAGAAGTTAGAGTACACAGCATGCAAGTAGCAAATGACAGTTTTAACACCTGTTCACAGCAAGTTAACCTATGCCTTTCAACTCTGAGCTTCCTTCTTAATCCATAGGAACTCCTCTGAATACACACATGCTATGTTATACTTTGCAAGAACACTTTTCAACTCCTGACCATGGGCCAGCCTTCTTAAACCCAAATCCCTTCCTTACCTTTAATTAGTGAAGTAGAATGTGATCACATGCACTCCAACAACATCCTGAACTCTGCTGCTGCTGTATTCTCCTCATAAACCTGAAACACAGAGAATATAATTTAATCCCAAACTGCATGTCCAGGTACAAAACCGGTCAATTATAGACATGAGGAGATTATTCAAAGACATATCTGTGCATACTCTCCAAATTCTTTTCACATAGCACATTAATACAAAGATGAAAATGAACATCTTTACCAGGCTCTTCTAATCCAACAAGGAGCTGCATTTCCCACTGTAGGAATACAGCAGATCCTAGTGATTGACGCAGTGGTTACCTACTTTCTCACAGAGTACCTCCTTGCTTACTTCCCACAGTAATAAGACTTTTTATCTAGGTAAACATGACTCCAAAACAGTTTCTGGGGAAGCAAAACTAATAAAGCCTCCTTTCCTGCAGAGTTGTGCCCTAAGTTCGATAGCTCACATGCCTTCCCTGATTTCTCATTAAGGCTGAGATTACATTATACTTTTCTCCTCATTGCAGTAATGGATTTTTCTTCTAATCATTGTATTTTCCTAGGATATACAGAACAAAAATATCTTTAAGATTTCTAACTCTCCGTCAAATTTACTACAGAATGACGAAACACAAACAGTTGTTAGGGGTGGATGCACACACTCTCACATACAGCCAGCATGACTGCCCAAAGAAGTCATCTCTATGTCAAAAAAATGTGAGACTGCCTCATATAGCATAGAATTTCTCTATACCTTTTCAATAATTTCCATTTCCAAGTAATAACTGCTATTGGCTGATAACAGCTGATAAAGATGTCTGGAAAATTAAAATGACCTCAAAGGACTGCTTGCCAGGAAATTCACACTGTGAATACGGAAAAGGTTTTGTTATCAAAAGAACAAATGCATTGGTCTATTTAAATCATTCTTAAGGAAATGTTTCAAGGATCTTCAAGAAAATAATCATTTAATTTAATAAATAAACTGGTCAAGAAACTGCAAATTGGACCTATGTAACACAGTATATTTCTTCAGAAAAAAAAAAAAAAAAAAATTATTTTAATTTCAAAATTAAATATCAGTCCTAAGGGATTCCCTTCCCCTCCTTAAATTCCCACTGGTCTTCCCCTTTTCCCAATTTAATAACTGTATCTTTTTTATAGATGAGAATCTAAATGTCTGTTGCTAAGCTAATCCTTCCAAGATTTGAATTCATGAAATAGAATGCTAAATAGAGATCATCATGGTATCTTGGGAATTGAACTTCACCTAAGCATAACTGTGATCCAGGTTACATGCAAAGCAAAAGTCTCAATAATGACACCAGTGTTTGGTGCTTGGATATTACCAAGGTAATAATTTGAATTAACCAAGTTTGGGAACTCCTGTCTTTATAAAGAAGATTAAAGAGAATTAGCAAGTTTCAAACACCTGCTTTGCCTCAGTCAGTTTGGTTCAAAAATTGAAGAAACTACCTAGGAACAGATTTTAAAAATAAATAAAATCAAATGTGCTTCACAAACTAAGTTTAAGAAGCCTTCAATCAGGATGAAACAGAACTACTTAATATTATTTAGGCCTCAGGTTAGCACATTCATAAAGACTGTTCAAACACTTTTTCTTTTTGAATAGTACAGTGATGCAGGTATTAAACCTTGATTCATACTTGAAATGGTGTTCCTTTAACACGGTTCCCAGAACCGTGGACTACTCTCTAACAGTTTGATGTGGTTGTTAAGATACTACAAATTAAGTACATAACTTACAACTTTGCTTACTTCTTAACAATACGTTCTTCACTTTCACAGCATCTTTTCTTTCCAGTCTCTTCATAAACATGAACCAGATCTGGAAAAATAAATAAATAAATAAATAAATAAATAAAAGTAGAATTAGTCTCAAGTTTCATTCTTATCACAACAGTTTACATTTATTTATGTAACCAACCAAAATGCTGTAGGACATACCAGGCTAATCTCGTATTAAAGAAATTCTTAAAGGTTTATGAACTCATGCAGATGGAAAAAAAATAAATAATTCAAGCACTGTCAGTTGTTACGGACTTATACTATTTGACCAGGCCCCACTGAAGAGTGAAAAAATTAACCATTTAACTGCATCACTTTTTTCCAGATTTCTTGGGTAAGAGGATAAGTCTAGCAACCAATAAGGTTGGGTCCAGCAGATAGGAGCCTGAATTTTCATGGTGCAAAGCCATCTTATTTGAATCCAAACCAGAAAGAACCATGTAACTACTCGGGTCTTCGTTATAAGAAACCTAATCATCTCTACTAGCAGAAAAGTCAAGACAGACATTTACAAGGATACCATACTTGCTGAGGTCAACCTTCTTCTCCACCCCCAGCATCAGTAAAAAGCCAAGGACAGGCTAGCTTCAAAAATATCAAGAATTTATATGCTTCTGCACCTTTAAAGGTACCTAACAATGTAAGCCAGTGAAAGACCTACTTTCACATGAAAAAGATCCGTTAGCAGAACAAGGACACCAACTACAGATAAGGGCCAGTCCAGTCCACAGCAGAAAAAAAAAAAAGTTTAGACTTCGTGAGAAGGGAAAAGGGACTCTCAAGTTCTGTCTAGACCATGCTTTCTCCCTCTTAACCCCGGGGTGAGAAGGCTTGTATTTCCAAACCTCTTGTATTATTATTAAATGTCTTATATGTGTGTATGTTTACAAAGTGAAACAAAAATGTACCCTGAGCCCTTCAATGACCGTCACTTTACTAGGTTGTTCAGACCAGCCTCCGAGGAAAGACAAATATATTTGAGAAAGCCATCTCCTAAACACGGAGATTCTACAAGCAATTAATTCATCATTAGTTCTTGCAGATTTTGGCTATTTTTGAATCTTGCATTACTTTTAATATCACTCTTATTACCTGAAATTCTACTAATTTTCTCATGCATCTTTTATGTAACTAGAATGTACATAAAATGTACAGAATAAACATGATCTGAAATATACCATCCAGAGATAAAACATGGAAGATTGCCTGTCAGGATGTTAAACTATTTTCAGCAGTGTTGTCAGGAGTCAATTAAGCAGAATTTAACTCCTACCTCTTTAAAATTTTCTACTTTTAGATAATACTCGGTATATAGGGTAGTGAAAATAGTACATTGCACATGCTAGCAGTAGTGAATGCAGGAATCCAAGGGCCTTGTTCACGACTTTGTTGCTCCAGTGAGCAGCTTGCTGCAGCTCTAATTTTGACGGGCTTTTCAAAGGCAGTCACAAAATGAATATCAAAGCACGTAAGTAATCCACATTGGGAAATCTGTCAGAAAATTGTTGGGAAAATAAAGTGAATCGATAGCATGTCAAGAGACTCAAATGGAAAAATATTGAATATTCATTTTCTTGGTTTCAGAGGGCTAGGGATTTAGTAGAACCAGAGCAGCTTGTAGGATTTTCATTCTTCTTGAAAACATTCAAATAATTTTTGTGATGTGCTTTGGATTCAAAGTATAATTAGTTCCCCTTAAAATTATGTTTTGCATCTCCATGCTGTTTAGCGATGCATATACAGCATAACTAGGAGAACTAGTCTGAACCCACAACAACTTTTAACTACATTTTTGAGGAAAGAAAAAGTACAATAACAACTATTCATGTTTGCTCATTTCCATGCAGAAACTCATGCAAGTCTGCTATACCTTTGAAAGTGCTACTACAAATGTGGCTAAGTAGAAGCAGATATATAAAAAAAAAAAAAAAGTACCTGAGTTAATTTCAGTGCTTTAACGAGATTTACAACATATTTAAAATATATATATTTTTTTATGTGGTTCCGATTCCAAGAAACGTAATACACTGACACAAGCAACATTTAATAGAGGGCTATGTCTATACAGTTTGTTACTGAGGCTGCAAACTTGCTTCTTCTGTTTGCCAAATAGCTGTTAATACCTATGTGGACCATCTCATGCAATGTTGTTATCTGAACAGACAGAAGCACACTTCTATCTTATTTTTTTGACAAGAAAAAAAACCCCCCTCCTTCCTTTCACACACGATCCAAAGAAGTAACACAAACTATCGATTCATATTGTATGCATGCATGTGTGTGTCAATTCACTAACTGCACATTTATTCTTGTATATAACTACACAATATTTCCAGGCAATCCATTAATCCATTCATACTGAAATTTATGAAATCTAGTTAAAGTCAAAGCTTTGCCAATGGCTAACTCTTGAGCCACATTTATTTTACTATTGTCACCTTCCTGTCTCCTTCGAAGAATCTAAATAAATCAATTAAAAAAAAAAAAAAAGTAATATGGTATTCTATGCTCATTCTATTTCACAAATTGTTTTAAAATAAAAATGGATCTACAAATTCCATCCAATGGATCTCAAAATTCCATCCCTACAACACTGCATAATAGCTTAATAGTTCTCCATTTCAAAGCCCTCTTTCCCTACTATACACAAAAATTATTAAACCATCATGTAAAGAATAACTACTTTGACAAGACAAGAAAATTCAACACTTATACCTCAGAAGTCAGAAACCACTCTGACTATTCTGAAGATCATCAGAAGTAATAAAAAAAATAAAGAAAGCACAACTTTTATTTATTCATTTATTTTAAGAGCTATTCTGTCCCTTGCCTTAGATTATCTTTTGTAGAGACTGAGAAATCACTGATGCACACCTTTTTAAGCCAAAAGAAAAAGAAACCTGTAAATACCAAACAATTTCTCTTTGCAGAATACTTAGAAGGAAAAAAATAAAGATAACCATTTTCCTAAAATAGGTTAGGAAAACATGGTCTAAGTAGTAGTTCCCTAACACTACATTATTTTATTCCTTTGTATTGAATTTATTTTCACTTTTAAGACCCATCTTAAAACCAACCAAGCAAACACTGTCCTTGTTACACAACCGACTGTTACACTTATATCCTTTCCTTATCAAATTGAACTTCTAGTTAGCATGCAAATAAAAATAATCTCCCCTCTGACCTCCCCTTGGAAAACTCTTCACACACAGGTTATTCAGGCAGTGTCTAATTAGAGAACATTGAACATTGTAACTATATTCTTTGCTTCTGCTCACACCCGGTATAGAGGACAAACAAAACCTTAAATACTTCTCATCTCATGACAACAACTTTGCACCTGCTTAACACCTTCACATTAAGGCTCTTCCATACAATGGCTTTCTCCCAAAATAGCTTAATAACAGTGAAGAAATGTTATCTTGCTACCTTTTCACACTTCTTAAGCTTGGATCTGTGAAGAAAAATGCTACGATACTGCTGAAAGAAGATAACATGGATATTCACATTTCAAATAGTATCTCCCAACTTCACTTCTTTTCAAACAGTATGGCTCAAGACAAAAGAAAAAGGGGGGGGGGGAGGGGAAGAAAAAAAAAAAAAAAAAAAAAAAGCTTCCAAACCCACCCCCAAGCTACCCAATAGTCTACATGTGCACTTACCCAGGGAAACAGCAAAATACCAATGTTCCTCTGGCTCTTTGAATTCATACATTTGAAAGAGCATATCTAAAACTGAACCTTGCAGGGCAGGTGGTGATACAGGTGCAATAGTTTTAAATTCAGGGCAGCTGGGAAGATATCACCAAATGCAGCTTTTAGGAAAAAACAAACAAACAAACAAACAAACAAACAAAAAAACAATGGCTAAAAGGAAACCAATCTCACTGGCAGTAATAAAGAAATGTTTCAAAATGACTACGTCAAATTGGGAACAATTGCCAGTGGCAATTTAACAAGAATCAAGATCTCCTACTCTTTATGAAAGAAGCTCTCATGAAACAGCGTGAAGTTCTACCTCTATCTCCACCCAACTTTTCAGAGCTCTGTATTATACATAAACTTGTCTTAGCAACTACATTAACCAGTGCAAGGTGACACTGATGTAACAAGTTGATCAGAGAACTGTTCAGTATAGGTAAACAAGATAAAATCCATCTCTGGATATAGAAATCGCATTTCTCCACAACTAAGCCTGTGTCCTCAAAGCAACTAGACTTGATTACTCATTGTGGGAATTTGGCATATCTGTATGGTTAGAATTATCAGATAGAAAAGACAGCATTGATCTCTTGTGTGCAATCATCTTTGGCTGCTCATCTCCAAAGGAGGAAAGCTTCCCTCCTAAAGAGATTAGCAACATGTACTACTGCACCTCCATGCTGTGTGCAATTCACATATGCGTTTTCAAATGTGCATGCTTTTTCAGTCCATGCATTGTTCCATGTATTGAAGCAAATGAAATTCTCAAACAAAATAATTACGTAGTTACAGCCTTGTTTGATATAGACAAGTGAAGAGAATACTCCAGTAAAAACATCAAATTAACATCTATGGAAACTGCAGTCTAATGTTTCACAATTCTTCCAACGCTCACATACCTCATTAAACAGAAACAGTCTTGTGACCAGCTTCTATGCAATCTTAACTCTGCTTTAGCAGCATAAAGCTCATAATAAAAAGTGTAAAACAATGTATTTGATTTGTTTCACATAGGTTCTTAGAACTTTGTTCTTAGTACAAAAGTTTTAATTTCCAGACCTAAAGAGCCTTAGACAGGTAAGTTAATAAGCAATTCTATCTACTAATGTCTCCCATTTCACTACACCTACTACTAAAATATGTAATATATGTTAAAACATTTTACTTTCCAAAAAAGCAATTCCAGTAGCACCATATCACTAAAAGCAAAGGAACTTTGAAAAACATACCAAACATAACATGTAGAGTGATCACAAAGGAGTGATCTAGAACTATATCTAGACCATATTAAGCATTATGGGTGCTTCAAAATACTGCCTAAAACAAGGAACCTATAGCAGTTGTAATTTTTTTTTTTATCTCATCCCACTTGAAACACCATACAAATACATTTAATAACTAGAAATTACAACTTCTATGAAGAATTAAAAATGCGGGGATACACACTTAAAAGTACAGTTCATGCCTCTTCACTCTGCTCCCTAATCCTAAAATCCTAGCTCCAGATCTATGTTTTTTCTAAACCTATGTTCAATCCATGCTTCCTTCGAGAAACGTTAGCTAATGATTTCTCCACAAACCCAG